>NC_138202.1:129130912-129533412 GCF_964194415.1 Vipera berus | reverse complement strand
CTGTCTGGGGCTGCAGGGGGAGGTCAGAGAGCAGGTAAATGAAAGAAAATGGCTTCATTCGGCATTGACTAAGCTATTAATCATTGCCCATTTTCAATAAATCACAGCAGATGGCAGGAACTCATGGGAAATGACACACCATGTGGATGATGGGAACTGTGGGTTTTCGCAGACACCAGCAAGGGAAGAGGTCACTCTTGCACACCTGCCAAGGGCTGTGGAGCAGTGCTGGTGTTTCGCACCTGCGCTTCACCTCAGCATGAGAGCGTTTTCCACAAAAGTGGCTCCTTAGCAAGATTCAGGAATGGAAGAAAATTCCCCTCGTTCTATCCCTTGCTTTTGTTTCTCACTGAGTCACACAACAAAAGACACCAGCCAGCCAGGATATTATTTCGAGAACAGTTTAACAAACTTCGTTAAAAGTGCTGCCAATTGTTATCTCAGCTCCTCCATCTTGTCTAGGCAGAGCTGGTCTGGAGTTGGGAAGGGTGTAGAGCTTCAAGGTTCAGACCACACGTGCCCAATTCTTCTGGAACCTATTTTCCTGCCAATCCTGCACATCATTGGCAAGGCCTGCCTTGACCTGTTCACAGATATATATCTCTTTAGATGTAGTGGTATAGTTAAAAACATAAGCTTCTTAACCAGAATTCCAACAGGTGGTTTTCAGCAACAAGCTGCCTGTATTTAACTCTAAGAGGTGACATGTATAGATGATGATAATTTATCCAACTCATAATTAGGTGCTTGTGCCTAAAATTATAAAAGGTCCTCTTTAGATAGCTCATTGTTCTTATTGCTTGAAGCATTAACAACCTGGTTTTCTCCTTTACTTGCTGCCAGTCCAGATTCCTGTGGTTTAATCATGTGGTTAAACACTGTAAACTGCCCAGAGCGGCTTGATAGTGAGGTGGGTGGCACTTAAATTTAATAAATAAATATAAAAAACAAATCCCCTGATTGCCTAAATTCCTTCCTTCCTTCCTTCTTTCCTTCCTTCCTTCCTTCCTTCCTTCCTTCCTTCCTTCCTTCCTTCCTTCCTTCCTTCCTTCCTTCCTTCCTTCCTTCCTTCCTTCCTTCCTTCCTCTTTCATCAAAGAAGTTCCACATTATATAACCAGCAGACTCTGCATAACCCACTTTCCTTATATAAATGAAAATAACATTTTAGAAAAGTTAAAAACCTCATTTCTTTCTCTTGACTTTTCAGGACAGCCTCCTCTGCATGGCTGACTGAGGGAGGATCCTGAGTTCTAATGAGATAAAGAAATGCCCACACCATAATGGACAGAGATGAATTGTATTTTGAACCAACTTTTGTAACATTTGGGAAGGGTCTTGCAAACTGGGAGGCGGGGCACATACTGGCAGCACTAACCATAGGGGTGGAGAAGATTCATTTTTTAAAAAAGTGAACCAATCTAGTCTGCCCTTTCCAGATTAATACGCTAATTGCAATGTCCCAAAGGTGCTTTTTCAAAAGCCAACTGGACTTACTTGTTTTTTCCTTGAAGAAGTTTCACTTTTCAACGAAGAAGCTTCTTCATTTCAGACTGAATGGTGGAAAATGGAAGCATTTATATTCCTTGCAGTCATCTGGTTGTTAGCACTCTTTCTGAGAGTTGTTGAGGCCACGTGGAGTTTATCTGTGGCCTCAGAGTAACTTGAAAGAATGCTAACGACAGATGACTGCAAGGAACATACCGTAGTTTCCGGCGTATAAGACTACTTTTTAACCCATGAAAATCTTCTCAAAAGTCAGGGGTCGTCTTATACGCAGGGTGCTGAAAATTTAGGGACAGGGCTGGCTGGAAAACCTGGAGCGGATCTCCCATTTAGTCTGCGCAGGGAAAGCGGGACCAATTGGAGAAGCAGCTGCAGTCTGATTTTTTACAGGCTGGGGTCTGGGCGTCTTTCCTTCTAAAGTTGAAGAGCAGCTGTAGTATATCCCAACTTGAAAGGCAGGTGGGGAAGGCAGCAGCCAGAGCAGCGGCTTAGCTCTAAAGGACACATTTGACTCAGGAACTGGGTGGGCTGGCTGGAAAACCTGGAGCGAATCTCCCATTTGGTCTTTTTTTAAAAAAATCCCATTTATATCCTGCCCTTCTCCGAAGACTCAGGGTGGCTTACAATTTAAAGCACAAATCAATGTGCTTAGCAATAGCCTTCATTCTGTGTATATGCCTGTTTATTAGGGCTTTCACACACACACCCCAAGCAACATTATTACAAAGTCAGCTTATTGCCCCCAACAATCTGGGTCCTCATTTTACCTACCTTGGAAGGATGGAAAGCTGAGTCAACCTTGAGCCTGGTGGGATGCGAACCTGCACTAATTGCAGGCAGCTGGTGTTACTTAAGGCTCTGCGCAGGGAAAGCTTTAGAGTGAATTAGGAAAAGTGAAAAAGTGAATTAGGAAAATAGGGAACAGTTGCTGGAATTGGGTATGTGTAGTTTAACGAAGAGAAGGGTGATAGCAGTGATCCAATATCTCAGGGGCTGCCACAAAGCAGAGGGACCCAAGCTATTCTCCAAAGCACCTGAAAACAGGACAAGAAGCAATGGATGGAAACTAGTCAAGGAGAGAAGCAACCTAAAACTAAGGAGAAACTTCCTGACAGTTAGAACAATTAACCAGTGGAACAACCTGCCTCCAGAAGTGGTGAATGCTCCAACACTGGAAGTTTTTAAGAAGAGACTGGACAGCCATTTGTCTGAAATGGTATAGGGTTTCCTGCCTTAGCAGGGGGTTGGACTAGATGACCTCCAAGGTCCCCTCCAAATTATTATTATTATTATTATTATTATTATTATTATTATTATTATTATTATTATTATTATTTATTATAGTTTAATCCACTTGCACTGTTTTATGTTTACATGTTTGATGACAAACAGCCTTATGTTTATAAGTGACAGTTTTCCTACTAAGCACCTTCATGTCATAAGCATTTGAATTAAAATTACCATATTAAAATCAAATCTGATGTTTTTAAATTTTTATTTGGTATGCGTTGGAAGAGGGGTAGTCTTATACGGTGAGTATAGCCCAAACCCTATAATTTAACAGGAAATGTAGGGGGTCGTCTTATACGCCCAGTCGTCTTATACGCCTGAAAATACGGTAAATCCTTCCACCCTCCACCATTCAGTCTGAAATGAAGAAGCTTCTTGGATGAGAAGCAAAATGTCTTCAAGGAAAAAACAAAAAAATCCAGTTGCCTTTTGAAAAAACACCTTTGGGAGAACCATGACCTGGATGACGGAGAATCTCCATAGACATGCCAGTTGGAAGTTATATTTTTGATTGCCCACTTTTGGCTATGTTGTGTATGAAAATAGATGTTCACAACTATGACTTCTCAAGCAATTTTCTCTTTAGTTGAAATGAAATGCCATAGGATCGAATGCACATCTATGTAACCCAAAGCAGAAGAAGGGTTGCTACATTTTTAAATCAGATATGGGTTCTATGATTCCTGGCAGAAAATGTGAGGCAGAGAGTGTCACTTTCTATTAAGAAAAGTCCTAGTGGACTTCTTGCTACTCTTCTTGATGGAAAAGGATATTTCTTTTTACAAACTTCACCTATGCATTTGAGGATATTGTGGGGCTGACTGATGTGCACTAAGACAATAGAGCTCCATCTATATGCATTAGGGATGGAAATGCTTCTCGATGTTTGTTCATTGCCCACAAGTTGACTTGTCATTGGTGCTGTGGGCTACTCCACACAAGGAGAGACTTAGCCTCAGGAGGAAAATATTCCCCCATCTGATTATGGTGCCTGAGACTGAAAGTACGATGCATGTTGGTCGCAATCAGTTAGCAGTTGGCTTGATATTTCCTTCAACATCCACGACTTGTTTTGTGTGAATCTTCTGAGCTTCATGTTGGGGAAGTGAGAATGCTAGGAAGGGAAAAGATCAGAAAGAATGGGAAAACTTTGGAAAATTGGGTGGTAATTTAGCTTTGTGTTTGTGTTTTGAAGCTGAATACCGGAGCCTGCAGTCTCCTTCTCTGCTTTTGTCATCTGAGAAAGTTTATTGTTAGCAACAGGCTATAACTGCTTGCAGAAGAGGTGGTGGGCAGCTTACCAGGAATCTTAAGCAATAGTATAAAGCAAATAGGACAAAATAATCTATACTGCATGTTTAATCTCTTTACTTCTAACAACAAACATGAATACTGTCCTGCTTCTGCAAAGAAAATGGCCCAAGGTGCCCATCAGTTGATTTACAGAGAGGAAATAGACTGCTATTCTAAAGCTCAATTCAAACCAGATCTAAAAAATAAATCTGCTATAGTTTTCAAGGGTGATTAACAAGTGGAAAAGCTCATTAGATGCAATCTGGGCTAGGATGCTCAAAAACTTGTACCAATACATTAAAAAAACCCAAAACACTTTACCACAATTGTGAATGTGGGGAAAGGTTCACCACAAGCCTTGATTCTGATCTGCTGCTTATCTCCTCTGAATTTCTTTTGTTGATATCCTGGCTAAGGTTGAAGGAGGTATAAGCCTGACAGTTTTGTACTCTTGAAAACTTTCTAATGCTTAGTATTTCCTTGGTGGAATGTAGCTACTAGCCACAATTGGAGATATTACTGTGTCTGCCCTATTTTGCTTTGGGTGGTGAGGAAGATGTTTAGTTTTTGTTGTGTATTTACATGTTTATTAACGTTAACATAATTATAATAGAATACGGGGCTGAGGTAAAGCCGTGGCAGCTTTTGACAGCTGTCAAAAGCTGCCGGACAGAACCACGCAGGCGCCCGCCGTCTGACAGCTCTCGGCTGTCAGAATCACCTGGCAACAGCACGCGCTACCGATGACAGCTCCGAGCTGTCAAAACTCAGCCGGCTCGGATTGGCGAAGCAGACGGCGCGGGAAACCGGCTTAGCCCTGATTGGACAATACGTTGACAGCTGCGAGTATAAATAAGAGCGCTGCTCTTCTGTTCCTTGCCTGGTTCTTAATAAAGTTAAGTTTACTTAACTTTGCTGTCTCGCCTGCTCTCTTCACTAAAGCACTGGCGACGAGGATGGGATGCCTGCTTGCATAGCTGAAGTCACCGCCTAAGGGGAGAAGAGATTTTTCCCCTTAGCCTGAGCTAGTCACTCGCTGAAGTCACTTGGAAGCCTAGCTTCCACACAACGCAAGCAGCAGCACCCACGACAAGACAGACAGCATGACGAACCACGGCCATATTCGCGAGTTCAACACTCGCCACCCAGAATGCTGGGAATCTCATCTAGGCCAGGTAGAAGGATACCTGGTGGTGAAGAAGATTACGGACGACCGGGCGAAGGCAGCCGCCCTCCTCTGGCTCAGCGGGCCCGCCGTCTACGATGCCGCTGTGGGACTCTTCAGTCCAGAACCCATCGCTACAATCTCCTACGCTGAACTCACCGAGGGGCTGAGTAAACACTTCATGCCCACGAAGTCAGAGCTCTTCTGGAGGGTAAATTTCGCCCGACGAGTACAGCTTCCTGACGAGCCCGCCAATGACTTTATAACCCGGGTCAGACACGCCGCACGGCGATGTCGGTTCCCTGATTTAGAGGACCGAATCCGGGACCAAATTGTCATAGGGCTTAAAGATGAGCGGCTGAGGAGGAAGCTGATCGCCAAACCCGCTCTGACACTGGCTGAAGTGGCGATGGAAGTCATCGCCTACGAGGACAGCCACGGTGACAACCAACGTTCCCCTGATAGCGGGCCCAGCAGGTCCGTGCACCAGGAGGACGGCGGTTTCAGCGGTCCAGAGGATGACGACATCTCCATGGACATCGATGCCGTGCAGCGGCGATTCGAAAGGCTCAGGCTGCAACGCAACAACCGAGGGGGCCCTGCCAACAACCAAAAGAGCACCAGCTACCAGCCGAACAGGGCTAAATGTGCCAGCTGCGGCGGAAGCCACCCGAGAGCATCGTGCCGGTTCCGCAGTGCCAAGTGCCATGGATGCGGGAAAACAGGTCACCTCAAAGCCGTGTGCCGTAGCCGGAGTCGAGAAAATCTACATGAATTGGAGGTGACGTCTGCAGGTATGAACCAACCCACACCCAGGATCAGGCACAAATCCAAACCCCTAGTGCAAAATGTGAAGGGAAAAGTGAGGGAACACACAGTCCACAGCACCCTTAAGCCCAAAGTCAAGGTGGACGTCCTAATTCACGGAATTCCCTGTGAGATGGAAGTGGACTCTGGGTCCTCCATCTCACTCATTTCTTGGCAAAGTTACAGGGACATTTGTAACCGCAGCCGAAAACGGCCTGCCCTACGCCCCACTAAACTCCGCCAAGCGGATTTTCAAAAAACGCCCATTAAACTCAGGGGGAAGGCTTCCGTCCCAACAGAGTTTAAGCAATTTAAGGGACCCCTTACTATACTAGTGACCCAGGAGAACAGGACCAGCCTGCTAGGGCTGGACTGGTTCGAGGCGCTAGGGATAGCGTTGACAGGCGTCAACGCCACTCAGCTGTCAAACTTAGAATCCGTCTGCCTTCAATTCGCGGACGTTTTTGACAGCTCACTAGGGAAATACACAGGACCCCCAGTATCATTAAAACTAAACCCGAATATAATGCCTGTCAGAATCAAGGCGAGAAGAGTTCCCTTCGCCTTGAGAGAAAAAATAGAAAATGAACTAGATCGGTTAATTAACTTAGGGGTCTTAGAACCAGTAGAAGGGGCCGAATGGGAGACACCCATAGTGACCCCAATTAAGCCCAATGGCCAAATCAGATTATGTGCTGATTATAAGGCGACCCTAAACCGCGCATTAAACGCCCATGCCTACCCGGTCCCGGCTGTCAAAGACATCCTCGCGGCCATTAAGTCAGGCGCCATTTTCGCTAAGTTAGACTTGGCGCAGGCGTATTTACAGCTGCCTGTCACCCCTGACACCGCCTTAGCACAGACAATTGTCACGCACAAGGGAGCGTTTAAAATTAACCGCCTTCAATTCGGCATCTCTGCAGCCCCAGGGATCTTCCAAGAAATCATGGAAAAAACACTTAAAGGGATCCCTGGGGTCTGCCCATATTTCGACGACATCCTAATTGCAGGGGAGTCAGAAAACGATTTAGCGGACAAATTAACAAAGGTGCTCCTTAGATTCAGGGAGGCTGGCCTTAAATTAAGAAGAGACAAATGCTCCATAGGGGTGCCCTCAACGGAGTTTCTAGGTTTTAAAATTGACGCAAAAGGAATTCACCCCACTGAATCAAAAATAAAAGCCATCAAGACAGCACCCACCCCCCAAAATAAGCAGGAACTGCAAGCCTTTCTAGGTTTAGTTAATTTTTACCATACCTTCCTGCCTCACAAAGCCTCCATCGCTGAACCCCTCCACAGGCTATTAGACAAAGGCAAACCCTGGATTTGGTCACCTCAGCACGACAAAAGTTTTAAACTTCTAAAAAACTTACTGACTAGCAACGCTACGGTGGCACTGTTCAACGAACAGCTACCTTTATGTCTGGCTTGTGATGCCTCTCCCTACGGCATTGGAGCAGTCCTAAGCCACTTAACTAAGGAGGGAACGCAAACCCCTGTAGCGTTCTATTCCAGAACGCTGTCAAAACCTGAGCGCAATTACGCTCAAATTGATAAAGAGGCTTTAGCTATAGTTGCTAGCGTAAAAAAGTTTCATGACTACCTATATGGTCGTCAATTTACCATTTTTACGGACCATAAGCCTCTATTAGGAATCTTTACAGTAAACAAACTGACACCCCAAATATTATCTCCCCGCATCCTTAGATGGTCTACCTTTTTGTCAGCCTATTCATTCACCTTAGAATACAGACCAGGGAAAAGCATGGGCCATGCTGACGGGCTTAGCAGACTGCCCCAACCAATAATCGACCCAGACCCTGCACCAGCTGGAAAGATACTGGCTATCTCTGAACTGCCAGAATGCCCATTATCTGTCAAGGACATTTCTGCAGCCACAGCTGCAGACAAAATCCTGGGCAGAGTCTTAGGCTAGGTCACGTCAGGCTGGCAATCCACACCCCCAGACCCAGAATTCCAACCTTATATTTTGAAACAAAAAGAATTATCCACCCATCAAGGATGTTTATTATGGGGCAGCAGGGTAGTAATACCCGAAAAGCACAGATTAAAGGTGTTAGAAAGCCTCCACGAAGGTCACCCGGGCACCGTCAAAATGAAGGCTTTGGCCAGAAGCTACTTCTGGTGGCCAGGATTAGACAAGCAAATAGAAGCACATGTAGCTGGGTGTTATCCCTGCCAACTTGTCAGAGCAGCCCAGCCCCAAGCTCCCATACACAGATGGGAAACAACCAAGACACCCTGGTCACGCATTCACATAGACTTTGCGGGTCCATTCCAAGGACAAACATTCCTAATAGTCGTGGATAGCTATTCCAGATGGCTAGAGGTGGCCCCAGTTACAAGCACAACTTCTGCAGCCACAATACAAGTCTTAAGGGGGTTGTTTGCTACACATGGGCTTCCGGATGTATTAGTCTCCGATAACGGCCCACAATTTACTTCCTACGAATTCCAGAGTTTCACAACGGCGAACTCTATTAGGCACACCACCACGGCTCCGTTTCACCCATCCACGAACGGCTTGGCTGAGGTGATGGTGAAGTCGACCAAAGAGGCACTGCGGAAAATCATCACCGGCAATTGGCACCGCAGACTTGCTCAATTCCTTTTATCACAACACACCACCCCCTGCACAACTACAGGAAAGTCTCCAGCAGAACTTCGCTGGGGCAAGAGACTAACTACCAGACTGGACCGTTTACATCCTGACAGATCCCCACCAGACCCAGAGCTTCCCCTCCAGTACAGAACTCTTAGCACCGGGCAAGCTGTCTGGGCCAGGGACTACGGAGGGGGCAATAAGTGGACACAGGGGGTCGTCTTAGAACAAACAGGTCCCCTATCATACGTCATTGACACGGGAAATAATTCCCACATCCGCAGACACATTGACCAACTACGGCGTCGCAGCCCACAAAATATGGGGGAAAGGGGGAACCTGGAAATGCAATCTGAACCACCGCCGCAGGCAACTGCACATCAAGACACCCCTGAACAATTGACACCACTACAAAACCCCGCACAACGGGACTTCTTCCATCAAGGAAACCCCGAAGCAAGAGAATCAAGCCCCCCACCCCCCGAGCCAGATTCCAACACATACCAAGAAAAGGAACAAACAGAAGAAACCATTCCCCGACGGTCCGAAAGAATAAAAAGACCCCCCACTTATTTAGAAGACTTCGAATGGGGCAACCCCAAAAAGAAACAATCGGGGAAACGGCAACTCAATCAGAGGGAGGGGTAAGGGGTGTTGTGTATTTACATGTTTATTAACGTTAACATAATTATAATAGAATACGGGGCTGAGGTAAAGCCGCGGCAGCTTTTGACAGCTGTCAAAAGCTGCCGGACAGAACCACGCAGGCGCCCGCCGTCTGACAGCTCTCGGCTGTCAGAATCACCTGGCAACAGCACGCGCTACCGATGACAGCTCCGAGCTGTCAAAACTCAGCTGGCTCGGATTGGCGAAGCAGACGGCGCGGGAAACCGGCTTAGCCCTGATTGGACAATACGTTGACAGCTGCGAGTATAAATAAGAGCGCTGCTCTTCTGTTCCTTGCCTGGTTCTTAATAAAGTTAAGTTTACTTAACTTTGCTGTCTCGCCTGCTCTCTTCACTAAAGCAGTTTTCATTTTACAAGCACTCTTGTTTGAATTAGTCCTACTATACTGGACTAAAGAACTGGATATCACTAGACAATCTTACTAATAAGTGGCCTTCCATATTTTTACAGTTCAGAAATAGTAGTCAAGTTTGAGTGCTTATGACAACATTAGAGCCACTTGCTGTTTTACTATGTTCTCTCATTTCAGAATTTGCAAATTAAAAATTGTATCATGAAATGAAGCCAGTTCTAGCCCTACGTGGATTTCCTCCCCATAATCAGTTAAATATTTTTTAAGGTAAATGTTTGTTAGTCATGTTTGTGTTGTGTTTTATTCTACCTCTCTCTTTGTCTCTCTGTCTTTCTGTGTCTCCCTCCCTCCTCCCCACCCTTCTTTCTTCTGCTATGCAGGGGTGTCAAACTGCCGGCCCTTGGGCCGGTTTCATCATATCGAAGCCTCGCCCACCCCACTGCTGGCAATGCAAAAAGAGTCACAACATGTCACGTGACGTGGCGAGTTTGACACCTGTCTACTACTGGGTCATTTATCTGAAACAAATAGATTTCAGTTTCATTATTGCTGTTGTATTGCTCCTAACTCCTGCTATGCTAAGTACTTTTTGCTAGACTGGACGGTCCATAGCATCAACCCAGAGATTTTCTTGAAAAGTAATTATGGCAGACCACTAAGACAATAAATTGTCATTTAAAAATATTTAATCACCGCATGGATTCTCTATTTCAGGCATCCATATGTCAAATCTTAGTCAGATGGAGCAGTATTCCACACTAGTGAGTCTCTAAAGAATAAATTGCAAGTTAATTCAGAGTGTCTCTTTTTCAGAAAGCACCTCAAGTTATTCATTTAATATTAAACTACAGATAGGTAAAGGTAAAGGTTCCCCCGCACATGTGTGCTAGTCATTTCCAATTCTAAGGGCTGGTACTCATCTCCATTTCAAAGCCGAAGAGCCAGCACTTGTCCGAGGACGTCTCTGTGGTCATGTGGCCGGCATGACTAGATGCCAAAGGTGCACGGAACGCTGTTACCTTCCCACCGTAGTGGTCCCTATTTTTCTACTTGCATTTTTACGTGCTTTTGAACTGCTAGGTTGGCAGAAGCTGGGACGAGTAACAGGTGCTCACTCTGTTATGCGGCACTCGGGATTCGACCCGCCAAACTGCCGACCTTCTGATCGACAAGCTCAGCGTCCTAACATAATCTAATAGCTAGCAATTACTTAAGAAAGTCAATCTTGCTTATTATTGCCTGAATACTTAGTGGCTAGGTGAAGAACTGGAACTGGGTAATGCGATTGTTGAAATGCTCTTGGGTTAGCAGAACTGAGAACTGTATTAGTTTGGCAATATCAGAGGTGTAACAATCTATTATGTGGCTTCTAGAAAGGTTAAGTGAGATCACTCCACAAGGTGGCACTGAATAGCTTGCTTGAAGATGCTTGCCTGAAGATCATTTTTCTCCACATATTTAAACTAAGAAGACCAAGACAATATCGCACAGTCTCTTCCATCACTGTCCTTCCATGGGTTCATACAGGTGGTGCCAGTTGTTACAATAAATTAAGCAAGCAAGCAACTCACAGTTTGACAGCAAGAAGAGGAAAGGAGATAATTGCTTTCCTGGAAGCTGAAAGGGAAAAAATGCATATTTAAAATATTGCTTTCTTGACACAGAATTGTTGTTCCATTAATGCAGGAATGAAAACTTGTGGGACCTTCAGATGTTGCTGGCTTCCTTTGCTAACAGTCATGTTAGTGGAGCTTTGGGGAGTTTTAGTTCAACTCTATTTGAAGTGCCCTGGATTTGCCAGTTTTGTCTTATCCACCCAGTATATTAACACACGTGTACATTATTCTCACAAATTTCAGATGGGCTTACTTTCATGTAGGTGAGTAAAAAAACTGGTAAAGAACTAGGGAATTTATGCCTCAAAGTCTTCAAATCCAGTGCTAGCAATACACTTAGGGCAGGGGTCCCCAACCCCCGGTTCATGGACGAGTACCGGGCCGCGGCATGCCAGCAACTGGGCCACACAAACAAAGAAAGCTGCATCCGCGGGATGCAGGCAGCACACAAAACCATGCCCCCTACAGTCCGCAGAAAAACCTCTCTCCATGGAATCGGTCCCTGGCGCCCAAAAGGTTGGGGACCTCTGACTTAGGGGATCAACCAGTTGAAGTATTTCATTACAAGTCATTAGTGTTCAAAGAATACCTACATAATGGGTTGAAAATGACTAGATACTGTGGGCCACTCCCTCTCTCTCAGCGCAAGCCACCTTACAAGGTTGTTGTGGAAAAAATAGGAGGAGAAATGAATATTAGGTATATTCTCCACCTTTAGTGATTTATAAAAATAATAAGGGAGGGAAATTAAATAATATTTATTTAATTTTATTATATAATAAAATTATTTTAATTTTACTACATTTACTAAATTTCAAAAGATGTTAAATATAAATTTATTCATACTATTAATTAATAAATTAATAAAATCCCATCCCTAAAAATGCATCATATGATAAACTCAAGGTAGAATGCTGCAATGCAGTCCTGTGTCCAATTTTACAGAGGATGAGAACTGGGGGAGTTTTATGTGCTTATTTTTAATATGAACCTACCCAATGCACACAGTTCCCCAAATATCTGAGTTCGGAAAGCAGTGATCTATTGTTTCTACAATTATTTCACATTGCAAGAAGTTTTGACTTCTGCAATTTAAAAAATGTAAATAAAACTGCATAGAGATGGAGAAATTTCACACAAAACAAAACGTTACAGAAAATACTATTGAAAAGGTAAAACAACATTACTTGTAAAACCAAAGTAAATAATTCATGATATGAATGTAAATTATTGTACAAAACAATTTTCATGCTGATTTTAAAATAGATTTTTTAAAATGTATTTTATTTATAGTCCATCTTTTTTGACTATTCAAAACGCCTAAACAGGATTAAATAAAACATTAAAAATTAACAGATGCAAAACTAAGAGTTAAACCAGCATTAATATTATTTTGATAACCATTTTGAACTTTGGAGGATACATGAGAAAAATCAGGTTTAAAATTGGAAATATTATAGAATGCAAAAGAATTTCACCATGTTTTCCAATTTTTTTATTTAGACTTTTAACTAGAGACACCTTCAGTTTAAAAGACTGACAAATCACAAACCATTTTAAGGACAACATACCATTTCATCTTCCAATAAGCTTATTTTCTTTAATGTCTACTTGCCTTTTTATAATTTTGTATAAATTGTCTAATGGAAAGATGGTTTAGATTGTTGAAAAAAATAAAAAAGGATATTGCCCGCTGACTAGGCAGCAGGCTAAAGTGATATATAATTCATTTCAATCTTTATCTCCTTTAGGTAAAAGGTAAAGGTTCCCCCGCACATGCGTGCTAGTCGTTTCCCACTCTAGGGGCCGGTGCTCATCTCCGTTTCAAAGCTGTAGAGCCAGCGCTTGTCCGAGGACGTCTCCATGGTCATGTAGCCGGCATGACTAGACGCCAAAGGCGCACGGAACGCTGTTACCTTCCCACCGTAGTGGTCCCTATTTTTCTACTTGCATTTTTACGTGCTTTCGAACTGCTAGGTTGGCAGAAGCTGAGACGAGTAACAGGCGCTCACTCTGTTATGCAGCACTCAGGATTCGACCCGCCAAACTGCCAACCAGTACAACTTCATTGGAAGTGGCCAGATTTGGAATACCACATTTAAATGAAAGGCTGAATGTTAATATTTAATACTAAGTGCATCCCAACAGTTTCTCTCTTGGATCTGCATTTTTTTTAATGCTAACTGAACAGATTGTTATATTTGAAAAATGATAATAAAATTCTGCATTTGTTATAGGCTTCAAAAGTTGACAGCTACTTTTGTGCCCAATTCTACCTACAAAACATCTTTTCCTTCTAGCAGTGAGTTCTGCCAGTTGGGCCAAACAGATTTCCTTAAGCAGGAATATTTGTGGACTTTATAGAACAATATAAATAGAACAATATGTTTTCTCTTGCTTTCCTATAAAGCAAATTCTTCAGGAGATCCTGCAGCCAGCAACTGTTCTGCAAATGCATTATGCCTACCACATGGAGAAAATGATTGCAAGGACAGAGGGTAAGCATCTAGCTATCCCCTAGTGCTACTCTTCCAAGTTTGCTAAATGGTAATGCAAACCATGGGATCTAACTGCAACATCAATTCCTTCTGCAGCCATTAAAAAAGGCAGGCTATTTATTTATCTTGTCCCCTACAAATACTTTATGCCTTTTCTGATTGGTACCAGTAAATGTTGTAGAAATAATTTCTGCCTCTTAATTACACATTAACAGGGCTTGTGACATAAACTGTTTCTTGGTTCCTGAAGTCATACCACCTATGGCTTCACTTGTAATGCACGAAAGCATTTCGCCCAACCCACTGATTAAGTGCGCCTCGTTGCATTAATAATAGTTCCCTCTATATTAAGTCCTCTCCCTCCATTGCCTCCCTTCCATTTCCACTTTATAAAACCAATTTACTATTTCAACACAATTGGGGCTCTTTTGTTTTACAAAGCAGTCACTGGGGGGGCCTACAATTATAAGATGCATCAGATTTATAATTTTTCCCAAAACATGTACTGTAATGTGTTTGCAGCAGATGAATTCTTGATCCACAAGACAAAAGTCATCTGCACTGCTGCTGCCACAATCGACAAAGAAGGTTATGCAATCAAGTTGGAATTCAGAAAAGTTGAATTACTCTAAGTCAAACCTGATTCTTTCTTGGGAAAGAGTCTTAGGATTGTTTAGTTATGAACTCTGATTCAAATTGAAATGACTTGGACTATGTAAGTTAATAGATAAGTGATAGGTGTGTCTCTGTGTGTTTGTGTTTGTGTGTGTGTGTGAGAGAGAGAGAGAGAGAGAGGGAAGGAGGGAGACAACAATGAATGAACTTATAAGACTCAGTCAACATATGTTTAGGTTACATAATTGATAGACCAATTTCATAGCATAAAGTGGCTTTTACATTACTGAGGTATATTTTCAGTTCTATGGGCTATAATGACTGCTAATAATTAAATGCTTAATGTAGTCTCTGCATCTGTCCATTTTATGTCACATCTTATGAATCTTTGGTTACAATATCAATAAAGCCAAGCCTATGAATATATCTCTCAATCTGAGGGACAGTAGGAAAATGTATATTGGTCTTCCCCAATTTAGTATCTATATACCTGTTGGATTACCACCCCCAGCCCTTATGACTAGTGCTTACACTGGGCTGATAGGAGTTGTTGTAGCCCAGCTGGAAATTACTAACTAAAGTTTACTCTGCAGCATCTCTATCGTGGCTTGTGTTAGAATGCTAAATACTAACCAGAGCTAACCATCAGTTCAGCACCAATGTAGCTGGCTGGGAAAGCTGATATATGGCTTTTCTCATCTTCAACTTCCCCTCCTGAGCTGCAAAACTTGGACGCAACAGCAGAGCATGTTGATAAGAAAGGGATCATATTTGCTTCCAGCCTTGGATATTTCAGCCAGCAGCAGTTCAGTTGGGGCACATTTGTACACATTTGGACTCATTTCTGAACTATTCAGTCCTCCTGGGCTTCCTATTGAAAATTTGGAAGGAAATTCATCCTTTGCTTCCCTCCTAGCCAGAAATACCACAAGAATGGGATAGTTTATTTGCAGAATCATCCCAGCTGCAAAGAGAGAGTATGAGAATAAGAAAGTTTGTCACTATGACCCAGTGAAGTTTAGCAATAGATCACTGAATGTAAAAGTTCAGGATCTACTGGTAATGGAATTTCAAACATCTGTCAACTGTTAATTCCCATATCATAATACAGTTAAATAATGACTGAGAAGTTTAATAGCTATGACTTGGCTTCTATCATCACTTCATATTGATTGCCATCTCAAAAACATTATATACATAGAAACAGATCCTTTTGTGCAAAATGATCCTTGGGTGTATCCTTCCCTGAGCCAGAATGTGATTTCCTGAGTTTATTGCCTATTATTATTATTATTATTATTATTATTATTATTATTATTATTATTATTATTATTATTATTATTATTATTATTATTATTATTGTTGTTGTTGTTGTTGTTGTTGTTGTTGTTGTTGTTTTTGATATTTAATTTAGCTGTACAAATACACTGCTTTTGTGAGGACATTTCCTGGAATGTCCTTGGATTGATTCTGCTCCTAAGTATACAGGAAATATTAGCAGCTATCCACCTCTCCTATTTGTGATGTTTTAGATTTGCTTTGTCATTGGGTTGCCCTCTTGTCGTCATTTTGTAGTTTTTTTTT
Organism: Vipera berus; assembly: GCF_964194415.1. Classification (NCBI taxonomy): domain Eukaryota; kingdom Metazoa; phylum Chordata; class Lepidosauria; order Squamata; family Viperidae; genus Vipera; species Vipera berus. The sequence continues at coordinate 129,517,377 of NC_138202.1, read as the reverse complement.
TCTTGTTTGGGTTAATATTTTGTATTTTGCTATTAGGACCATGGTGGCTGGTGTGGTTAAGAACACTGGGTTAACAAACAGCAAGCGTCTGAGATCTGAGTGCTGCCCTGGGATGGGGTGAGCTCCTGTCCTTTGTTCCAGCTCCTGTTGGCGACATGAAAGGCACCCCCCCCCCAAACTGGGCATCCCAGTTGTTTGGTCCACACAGGAAATGCTTGAACTTAGTAACTAAGAGGAAGAGTGCTAGTTCTGTGATTGAGAAAAGGCTCTGCATGAAGAAAATTTCAGTTTCAATTTTGGTCCTCTTTTGGCAGGACTAGGAAGTTCTCTTGAGTGAACTTGAATAGGATGCCATTAGTTAGTACAGCAGGAACCAACACAGAAGGGATGTCTTTATAAATAAACAAACATCCTGAGACAAAGATGGCAACTTCCTGATGTTTCTGACTTATGGTTATTCAGAAGGTTCGCAGCAAGGTGAGTGTTGGGCTAGAAACTCACAGCTCTGAGCCACACATATATTAACTTTCACATACCTTTTTACAAAGGAATTAAACCTCTACATGGCTTTATTTTCTTCCATGGGGATAGCATTAAAAACACTCTTCCTATGGTAGGAAATATAAGAGACATTGACCCACAAGGAAGTGGATGAAATCAAGGTTGCACTGTTCAAAAGTTGCCTCTCCCCAGTTTTTCTTCTTGTAACATAATGAGAAATTAAGACCCTCATTTCCAGCCTCCCCACAAAGTCCTTGAACTTGCAAGAAACATTAGCAGATGTTCATTAATGCAAAAGCAACTGGAGGATTGGAGGCATTTGCTGGTGATCCACGTTATGCATAAATGTTTGAAATTCTCTATAGAGGAAAACCACTTCTGGTTCAAAGCCAGTTGGCCATACGTTACTGCAAGAGGTGGGTGGGAAGTGGGCTAGGTTTTGATTGGGAATTGTTAGTATTATTATGTTTGTTTGTTTACAATTAAAGAAATGACTCTCCAAAATACATGGAAATGCACTATTAACTTCCAGTTACTCCGAACCTAATGAAAGGGAAATAGTTTGGTGAGTTCCATGGTTCTGGATTAAAATGGAATGTATCAAGATAAAGAATTTCTGATATCATTCTAAATTTCCTAAAAAGAAGCTCATTTGCCCTGTAAGTTTGACTTTAAATGCAGAAGCTGAAAGTGAAGTAGAGAAATCTAGATTTACCTATAATAAAAAATACAATCATCATCATCATCATCATCATCACCACCACCACCACCACCATCTAATTCTGACTGCACAAGCTTAAGAGTAAATGCATACAAAGCCAGAATCAAGAATACAGCATCAGATAGCAAATTGTATTTTATTATTTACTAAACAAATTTATATAGCTGCCCAACTCACATATAGGTGACTCCAGGTGGCTTACAACATTTAAAAATCAAACAGAATAAAAACCCATAGGAAACCCCTAGCCCATCCCCATGGCAGCAATACACCATCAAATGCCACCTCTGCAAAGAAGCTGAAGAAATAGTGGGCCACCTAGTTAGTTGCTGCAAGAAGATCACACAAACCACAGTATGACAAAGTAGCAACAATGGTGCATTGGAATATCTGCAAGAAATGCCATTTGCCTGCAAACCAGAATAGGTGGGGCCATAAAATAGACAATGTAACAGAAAATGAAGATGCTAAAGTGAACTTGGGCTTTAGAATTAAACAAAAACCTGCCACATAACATCGCAAACTTGACAAATGTTGATAAAAATGACAAAAAAGTTTGGATAGTGGACATGGCAGTACCTGGAGACAACAGAATATAAGAGAAAGAACTGCAGAAAATCACAAAATGCAAAGACCACAACTGTGGTAAAAGTAAGTAAAGATAGTATCAATAGTAAATAGTAAACAATTTGTTGTTGTTAGTTGCAAAGTCGTGTCTGACCCATCGTGACCCCATGGACAACGTTCCTCCAGGCCTTCCTGTCCTCTACCATCTTCTGGGGTCCATTTAAGCTCACGCCTACTGCTTCAGTGACTCCATCCAGCCACCTCATTCTCTGTCGTCCCCTTCTTCTCTTGCCCTCAACCTTTCCCAGCATTAGGCTTTTCTCCAGTGAGTCCTTCCTTCTCATTAGGTGGCCAAAGTATCTTAGTTTCAACTTCAGGATCTGACCTTCTAAAGAGCAGTCAGAGTTGATCTCCTCTAGGACTGACCGGTTTGATTGCCTTGCAGTCCAAGAGACTCGCAGGAGTCTTCTCCAGCACCATAGTTCAAAGGCTTCAATTCTTTGGCGCTCAGCCTTTCTTATGGTCCAACTTTCACAGCCATACATTGCAACTGGGAAGACCATAGCCATGACTATACACACTTTTGTTAGCAGGGTGATGTCTCTGCTTTTTAGTGTGCTGTCTAGATTTGCCATGGCTTTCCTCCACAGGAGCAAGCGTCTTTTAATTTCTTGGCTGCAGTCCCCGTCTGCGGTGATCTTGGAGCCCAGGAAAATAAAATCTGTCACTACCTCCATTTCTTCCCCATTTTGTGCCAGGAATTGAGAGGGCTGGATCTTGGTTTTCTTAGTGTTTAGTTTCAACCCAACTTTTGCACTCTCCTTCTTCACCCGCAACGAGGCTCTTTAGTTCCTTTAGTAAACAATAGTAAACAACTAGAACACCACTTGAACACTGTCAGCAGTGACAAAATCACCATCACTCAATTGCAAAAGGCAGCTTTATTTGGAACAGCTTACATCCTGCGACAATACTTTTAATATTATTAAACAATAACATCTGCCTGTCTCAGGTCCTTGGAAAGGACTTGACAGATGGATAAAAGTGCCAAATTCAGTCTAAACATCTGGCTGGATGCATGACCAACCATAATAATCATAATTGTTAAGACCAGACCAGGATAATCTAGAGTGTTCTCATGCTCTCTTCATAATGGCAAATAGGAAGCTATTTTAGAGAAATCACACCACCTGTGTGACTGCTCTACAATAACAATTTTGGCTCACTTCTGCCTTACATGCAACTTGCATGCTACTCTAGGAAGCTGTTCCAGGATTGTAATCCTGATGGCTGTGGCAGCTGAATCAACACAATGAAGCATAAAATTGGCCATACAGGTTGAGGTATTACACACTCAGGAACAATACAGTAGAGAATATCAGGAAAATATTGCTTTTGAGAAAATCCTGGATAACAGAATTCCAGTGTATCCACTAATATAACTTTATATTCTTTTGATATGAAATGCCACATGGCACATTTCAACATTTGTCCTGTAGCCTATAGTTTTGTCTATAACTTCAGTTTCTTGGAAGCAGCCCATCATATGATTTTTTCCGCTTCATTAGTATTATCTTTGCTATTTATGGAACTGGTATGTAAAGGAATGAATGTAAATGAATTCTTATCAAAAACAAAATTACCATTGGCCCAGGGAATGATGATTTTATGATGGCAGTGAATGTAGTAACTATATTTGCACTACAGTTCCTTTAAGAACTTGGCATATTTTGCTAGGAGAGTGAGCTGGCTGTGGGTTATTGGTTGAGACTAATGAATTATAAATAACAATTTTACTACTTATTGCTTTATTATTGACATTTTAAAAATCCTGTTGATCTACATAAAGAGACATCATTTTTCACTATATCAGGAATGAGATTTGCTGAATAGAAGGAATATAAGATTTTTTAAAAAAGAGATGTACTCATGGGTTTTCTGTCCCATAAGGTTGCTAAGAACTGGAAAAGAATTAAGAAGAACTGTAGCTATTTCTACAAGCCAATCAGATGGCTAAATAGTGGGCTCAGAACAATCTCAGTTTTCATATGGCAATATGATGCTTTAAAGCTATACAACTCTTGTGATTGGGACTTAAAATATATGCAAAAAGTTTCATTCCAGAGATGGAATGTTTTATTCTTCCTTTGAACTGCAGCATTCCAGGAATGGCCTGGTAATTGTTCCTGGAAGCAAATCTTCAAGAAAAAAAGGGGGTTGTAATGCTCCAGATATGGTCTGGCCCTGAAACAGTATGGTCCAAAGAAAGAACATTCTATCTCCAGAACCAAATGTTTTCTGCACATCTGTTGTGGCTTGATTTTTAAAAGATGAATTGTTGTAAATTATAATTTATTACTTAGTAGTTAATACTTTGACACTGACTTCCTGTTGGTTTTTCCACAAAGAGATATCTTTGAAGGCATAGCTTTCTTGACTTTATAGTGCCACTCTGTCTGAGGTAAGGGACTGAAGAAAGGGAAGATGTGAAGGAAGGAGCCACTGGTATGTCTTTTGTATACATATACTGTATATATATGTAACTTAAGCAAAATAGTTAAAATTAAAAGGAGCTAATGGAATTCCTGCCTCCCTGTTATAACTCTGGGAATAAACATAAGGAAATATGCATCTCTTGGCTCACAGAGAAGGGAAGTCTCTAGTCAGTGATTGCCCAAGCCATTTTTGATGCCAGAGGCAGGATTGTTCCCTCCCATCACATCATGTTATGCAGCATTTTGGCACCTGAGGCAAGAGCCCTCAGGCATATCTCCCTAGCATTGCAAGTACAACAGTTATGAATCAAACAACGAAACACCAGCTGCCTTCTTATAGCAACCCAAACCATGTTCCTAAAATATTGGCTTTGCTCTACTTAATGGCAGGGTCCTGACTCTTTCATGAGTATACCTCAAGTGCTTTTGTTCATGGGAAAGAGGTTTGGCACAATTCCTCCCCATCTCATTGTCCTCTTTTTTTTGGGGGGGGGACACCTCCCAATGGAAAGAAGCATGCCAAAAGACTGATTCAGCACAAAGCTACTTGATGTTTCCTCACATGTCTGCTTGGCTGGCTTTTGAGATCAAGCAGAAGAAAAATCTCCACCATGCAGACTTTTGGCTGACCTAGACCAACCCAAATCAGCTGAGGCAATGTAGGAATTAATCCGCTGCTGTTGTTGGACAGCATTCTTTCCCACCACACACTCTGTTGGACAAGCAGCAACTTCCAGTGAACGTAGCAGAGCTGCATCTGTCTCCCCAACCGCAAACAAAACAAAACTCCACTCTTTAGCTATTGTTACATGTCCCCAAAGGCTTGACTCTGTGAGTCTTGGTAATGTTAAAGTTATGGAGAGAAAGAGAGAAAGCAAGCAAGCAAGAGGATGTTCTGCATAAAGGAAAAACCAGGGTAACCGCCTCAACCCCTTTATGCTTTTCCAGTTTAATGATCTGTAATGCAGGTAGTCATTTAGAGACAGCTCAAAGTTACAACTGCAGTTAAAAAAGTTTTGCACACTTACAACTCTTGTGGCATCCTCATGGTCACATGATTAAAATTCAGGCACTTGGCAACTGGGTCATATTCAGGACGGTTGCATGCGATCCACCTTTTGTGACCTTCTGCCAAGCAAAGCCAATGGGGGAGCCAGATTCACTTAACAACCGTGTGACTAACTTATCAACAGCAGCGATTCACTTAACAACTGTGTCAAGAAAGATTGTAAATATAGGGCAAAACTCACTTCACAAAAGTCTCACTTAGCAACAGAAAGTTTGGGCTTAATTGCAATCATACGTCAAGGACTACCTATATCGACTTTGAACGTGAGGGATAAGCAGTGGTGTGCTGGTAAATGTCCAATAACCAGCTTTGCCAATTGCATTGCCACTGCTGCCCCCTACAGTATCTCTAGCTCAGGGGGTCTTCAAACTTGGCCCTTTCATGACTATGGACTTCAACTCCCAGAATTCCTCAGCCAGGCATGCTGGCTGAGGAATTCTGGGAGTTGAAGTCCACAAGTCATAAAAGGGCCAGGTTTGAAGACCCCTGCAAGCTGCTGATCCTTTGAGTCATAAATAATATGTGTAAAATATTACTTGTAATATTGTATGGCCTGGGTAGAGTTTGGAAAACCTATAGTCCCAGACTTGGGGCCCTAGAAAAGTGGCTAACTGAGAAACATCTTACAGGAAGGTTTTCCCTTCTCAGAATATCAAGACCAGGAGTGTGAAAAAGAACTTTCATGGAACACAATAACAAAATCAGTTTTTATTTCTAATTGAAGTAAGGCAATTTTCTACCAAAAAAAATGTTTATGGAAAGATTGCCACCGCAACCACTTTGCAGAGCCCAAGTAAGACTCTGCAAATGGACTATTGAGAGAATATAACATTTGCCTGCTTTTTTCTTTTGTATTTGTATTTTGTACTTGATTGGTCATTTGAGATGACCAGTCAAATACAGGGAAATAACAAATACATAAAAGAGCCAGTCTGGTGTAGTGATGAAGGCACCAGGTTAGAAACCAGGAGACAGTGAGTTCTGGTCCTGCTTCAGATACAAAGCCAGTTGGGTGACCTTGGGCCAATCACTGTCTCTTGTCCAGGCAATTGCCAGGAGACAAGACTGACTTAAAGGCACAAAGGCAAACAAACACATAAATAAAAAGACGCTGCTCCCCAGAATAAAATAAACAGTGATTCTTTTTGCTTGAAGGGTTTATTCTGCTGGCCAAACCTACTTAAGGGCTTCTATAAATATTTTATGATTTTATCTTAGCTGTGGTCATCTAAGAGAACATCTTGTAAAGTAGAATTATGTCTCAATTAGAAGGGTTTGGTGGATATTAGGCAAAGTATCTGCTACTTCAATGTTTTTGCCTGGATGACATTCAGCATGAGATTTATTTCTCATCATCTGGAAAAGTCTGGTGTTCCCTGGCACCTGATCCAGATCTTTGCAGAGGTACCAATGTCCTGTGGCCTGTAGATTTGGAAGGATTCCAGTCTATTTTTCAGTATGGATATATTAAATTTCTGAATCTGTGACAGAACAATAGTACAGTGCCTGCGGCTCTTTCATGACTTTGAAGCAATGTTCAATGTGCCTCTTCCCAAACCTCTTTAACCACCTCAGGATTGTGTACAGTATTAGCTTCCAAATTTTTTGAATCGTTTAAAATGAGTCCACAGTGTTCAGTTTTAGGTCTATACTAATCTACCATGCAGCCCCACTTACAATTTCTCTGAGCTTATTAAACAATGTTTTTAAAAATCCATCTCTCAACTATTAATGCATCTATACGTCATGTCTCTTGGAAAACTTTGCAGTTTGCTTTTGGAAAGCATCCCGGTTCAGCAGGAGGTAATAAATATCAATGGCAGTATTGCTTTTATTAGTTTCTCTGATCATTGAGTTTGCCATGACTGAGGTTTTAATGATTTCAGTGAAATTCAGCTAATTTAGGTTCAAACCAAGATGTATGTATTTCTTTAATATAACATATGTGGTGGTGGTAACAATACAGATTTCTGTTATTAACCTATAGAAATAATTCCAAAATTTTTCATAATATGCTTCTTAAATTCTACCTTTTCTTTCAGCAAATCTATTGATTCTTCTGAAGATCTTCATGGTTCCATGATCTCAATTCAGATCGGGAATTGGAATAACCGTCATAGCTGATCTTGAATGGGTCTAATAAACTATTGTAAGATGATGTGAAAAGATATCACTGGGTATAAACTAACACATACATAGTTTATATAAACTATAAACCAAAGCTACTGACTAAACTAAACATGGAGGTGCATTTCGTAGTCTACTCTGATTGATGAAATGGAAGAATTGATTAAAAACATTTGTCTATGTTCTGACAGACAGAGACAAATAAAGCAGAACCCCCTCCCTTTGTGCTATGTGTCAACTAGAAATGAGAAGGAAAAAATGGCTGCAGCCATGCTCATTCTAAAGTTGACAGTATTAGTGCAAAAAGATGACTAGGCTGTTTTCAGACCGAAGAACTAAATTGACTGAGCAGTCAAATGAATCTCAAGATATCCTACTGGAGTTTTCTGATAACATTCTTATTCTGCTTTCCACTTCAGGTTCACAGGAATCTTTTATTTTATTTTATTTTATTTTAATCCCATTTATATCCCGCCCTTCTCCGAAGACTCAGGGCGGCTTCCAATTAAGCACAAAGCAATGTGCTTAGCAATAGCCTTCATTCTATGTATATGCCTGCTTATTAGGGCTTTTGCCCCCCCCCCCAAGCGGCATTATTACAAAGTCATCTTATTACCCCCAACAATCTGGGTCCTCATTTTACCTACCTCGGAAGGATGGAAGGCTGAGTCAACCTGGAGCCTGGTGGGATGCGAACCTGCACTAATTGCAGGCAGCTGGTGTTACTTAAGGAGGCATTAGCCCACTGCTCCACCAAGGCTGCATGGTTTCCTAGACCTAACTATTTTCCTTTCCCCACTTAGTCATAACCTATATGTTTAATTTTTATAACAATTTTTTTAGCCTTCTTCAAGGTGGTGCCCATCAAAATGTATTGGGGTTGCAACTCTACAAGTTCCCCATGATTGTGGCCCAAAGCTGGTTGCCAATATCATACTTCAGAAGAATCACACAGACACACACACACACACACACACACACACACACACACACACACACACACACACACTTTATTGATAGTACAATGGATTGGATCATAAAAGGCAATCTGATGGAGGTCTGCTACTCTTGCCACTTCTGAATGCCTCCAGAGGGATTTTGATAGATAGAACTCTAGTTCCTTCTCATGAAGAGCCCAGGGAAAGTATAATAACATAGTTCTAAAAATACCAGGTTCCACTGTGTTTTCAAATCTAATACAACTTTAATGAATCTGGCAACAAGTAACAAACCAAAAGTGTCATAGTGCTGGGGGAACGCATCAAAATGTCTCACAGATGCCTGAGCCTCCCACTGCACTTCAAGGCACTTGATGGTTTTTCTTTTTCAAAAGCAAAGATGTGTCTGGGAGAGGATAGGAAGCAAATCACCCTGGAGAAATCTAGGTTACCATATGCAGACCAGTTGAAGCTCTCAGATTTCTCTCTCTCTCTGCATATGTATTTGACTCACATACACTCTAGCTGCAGATGCTTCTGATAGAAAATGGTGAACTTCAAGAATCCATCCTCAAGCAACTATTACAGTTTTAAAACCTAGTTTCCAACAGGCAGGTTTAGTTCTGTACATGGTTATCTAGGTCCACTGAACTCAATTTCTGACTATGGAGGTTAAGTTTGTAAATATATTGATCTTCAACAGGCAATACTCAACCTAATAAATGGACGGTTCAGATTCTAAAATGTAAGTAATATTGTGTGAAGTAGAAACCTCAGCGATGAAAAAGAAAAAAGAATGGGAAGAAGAAATTATGAATCAAATGTGCATATGTGTGCACGTGTGACGTATGTATGTGTGTGTGTGTGTTTGTTTGTTTAATTTCTATAGCCACACATTGCAGCCAAGTGACTCTGGGTGGATTACAATTCTAAAATTATAGAGCAGTTAAAAATAAGAACAGTAAAAATATCCAAAGAATCATAAATAAATCATAAAGACACAACAGCCAAGATAATTAACCAAATAAAGTAAAGCCAATAAATGGGTCCCTTAACACATTCTGAACCCAAGACCTGGGTGCACAGCTAAAGTTTTGAAAAACTACTTACAATAAGATTCATTTGAAATCTATTTTGGAAAGTCAGCAAGAGGTGACTATGAAAATAATTAATAGATTACACACTATTCTTCCTTAAAATGGCATTTCATTATTTGAAGTTTTTCTAGATTGGAAGATACTTAATCCAAGTGTCACATGCTAGTATCTCTGGTGGCAATATCCATTTTGTTACACAATTTGGTTCCAGGTTTTTCAGGAGACAATGATGGTTAAAGACACTGGATTACCAACTGGGAGACCTGTTCTAGTCCTGGCTTAAGCGCAAAGTCAATGCAGTGATTTAGGGTCAGTCTTCACTTTGGCAAATATTGCCAAGAAAACTGCTGTGACTGCAGTCTCCTGGACTTAAGACTGACTAGAAGGCATTAAAACTAAAAATAAAAACTGGAAAATTGATTGGATTGCTAGCATTTCATTTTTGGAAATTTATGATTGCTTTATTCATGTTGGATCTCATTTTTAATGACATCTCCTAATAAACTAGGTCTACCTACATTTTGGCTCTAAGATAACAATCTATTTGCATGTTTTTGCCTTATTTTATATATTATTTTCAGTAATTTATGGATTACTTATTGGAAAAAAATTGCAAAGAGAGAAGTACTCACTTGGATATTATCGTAATTCTCAAACTTCATTTAAACTGTTAACAATTGGTAAAATATGAAAGTTTATCATTTCAGTAGAACAAAAAGAGTTAATCTACTACCTATGATAGCATAATTTTCAATAAAATACTCTGGAAAAAACCATTGTTTTCTCCATTTTATGCCACTATTCTTCAACATGTGGAGATGTAATAAATAAGTAGTTATCAGTATTTTGCTGAGCCTTTCAGCTTTCAAATTGCATGACATCTGCATTAAGATTCCCAATGATTCATAAAGATTCATAAAATAATTATTTTAAGACTCCTTAGAAAATGTCTGGTATATTTGGAGATAATCCAGAGCGGAAACTTGGTTTAATTAGATTCTATAGGCAAAATCATATCTGAGCTTTTACATTTATATATGTTTTGTGTCAAACTGTGTCTCAGGATCCCAGGTTGACTTATTTGTGGAAGAGGCATCCATTTCCTTTATTTGCATCTGCTCTTCTTTGATGAAGTTTTCCCATACTAAGATATGGCTTTGTACCCAGGAAACCTAGGGTAGCAAAACCATAGTGGACACAAGGTATATCTATATGCTGAGCAGAGATTCCTAAAATATCCACTCACTGTTGCTGGCAACTGATGATTTAACCGGAATCAAGCAGAAGATCTGACAACTGGGACATGTCCTTCTGTCTCAAAGCTACCAATTTCTCCTCTACTGTTGCTCTAATTAAGAGTTCAGATAGGGCTTCATTCATAGCTACTTAGTCCAGAGTTCAAAGTTCCATCCAATAGCATTCTTGGTTCTCTAGCAAGAAACAATGCTGAATGTATTAAAGATTTGTTCTACCAGAGGCTCCTAATTAGAACGTCTGCCTAGGCCTTTTAATATACTTATACACCAAGTCTCCCCTTCATGGATTACTGCCTTGTTGTGCTGAAGGGGCTTGCATAATTCAATGAAGCTATGAGCTATGCCCTGCAGGGCCACCCAAGACAGACAGGTCATAGCAGACAGTTCTGATAAAACGTGATCCACTGGAGAAGGAAATGGCAAACCACTCCAGTATCTTTGCCATGAAAACCCTATGGACAGTACCAAAAGGCAAAATGATATGACGCTGGAAGATGAGCCCCTCAGGTCAGAAGGCATCCAATATGCTACTGGGGAAGAGCAGAGGGCTAGTACTAGTAGCGCCAGAAAGAATGAAGCGACTGGGCCAAAGCCGAAAGGACGCTCAGCTGTGGATGTGTCTGGTGATGAAAGGAAAGTCAACATCTTAGGTATCAGCGAACTAAAATGGACAGGAATGGGTGAATTTAATTCAGATGACCATCAGGTATACTACTGCAGGCAAGAATCCCTCAGAAGAAATGGAGTAGCCTTCATAGGGCGGTATACAAATGCCTTCATAGGGCGGTATACAAATGCAACTAAATAAATAAAATAAATAAATAAATAGTCAATAAAAGAGTAGGAAAAGCAATACTGGGATACAATCCCCAAAATGACAGAATGATCTCAGTTTGAATCCAAGGCAAAACATTCAATATCACAGTAGTCCAAGTCTATGCCCCAACCACCAGTGCTGAAGAGGATGAAATTGACCAGTTCGATGAATCCCTACAGCACCTTATAAAACTAACACCAAAAATGATGTGCTTATCATCATGGGTGATTTGAATGCTAAAGTAGGAAGCCAAAAGATAACCAGAATAACAGGCAGGTTTGGCCTTGGAGTACAAAATGAAGCAGGGCACAGGCTGATAGAATTTTGTCACGAGAATACAATGGTGATAGCAAACACTCTTTTCCAACAAACAAACAGACGGCTCTACACATGGACATCACCAGACGGTCAACACAGAAATCAGATTGACTATATGCTCTGCAGCCAAAGATGCAGAAGCTCTATACAGTCAGTAAAAACAAGACCAGAAGCTGACTGTGGCTCAGACCATGAGCTTCTCATTGCAAAGTTTAGGCTTAAACTGAAGAAAGTAGGGAAAAGCACTAGGCCACTCAGGTATGAATTAAATCATATCCCTGTTGAATATACAGAAGAGGTGACAAATAGATTTAAGGAATTAGATCTGATAGACAGAGTGCCTGAAGAACTATGGACAGAGGTTCGCAACATTGTACAACAGGTAGCAACCAAAACCATCCCAAAGAAAAAGAAATGCAAGAAAGCAAAATGGCTGCCTGAGGAAGCTTTGCAAATAGCTGAAGAAAGGAGGGAAGCGAAAGGCAAGGGAGAAAAAGAAAGATACGCCCAATTGAATGCAGAATTCCAGAGAATAGCTAGAAGAGATAAGAATGCCTTCTTAAATAAACAGTGCAAAGAAATAGAAGAAAACAATAGAATAGGGAGGACTAGAGATCTCTTCAAGAAAATTGGAGAGATGAAGGGAACATTTCATGCAAAAATGGGCATGATAAAGGACCAAAATGGCAGGGACCTAACAGAGGCAGAAGAGATTAAGAAGAGGTGGCAAAATTACACAGAAGAACTATACAAGAAGGAGCTTAACGTCCCTGATAATCACAATGAGGTGGTCACTGACCTCGAGCCAGACATCCTAGAATGTGAAGTGAAGTGGGCTTTAGAAAAGCTGAGCAACAACAAAGCTAGTGGAGGTGACAGTATTCCAGCTGAGCTATTCAAAATCTTAAAAGACGATGCAGTAAAAGTGCTACACTCAATTTGCCAGCAAATTTGGAAAACTCAGCAGTGGCCACAGGATTGGAAAAGGTCAGTTTATATTCCAATTCCAAAGAAAGGCAGTGCCAAAGAATGTTCAAACTATTGCACCATTGCACTCATTTCACATGCTAGTAAAGTTATGCTGAAAATCCTACAAGGTAGACTCCAGCAGTATGTGGATCGAGAACTACCAGAAGTACAGGCAGGATTTCGAAGAGGCAGAAGAACTAGAGATCAAATTGCCAACATACGCTGGATCATTGAGAAAGCTAGAGAGTTCCAGAAAAACATCTACTTTTGCTTCATTGACTATGCTAAAGCCTTTGATTGTGTGGATCACAACGAACTGTGGCAAGTTCTTAAAGAGATGGGAGTACCAGACCATCTTATTTGTCTCTTGAGAAACCTATATGCAGGTCAAGAAGCAACAGTGACAACTGGACACGGAACCACTGATTGGTTCAAAATTGGGAAAGGAGTCCGACAAGGCTGTATACTGTCACCCTGCCTATTTAACCTATATGCAGAGCACATCATGAGAAAGGCAGGGCTTGATGAATCAAAAGTTGGAATTAAGATTGCCGGGAGAAATATCAACAACCTAAGATATGCAGATGATACTACTCTAATGGCAGAAAGTGAAGAAGAACTAAAGAGCCTCTTGTTGCGGGTGAAGAAGGAGAGTGCAAAAGTTGGGTTGAAACTTAACATTAAGAAAACCAAGATCATGGCATCCGGCCCTCAATTCCTGGCAAATAGATGGGGAAGAAATGGAGGTAGTAACAGATTTTATTTTCCTGGGCTCCAAGATCACCACAGATGGGGACTGTAGCCAAGAAATTAAAAGACGCTTGCTCCTGTGGAGGAAAGCCATGGCAAATCTAGACAGCACACTAAAAAGCAGAGACATCACCCTGCTAACAAAAGTGCGTATAGTCATGGCTATGGTCTTCCCAGTTGCAATGTATGGCAGTGAAAGTTGGACCATAAGAAAGGCTGAGCGCCAAAGAATTGAGGCCTTTGAACTGTGGTGCTGGAGAAGACTCCTGTGAGTCCCTTGGACTGCAAGGCGATCAAACTGGTCAGTCCTAGAGGAGATCAACCCTGACTGCTCTTTAGAAGGTCAGATCCTGAAGTTGAAACTCAAATACTTTGGCCACCTAATGAGAAGGAAGGACTCACTGGAGAAGAGCCTAATGCTGGGAAAGATTGAGGGCAATAGAAGAAGGGGACAACAGAGGATGAGGTGGCTGGATGGAGTCAATGAAGCAGTAGGCGTGAGCTTAAATGGACTCCAGAAGATGGTAGAGGACAGGAAGGCCTGGAGGAACGTTGTCCATAGGGTCACGATGGGTCGGACACGACTTCACAGCTAACAAACAACAATGCCAAGTCTGGGCACCAAACCATTTCCCTCCAGGCTTGTTGAACTAAGCTGGGAAAGTTTGGGTTCATCTCCTTTCTCCCTCCTTCCCTCCCTCTCTGGTTCCCTGGCATTTGGTAAGAGACTTGGAAACATTGCTTTATGCTCCAGATGAATAAAAATAGCAGAGGCCAGAAAGTGCATCCCAACATGGCTGCCCTTTCATTAGCCAAAGTCAAGGGTAGGATGTCTCCCTGAAGGTGGTTGCTTCCCGGCACGCTCTAATTTGGAGCGAACCTCAAGCAGGTTTATGACACAGCTGAGAGCAGGCATTAATGCAATAGACTGGTAATTCAATCATTTTATAGAAGTTGATCTGTCCTTTTTATTACAATTATTGTCAGTCAGGGTGTTTCGTTCCATCACTGAAAATAAACATCATCTATCATACTTGCAAAGATTAGCCAGTGACAGATCCGTCTCTGCTTTGCATAAATGTGTATTAATGCCGGCTCTGTCTGAAGAAGAGAGAGAAGTCTATATTTCACAAGAATGATTAGACAATGTCACTGCTGCTTTAAGTAATGTCTTTTCATGACTGATAATCAAACTGAAACTACACACACAATGCATGGTATGCACGTGCACGTGTGTGCACGCGCGCGCACACACACACACACACACACATGCAAGCCCAAAGAAATGTACTGCCTGTGATTTAGCTTTGCTTAGTTTAAGTAGCAGTAAGTATTATGGAACAAGAATAGCTGCTATACTTAGGTAATACATTTCTCCCCCCTTCAACGTTTAGATGGATGTTATAGATAACGTGAACCCTATAGTAATATCCAGTGCTTTTTTTGTTAAAGAAAAAGGTGCCGGAACTCACACATGTCATACAACCCGCCTTGCCTACTCTACAAGGTTCCATCCGAAAAAGGTGCCGGAACTCCGTTCTGAGCGTTCTATGAGACAAAAAGCCCTGGTAATATCCTTCTGTCTTAGAATCTGCCAATTCTTATCTTTTCAGAATGCAACTATTATTTCCTATTACTTACTCCTATTGGTACCTTCTTACGACTATCACTTTGTTGGTTGTATCTTATAATGTATGATTTATCATTTTGTTGCTTGTGAATATACTGAGAGCTTATGCACCAGAGACACATTCTTTGTGTGTCCAATCACACTTGGCCAATAAGATATTATATTCTGTTCCATTCCATTCCATTCCATGCCATGCCATGCCATGCCATGCCATGCCATGCCATGCCATTCCACGCCATGCTGTTCTATTCTTGGACTCAGGTAGATTCAGTATGATGTAATGGTGCTAGGATTCCTTTGAGGCAGATCTTAAAATATCAACATCTCTTAACAGGTGTCACAAAAATATTTTTACCCTTGATGTCTGCATTATGAGGGGGGACTTTTCATATAGCATTCAATATAATATTGGAAAAGAAACTTTTGACATGTGCAGATAGACATGAGAGTATATCCTAATATTTGTGTTTTGTTTTATTTTGCTAATCACACATAGAATGACACTATTGCCTCAGGAAGTCTACTTTTGCCATATCTCTGCTTCTCTCAGATATGATGGACCTACTTCTCAAAATGCCCTTTGACACTGAAATCTAGAACATCTGGAGAAGACTATGTTGATCGAATGAAAACCTCAGACTTTCATTCATTTTGGAATTATAAAATTAAACTGGTATCCATGGTTGTGGAGATCTCTATTCCTAATTTCCAATTTCCTCTTTTGACCTTAAGAACTTAGGAGTTTGTAAAAAGCAACATATGCATTAAAGAAATGCAAATAAAAATGGATTTTAAAATGGTTGTTCTTACAAGCAAGACTTATGGAAACAAAGACTACAGAGAAATGTGTATTCACAATCCCTAAGAAATTGTACTGTTGGAGTACAATTTCCTTTCTTATTCCTCAGCAAGTGTTCCTCCCTTTGCAAAGAATTAAGTACCTCTCGAGATCCAGGCAGAAAAGGCAATGATTAAAAGAGATCACTCATGAAAGATCAATGCTATTATGACCAACCCCTAGAGGGAGCAGCAACAATATTGTTAAGTGTGAAATTGTTGTGAGATGGGTGAAACTTAAATTATATGAGTGATTAAATGATATGATTAAAAAGCATTCCTCTCTGTCCCCCTGCCCCTCATCCTCTGGAAGCCATTATATGATTAAAGTTGATCTGGAGCTAAATTCAAGCAAGGGAACCATTTAAACCAAGCCTGTGTATCAAACTGAGCACATCTTAACCAGCCATGTGTTTTGAACTGCCAACCCTTCTGCTTTTTGTTTCCCATTCCCATGGCGGGAGGCAAAGTGGGAGCTGATTAATGAGCCACTGTGAGTTTCCATATATAGATGGTGGATTGTGTGCAGCTTGGCAGCATTCAGGTTCTGGATGCCTGACCTAAGTGTCCTTATTTGGAACTGTTTTCTTGAAGCAAACAATGATTCTAAAGGAATATTAAAGACATTAGATGACAGATCTGTTCCAATTGGTCTCTATACTGGAACCCAAGAGGGGGAGCTAATAAACACTGTTGACTTTCTAAATCCGGCCACTTAGAGAGGCAGCATAAGATAGTCCCAACTTATGTACTCCTCCAAACAGAGAGAAGGATCCAGAAAATGTCCAAACTGGCATTTGCCCACATCTGTTTCATCCGCTCTGTGCCCCTTAGTCCATGTTATTCCTGTTTTCTAATGGGCATCTTGCATTATCATTATCCCTAATAGTGCTTTATTGTATTAGTTACAGTTAATTTAAATGTTACTGAAGCATTGAAAACAGATTGCAGATGTTTTCAAACAGATGTTATCTTAATGTTAAAACAAAATCATGAATATTTATAAGGTATTATTGTCTGGGCTGAATTAGTTGGCTTAAATAGCAATGTATGTATTTAACTTTATTAAGTGGAAATTCTCCAGATAAGGTGAATAAAACCAGCCTCTCTCTAGATCATTAGGCGTAGTTTGTGCTAATATTTCTACTCCCTTCTGCTATTCCTTGTGGTCTGTTAAATATGGGAGTTTGAGTTCTGCATACCTCTTTCACCTGAGGGTGGGAGATGTCCTCATCCCAAGTTCATCGTTTGTTGTCACTTATTTTCCCAAAGCAGAGAAATAGTTCTGAGCAATCAGAGCCTAAGAAAATCTGTCTTGGGTTTCCTCCTGTCGTCACTCCATATTTTATTACAGAAAAATATTTCAAGAGTGGGTTGGCAAGCACTTGTGGAGTTTCACATGTCTTTTCTGTTTCCAGCAAGCTGATCCTTCTTTTCTCCCATGACTTTCCAGCAATGGGTAAATGTAGGGAACTTTCCTTTCTTAAACGAATCATTGTTGGCTAGTGTTATTTAGAACAATTATAGCCACCAAAGCTTGGAACAGAAGGCAATTACAAAATCCCCAGTGCTGTAGTAAACAAAATTGGCATAACAGGTGGCTAACTAAAATCTCAGTTTTTACATTAACTTCAGGATTGCATCTGCAGCAATTTGGATACTTGAGTTTGAGAACTAGTCAGAAACTACAGAAACAGTGAGGAGGTTTAGTAGCAAGGTGCAGTGGCAGTGAGTATATGGGCCTTGTGTTTTTACCCAGGCGCAGAGACTTGCAAATGATCCCAAGTGATCATAGCCATAGACTAAAGCCACTGCTGGGCTGCCAGACAAGAGCCCTTCATATGCCATGGAGATGGCTCCAGCGTGGACTGCAATATGTTCATAAATGTTACTGGAAAGGGAATAGATCAGGTTTGTATGAGGATTTCATTATTATTTAAGATTTAATCTTCAGTTCAATTGTTATTGATCATCACCCAGTCAGCCAGAAGTTCAGACTGGATTTGGCATTTTTGTCTACCTATCGAGTCTTTACCAAGGACTTGGGATAAGCAGAGGTGGATGTTTGATGGTGTTACAGATATCGTCGCAAGATGGAAGCTGTTTCCAGTTGACTGATGGTGAATTTGCAATTGACTGATGGCGAATTTGTCAATGCCAATGGTGTTCAAGTGGTGCTGTAGTTGTTCTGGGATTGCACCCAAGGCGCCTATTACTATTGGTACTACCCTTGCTTGCCTTTGCCACAGTCATTCTATTTCTGTTTGTAAGTCTTTGTATTTTGTTATCTTCTCCAGTTCTTTCTCTTCTATTCTGCTGTCTTCAGGCACTGCCATGTTTACTATCCAGACTTTTTGTCTTTCTTATTGACACTTGTTAAATCCGGGTGTTATGTGGCAGGTGCTTGTCTGTTTGAATTCTAAAGTCCCAGAGCAATTTAACTTTTTCACTTTCTATGACTTTCTCTATTTTATGGTCCACCAGTTCTTACTTGTAAGCAAATGATATTTCTTGCAGATCTTCCAATGCACCATTGTTGCTACTTAGTCATGCCATTGCTTGTAGTCAGTCTGTGCAATCTTCTTGTAGCACCTTACCAGGTGATCCACTGTTTCTTCAGCTTCTTTGCATAGGTGGCACTTACTGTATGTTGCTGTCTTCTTAATTCTGACTTTGTATGCATTTGTCCTTAAGGCTTGGTTTTATGCAGCCAGAATTAGTCCCTTGGTCTCTTTCTTCAATTTTCCTGCTCTTAGCCATTGCCAGGTCTTGTTATTATCTCCTTTCCCAGCTATTTTTTTAATGTACTGACCATGTAGTGCTTTGTCTTTCTTTGCCTCCATTCTGTTCTTCATTTGGTCTTTCTTGTAGGCCAGTTGTTTATTATTGTTATTGTTATTAATCACACAGCCAGATGTTCAGACTGGATTTTTTTATTTTTGCCTAACCATCGAGTTGTTACAGATATTGTCGCAGGATGGAAACTCTCCCCAGCAAAGCCACCTTTTGCAATGGATTGATGGAGAATTTGTCAATGCCAATGGTGTTTAAATGGTGAGTTCTAGTCCTGCCTTAGTCACAAAGCCAGTTGAGTGACCTTGGGCTAGTCCCTCTCTCCTATTCCTAGGAAGCAGACAAGGGAAAAACACAAAAACTGTAGGGACCTTTCCAGGCAGTTGCTAGGAGTCAACACTGAATTGAAAGTATCAAAAATCAAAAACAAAACAACAGCCTTACATCTACTGTATGCCAACTCTAGATCTTCCTTCCCCTGTCCTGACCACTTCCTACAGGTGGACGATCGAGAGCATCCTGTCATACAGCATCACAGTCTGGTTTGGAAGCACCACTGCTTCAGACAGGAAGGCGGTGCAGAGAGTGGTGAGGATGGCCGAAAAGATCATTGGCAGTTCCCTCCCTCCCATCCAGGACATAGCACAGAAGCGCTGCTTGAGCAGGGTCCGCAAGATTGTCTGGGACACTACACATCCTCTTCACAACCTGTTTTCCTTGTTACCTTCTGGGAGGAGGCTTTGTGGTATCTGAAGCAGAACATCCAGATTCAGTCACAGTTTTGTTCCATACAGCATTAACCTTGTGAACTCTAAAGCTTCCTCTTTCCATTATGTATGCAAGATGGACAGTGATTAATATTTATGTTACTTATATGTAAGGGTGTAGGTCTATACATATGTTGTATATAGTATGTTTAAATGTTTGTTATGTGTGTGTACATGTTGAGAGCAAGCAATTAAAATTCATTTTTAATGTGTGCCATTGTGCCCACAGTAAAAAATGACAATAAAGGTTATCTCTATCTATCTATCTATCTATCTATCTATCTATCTATCTATCTATCTATCTATCTATCTATCTATTATCTATCTATCTATCTATCATCTATCTATCTATCTATCTATCTATCTATCTATCTATCTATCTATCTATCATCTATCTATCTATCTATCTATCTATCATCTATCTATCTATCTATCTATCTATCTATCTATCTATCTATCTATCTATCTATCTATCTATCTATCTATCTATCTATCTATCTATCTATCTATCATCTATCTATCATCTATCTATCATCTATCTGATACCATTCTTTCTTGAAACAGCATGAGATCATTTCCCCTGATTTCCTGACAAGAGATATTTCCATATACATCCCCCCATTCATGTCTCCTTTTCTTTCTCACTCTTTATTTTTTTGTTTGTTTAGATATTTAGTTTTAAAAATCACAATATTCGTATTTACCTGGGATCCCACTTTCACTTTTAAAAATTGGCTTTTTATATTCCTTCAAACCTCACCCTCTTGAAACTACTTTCACTTACTCGAAGGAGTAATTTTCACAGGTCCATAAAAAGGATTTGTGCTGTTGCCTGCCCCCATTATTACTTTGCACTATTTTCAAACAGATTTCACCACTGAATTATGGAAGCTCAACCATTCTATTTTGTTCTTCAGAAATCTAGGGACCGCCTTATCCTGTTGGGATTAATCTGTCCCATTCTTTCCAGTGGAAATGGCCTCTTTCGGATCCTATGAGCCAAAGAATTTTAGTTGGCGGGGTCCAACAGAAGAGCCTTTTCTGCTGTGGCCCCCACTCTCTGGAATATCCTTGGCCTGGGGACCCGACAGGGATGGGTTACATTGGGTGGCTGACAGGATGGAGAAGATTCTCTTCTCCAGGCTGTCCATCATCTTGGTTTTAACTTTAAATTTTTTATTCTATTTTAATTGTTTTTTGCACTTTTCAACTTTTATTAGATTGTAAGATGTATTAGTGAGATTAGCAGCATAGAAATCCAATGAACAAACAAATAAATAAACAAATAAATAAAATGTCACTTATAAAGCGACGATACCATCAAAGGAATGAATTTAAAATACAATTTTCTTATTAGCCCATGATGACATTGGAACACTTTTTAATTAAAAAAAGGACCAGTATTTGGGCCTTCTTTGTTCTCTTTCATCACAGCATAAGAAAAATCGAATAGGATTCTTCCGTGAGATTTTCTGCCTCTCTTACAGCAGATGCAAATCTTAATAACATCTGGGATCCATTTTTAAATCCAAAATTCTGCAACATGTTGAACCAAAATCCAGGCAAAATCAGCCCAGCCACCCTGTCATGTCTTATTGATCTTCCCATATCCTTTAACAGCCAGCATTTACTAATAAACTACAATATGTAGCTCTTCAGTTTAGAGTTACATACCCATAACTAAATAACTTTGTAATCAATGACAGGCCATTTTCAGTTGAAGCCTTGAGACTGCTTTGTCTTTGAAGAACAGAAAATGGTGCTTATTGAGACAGGCTGTGACTGGATTTAACAAAAGTTCCTGGTATTCTTGCAAGGAAGAGAGTTACTAAGAGTTTGCCAACACCGTATACCTTGCACTGGTGGAGCTGGCTTTATTGCCAATACTACCTGGTCTGGCCTGGAGAAAACCAAATGACCACTAGCTGTCCGCAAACAATTAATTGTATACATTTTACTCTGACATCTAGTGCTGTCTGTATTATTGCAACCTTGATCTGGAAACCCAGCTTTTTGGTTTCATTGCTTGGTACCTTCTCAGATTTAGAAGCGACATGAAGTCAGAGTGGATTAATACTCAGATAGGAGACCATGAGGGGTTCCCAAGACTGTAAGTTATATTGAGAAATAAAAAATCATCCCAGATCATCCTTTCCCATCAGCTCAGTGACAAACTGCATCCATTCTGTTACAAAGAAAACTACAAAAGGATGAAAATCTCAGCCTGAAGGAGATTTTACATTTCTTTATACAGATGTTTAGATCTGCAGGCTTAAAACCCGGCAGTTCTCTCCCCTGCACAAATAAGAGGCACTTTTGTTTTTATGCTTTTCCCCTCTCATAGTGTAACCACAAGTGTTAAATAGCGGGTTCTTTGGCGCAGGAATGAAGACGAGCTAACTGAGTTCAGGAAACCCATAGTTTATTTTGTGCAGTATCTGTACTGAGCAAATGGCTGCAACTAGTTGCAATATATAGTGTAGCCGCTAGGCGGCAGCCAATAAGTTTGACACAACCATTGCCGCCTAGGGATAGCCAATTATAGCGCTGGAGACTTGTAGTCTGGGTTGCTGGAGAGCCGTTAGCTGCTCCAGCAACCCACATGGTCTCACTAATGAGCCCAGTACATAACACCCCTCCCCTCTTAGATCAGACAATATTTGGTAATTTGACCAGGAACCCACAGATTCCCATGACCATAGTTCCTGGCCCAAACCCAATCACCCATGTGCAGCCCCCTCGGGGGTTTTGGTCGAGAGGCTACTGCAGCCACTCTATCTGGATGCAACCTGTCCAGTTTAGTGATCAAACGCCTCCCCCAACATAGTTCTGCAGGTCTTTTGCCTGTAGCAGTGCAGGGCGTAGAATGCTGGCAGAGTAGAAAATCTGCCAATCTGTGATGCCAGTCACCTGTTACAGTGCGCTTGAGTGATTCCTTCATTGTCCTCACCATGCATTCAGCTTGACCATTAGAAGATGGATGAAAAGGCGCAGACGTTGCATGTCTGATGAGATTAGCTCGAAGGAAGGCCTGAAATTCAGTAGCAGTGAATTGGGCTCCTTTGTCTGAAACTAAGACGTCTGGCAACCCATGTGTGGCAAAGAGTTTTCTCAGCACCTGGATGGTCCTAGCAGTAGTCATGTTAGGAACTGGAATTACTTCCAGCCATTTGGAGTGGCTATCCACTACTATAAGGAAGAGCTGTTCCTGAAAGGGTCCAGTGTAGTCTATGTGAATCCTAGACCAGGGAGTGTGTGTTTCCTCCCACCTGTGAATTGGAGACTGTGGCATTTCAGGCCTAGATTGCTGGCATGTATAACAACCATGGACTTGTGCCTCAATGTCCTTATCAAGGCCAGGCCACCAAAGGTAGCTTCTAGCTAAAACTTTCATTTTGACAATGCCTAGATGGCCTTCATGTAGTGACTGTAAAACCCTGTCTCTTAGGGAAGTGGGAATTATGACTCTGTTTCCCCATAAAATGCACCCCTTGTGGGCAGATAACTCATGCCTTCTGACAAAATAGTTCTGAAATTCAGAACTTGGGCTTTTATCCAACCAGCCCGTGTATACCCATGACAATACTCTAAGTATTTTATTTGTGGCAGTTTCAGCAGCAATGTCCCCTGCATGGAGGAGGAATTCAGATATGTCCTGTATGGACAGTATTCTAGCAGCTGGAGCCAGATCTGGTTCCATTAGTGGCAGTGGTAGTCTGCTGAGGCCATCCGCATGGCCCATTTCTTTGCCCGGTTTGTGAATCAATTTAAAAGTGTATGCAGATAGAAAAATAGACCATCTCAGCATTCTTGGAGAAAGTATGTGGGGGGTTTGTGAAAAGTCCCAACAGAGGTTTGTGCAAGACATACTGGTTTAGACTCTTTGTAGTGAGTTACAGTGGACTTTTCTGACAATAGTGCTTTTAAATCCTGGAAACTTTTTTCATGTAAGTTAGTCCATTTCCATGGAGCTTTCTTAACTAGAAGCCGGTGGAGGGGCTCTGCTAGTGTGGCCTTATGAGGTAGAAATGTGTGATAGAAGTTTAGGAGGACCAAGAATGCTTGTAGCTCTCCTTTGGATTTGGGCCTAGGAGACATTTTAATGGCCTTCACTTTAGAATCAGCAGGGTGAATGCCGTTAGCATCAATTCAGAAACCCAGGAATTCTGTTGAAGGAACCCCAATACTACATTTTTTCTTTTTCAATTTGAGGCCTGCTTTGCGAAGCCTCTGCAAAACAGCCCTGAGCCTACTGGCTAACACTTCTGGGGATTCCCCTGCAATAAGAACATCAGACCTTCGCACCTTCTGCCGCGGGCTGAAGACCCACTTATTTGAACTAGCTGGTCTGGCCTGATGGGGGAATATGGGTTTTTTTAATGGTTTTTTTTACTATTTTATTGTTGTTGTATTTTAATTGGGCATTGGTTTAATTTCTTTTTAATTTTTGTACTGTTATTTATATATGCCCTGTGAACCGCCCTGAGTCCCTCGGGAGAAGGGCGGTATAGAAATCAAATAAACTTAAACTTAAACTTAAAATAAGGGCAGACGCCCTGAATACCCTTAAGTGTGTGCTCCATGATTCCCTGAAAAATGCCCGGTGCAACACTGACTCCAAACTGTAAGCGTTTAACTTTGAAGGCCCCCCTGTGAGTCACGATTGTTTGAGCCACAGCTGTGGCCTCATCAGCCGGCAATTGCTGATAGGCCTGTGCTAAATCAAGTTTAGCAAAAATAGTACCCCCTTGCAAGGAGGCTAAAATGTGGTTGACCACTGGGACCGGGTAAGCGTGTTGCTTGAGGGCCTTATTTAGTGTGCATTTATAGTCAGCACAAATGCGAATTTCCCTGTTGGCTTTAAGTGGAGTGACTATAGGAGTTTCCCACTCCCCACCATCAAGAAGCTGTAACACGCCCTGTTCAACAAGCATATCGATTTCAGAATCAATTTTATGTTTTAAGGCAAAGGGGACCCTGCGAGGATTAACCCTGATTGGAACTACATTGGGATCTAGCTTAAATGAGATAGGCAGGCCTGTGTATGTTCCTAGGGCTGAATCAAAAGTATCTGCATAGTCCTCACATACTGACGCGAGGTTTGCAGTTTGTGTCCAGTTTATGCCAGTAATCTGAATACCTAAGGCATCAAACCAATTGAGTCCAATGAGACTTGTTCTCTAGCCCCCTACTACAATAACATCTAGATGCCTAAAAAATCCCTTAAATTTTACGGTCAAAGTGGCTTCTCCCTTAACTTTAACTTGAGCATTTTGAAAGTCAGTTAGGATTATATCTGAAGGCCTTAGTTTGGCCCAATTGTTACTGCACCTACACATGAAGTTAAAAGTGTTTTGAGAAATAATTGAGACTGCAGAGCCAGAGTCCAATTCCATCTTACATGGAACTCCTTGTAGCTCTACCAAGAGTCTGAGTTTAGGTTTGAGGGGGCGTCGAGCCCCGGTGAGGCACACGCTTCTACGGCTTCTTAAAAACCCCACACTAACTGGACCCTGGGCCCTAGTACCTCTCCTAGTCGGTTCTTCCGACTGATATTTGGGTGGCCAGTCTCTCAGGCGGGCTCTGCAAACCACTGTGATGTGGCCTGTCCTTCTGCAAGCTCTGCACGTGGCTGATCAGAATCTGCAATCGGCACAAACATGGTTGCCGCCGCACCCCTTACATCTTGGTAAGATTACTGCCTTGTAATTGTTCTCTCGCTGCAGGCTGTTGTGGTGTTGTGCGTTGGGTTGCTTTTGGAGTCTGTTGATTTTGGGCTTTTTTTCCTCGGAAGATTCCACGGTGTGTTTGGCGTCCTCAAGGTGGACCGTTTCTTCAAACTTTGTCGTTTTGGCAGGCTGTACTGTTTGAACTGCGCCCCTGGCAGCTTCGTTGACCATCACTTTGTCTTGTGCTTCAGAAAATGTTAAGTTTGGTCTAGCAAAGAGTCTCTGCTGAAGCGTTCGGTCCCGTAGGCCGCAGACGAGCCGGTCTCGTAGTCGCTCTTCTAAATTTGAAAATTTGCAAAGGCGTGCAGCCTGCCTCAGGCCCGCTATGAACTCAGAAGCTGATTCACTGGGTTGCTGCACTCTTTGGTCGAACTTGAACCGCCAAGCCATTTCAGGCATCTTGGGCTGGAAATGTCCAGTTAGCTTCTTTTTGAGGTCTGCGTAGGAGACCACTTCAATCGGAGTTGGCATGAAAAGGTTCTTGGCCAAATCAAAGGTTGCTGGGCCGCACACACAGAGTAGCGTTGCGGCCTTCAGTCCTTCTTCCACGATCTGATTCACCCTGAGGTAGTTTTCTACCTGGGATAAATATGATGGCTATTCCTCCGGGTATTTCACATTGAATTCTCAAAGTTTCCCAACCTTTGGCATTCTTTCTTGCTGGTTCCTGCATTTCCTTCCGAATCCTGCTTTCCAGGCTTAGGGAATGAGTCCACTGAGAACGAGGTCGCTAGTGTAGCTGCTAGCCGACCTTGAGAGAGGGGGGAAAAATGCCTCTTCCTTCTGGCGTGCGCTGCCTTCCCCTCGTAGACTTCAACTCTTTTATTCAGTGAAGCAGGTTCCCACCCTCGTCGCCAGTGTTAAATAGCGGGTTCTTTGGCGCAGGAATGAAGACGAGGTAACTGAGTACAGGAAACTCATAGTTTATTTCGTACAGTATCTGTACTGAGCAAATGGCTGCAACTAGCTGCAATATATAGTTTAGCCCCTAGGCGGCAGCCAATAGGTTTGAAACAACCATTGCCGCCTAGGGATAGCCAATTATAGCGCTGGAGACTTGTAGTCTGGGTTGCTGGAGAGCCATTAGCTGCTCCAGCAACCCACGTGGTCTTACTAATGAGCCCAGTACATAACAACAGGTTTCTCCTAACATGGGCAACTCTCCGTCTCATACTGATAAGCCAAGAAGCCTGCTTTTGCCAGAAACTCCATGTTGAAGTAGAACTAAAGCTTGAACCTCCATTTCACTTCGGCATAGTTTTTCAAAGGTTCCTGTTGTCTCAGATTGCCTCCCTCCCCTCCTCCTTGTTTCATGCCTTATCATATACTGCAGATCACAATAATGCAGTAATGCAGCCTGAACCCCAGATTCCAGGGATTCCTGGCTAACCACGCATAATCAAATGGAAAGAAACTCTAAGAACCATGATGCATAGGAACCTTTTTAAGGGACTCGCAGATTTGAAACCTTAACCTGTCATGGGTTTAGAGAGATGAAAGGTCAGCAAAACGGGTCATTAAGTGGTGGGGGGTTTTTTTGTTTTGTTTTTTGTTTTGCCATAGCTGGAGAATTAGAGTGAAAGAACCAATTAGGAGAAAGTGTCACACGGAGATTGTGTTGCAGTCTTTTTCTTTTCATTAAACTTCAGAAACATTACAATGAACACAATCTTCAAAAACATCTTAATAGTTTGTACTATTCTTTGTAAACTGCCTCCCACCACCTCCTTTGCAGCTCTCCATTTATGATGTCTTAGCAGAATAAGTTTTTCTTCCAGATCACATTCATTCTGAATGTTGCACAGTAAGGCCTGGTTCTCCCATTATCATAATTCCCTGTATTGTAATGCGTAACTAACATACTTATGAATTTCTAATTTCACACATATCCACAGCAGTCTGAGATGACACAAATTCATATCTTCTGATCTAGTGTGAGCTCTTTCATTCGTAATAAAACCTACACTTTCATTTCTATGCACATATTCATCAGTTTCATTTACATGATCAGTTCACCTTCATTCAGACCTAGTACAGTGAAACACTGATTTAACTGTTCTCCAACTTTGGATGTTGTATTATATTATAATAATTCAATAATGGTATATTATAGTATAATATTACATTGTTATAAATGCTTCAGAGCAAATGTCTGTTTGGTTAACCATCTCAAATAACAGAGAAGTCTGCTGGATCTGAAACAGGCAAGGCAGTTCAGTTGCTGTGAATTTTGCAACAATCAAAGCTCTCTACAGCATTTATACAAAGTGATTTAATAACGCAATTTGTACTGATTATAGAACAATGTAATTATACAAATAATGCAAAATACAGTTATTGTAATGAATCTGGGAAAAGAAATAGCTCAGCTGTGAAAACAAAGAAAAATAAGAGCATCCCTTTCAATAACTGAAGCAGTAAAATAACTATCATTCTGTGCCAAATCTATCACCAACTAAAAATATTTAGAGGTTATTTCTTGGCCCGCTAAATTACTAAATTACTTGCATACCATACTCTGCTCCTGCTTCTATTTTACTTAGTTTGATGCAGATTTAGAATGATTTGCAAATTAATTTTGTCTTCTTGTATATTGAGGGTGGGCACAACTTACTTAATTTATAATAAATGTAATTAGAGAAATGAATGAGCTATCAGGATTTTTAAAGTATGATCCATCGGTATTGGCCTAACTTGTAATCTTGGTTATTATAAATAACAAAGAACTTTGGCTATATGGAATGCAATTTCCCTTGCTGTTTTTCTCATTATTTTATGACATATGGGTTAATATTAAATTACAATGCCTTAATTTTCAAATCACAGCTTAATTTCTAAGTAAAAGTAAATTGCTTCTGCAGAAGTAGGTTTTGTTTTGTGTGTGTGTGTGTGTGTGTGTGTGTGTGTGTGTTTGTAGCAGCCTTCTGCTTTTGACATATTTCATTGGTTCAGTTTTCTCCGAATTTGTGCTCTATTCTACACAGATCTCCACTATTGAGTATCTCTGATCCTACATTCTAGAAGCAGGTTTAAAAGGATATGAAGCTTTTCTGTATTGGATGTTTTTCATGACCTCATAATTTTTATGAGTCTGACAATGGATTGAAATGTGGAATGCTCACAAACTGCTAAAACAAAATAAATTTCTATCTGGTTAGTGTCTGAATGGAAACTTGTTTAGGAATATCTAAGATTCTTAAGATAATAAGATAATGGTCAGAAAGCTCAGAACTTTCAGAAACATTGGTATTCAGAAACACCTTGAAGCCTTTATTTTCTAAGATTTATACAGTACTTCAAAAGAATGAGACATAGATCCTCCATTGCCATGGCTTCTTGGCTTCTCCCTAAAACAGATGCACAATGAGCTAGAACTACAGTGCAACCTAATTCCTCTCGGGAATAGAAAGAAGGATATTTACTATACTCAATTTGATTCCTTCTTTTCTGGAATTATAGTTCTGACACTTTGGCTCACCAATAAAATCTCTCTGACCTGAAGTTGACTTTTGATTAGACTATTAAATAGGAACAAAATTCACCACACAACCATTCTCCACCTCACAAATTACACTGAATTTATTTCTAAACCATTTAAATACTTCCATCTTATTTGATCAAGTCTCCGATAAATTATTGGTATTTATACAAAGCCATTAAAAGGCCTGGCTACAATATTCAACATTCGTTGATCCTCAGTGAGGGGAATACTAAGTCAAACTCTGTAATGGGGTGTTAGCATATTAGTATATTTGAGAGAGAGAGAGAGAGAGAGAGAGAGAGAGAGAGAGAGAGAGAGAGAGAGAGAGAGAGAGAGAGAGAGAGAGAGAATTCTATCTATATCTATCTATCTAAAGTATCTGCTGCCAACTCCAGTAAATGTTCAGCTCCATACAGTCACCCCAACTGTCCCCCTAATTAAGGGATTATACCAGACATGTCAAACACAAGGCCCGGGGGCCGGATCTGGCCCGTGAAGTGGTTTCATGTGGCCCACGAAGCCATCCTGGAAAAAGTGAGGGAATGGCCCCCATTGCCTTGGCCCAGAGACCCTCCTTCTGCCAGAGACCCTCAGATCTGTCCCACTCCTGCCCAGGCCCCCATAGGCACCCTTGATGCGAACGATGTAGAGCTGGCCATGCCCACCCAGTAGGCCATATGCACTCTAGCCACACCCACCCAGTAGGCCACGCCCACCCTGGCCATACCCACCCGGCCCCTTGAGGGCAACCTCAATGCTGATGCGGCCCTCAATGCAATTGAGTTTGACACCCCTGGATTATACGGTCACAAAAAGGGAGCTTTAGATAGATGATAGATAGATGACATACATAGATAACATTTAAAATAATTACCCCACAAAGTCTTCCATAGCCTTCCTGATGTGTTGGATTATAACTCTCATAACCCCAAGTGGCATTTCTCGAAATGCATTGTGGGAATTGTAATTTCAACTATCTGGAGAGTACCAGGTTGGCAAACCTTAGAGGGGATTTATAAAAAAATATAAAGTTCTCTGAGATTTAAGAATTACTTACGCATAGATACAAATTGAGCTTTCCAGAAAATTTATAGCATTAGCACTTAAATTCCTGCTCTCTGCTTGCTATAGGCCAGGGATCTTCAAATGCTGACTGAGGAATTCTGGGAGTTGAAGTCCACAAGTCATAAAAGGTCCAAGTTTGAAGATCCCTGCTATAGGCTTTCATTCTGGAATCTCTAGACATCAACAAAATCAGTTTCTGCTACACCTCTCTCTCTCTCTCTCTCTCTCTCTCTCTCTCTCTCTCTCTCTCTCTCTCTCTCTCTCTCTCTCTCTCCCTCCCTCCCTCCCTCCCTCCCTCCCTCCCTCCCTCCCTCCCTCCCATCCATCTCCTACCTAACCAGAGAGTAAAAGGTGTATCTTTCTTATCGCCTCTGTACCATAGCGAGCCATCCCTTGCTATCATCAAACATACAGTTATGCTGGCTAGCAACTCCTTTTACCATATCTTAAGAGGGGTTATTGTAGGGTAGCTCAATTTAGAATTACCAAATGAAAAAGGGTTCACTTCTGAAAGCTGCATTTGACTGATCAAAAGCACGGACTTTCTTTTACCAGTTGCTTCTTGTTCAGTGCAAATTTGGAGCATTATTTTTTCAACCTCTGCAAAATAGTCTTTGAATGCGATGCTGCAGGTCTTGTCTCTGCCACGTGAACATTGCTTTTGTGCTAACGCCAATTTGTGTTTATATTATTTGCTAGATATTTGGTGATTCCGTTGTTCTTGAGAACTGCTTATTGGTGAGAATAGGAAGGTACAACAGTCACATTTGAACTGATTGAGGAATAAAATTTGGAAAAGTTCCAGGGTGCAATTCAGCCAAGCTACATATGGGGGTCTACACAGCTTTTCTTTCCTATTTATATGGAAAAGACAGAAACGTTCCATTTATTGATTTAATTTATTTCAAGAACAGGCAACAGTACTAACCTTTGAGTGGTGTTCTAGAGGATACATTTGCTGAAAAAAGAAGGGCCAGATCTGAAAACAGTTAAAAATTGTGGGTGGGTGAAGAGAAAAACCAGTTGAAAAAAAAAAGCATAAATTTTTCCATGTCTGGTAGTTACACTTAAAAAGGTCTCAAAATGTTTGCCTTTTATAAAACATTTGAAAAGCCTAAGATATTTCAACAGTAAAAAATATGTGGGTTAGGAAATGAGCCACTGAATCTTGGCAGCATTTAAGGGAAACTTTTCTGACCTATTCATGACAAAGGATTGTGTCTGACTCCTGCCTGTTATACCTGATTTAATCAATATCCTGTCCCTTCAGTTGAGACAGGATCATGTCCTATAAATTGCATTTGTGTGTGACTTTGCATCTGTTTTTTTCTTGAGATCCCAAAATAGATCTATTTACATTTACATACAGCAGCTATGCTCTTTGGCAGGGTTTCTTGGTGTGCAATGACACCTTAGAGCACGGGTGTCAAACTCGCCACGTCACGTGACGTGTCACGACATATCGCGACTCTTTTTGCATTGCCGGCAATGGGGTGGGTGCGGCTTTGACACCCCCTGCCTTAGAGTATGTGGCTGCCCAGCTTTTCACCTTGCAGCATCTCAGAGTAAAATACAAAAGGCCTAGTTTTCTTGCAATGGGAGCTTGAGAAGAACTATTAAGGAGGAAGGAGTATTAGGTATGTTTGCCACCTTGAGTTATTAATAAAAATAATAAAGACAGGATAAAAAAAATCTACATAAAAAAGGCAAGAAAAGTCAAGATGGAAATTGCAACCATTCAGCAGAAGCCCCACTTTTATACATGCCTTCACATTGCATACACATGCAAAGGAGATTTGATGGTGTCTTTGTGGCCACCATCTTGACACCAACACATTGCTGTTATTGGCCTTTGTTGCCATATTGTGTCTCTTAAACCATAGAACGCTTTAAAGCCAGCTGCTGGAAGTAACAGCCAAGGAGGACTAGCATCTTCATGCTCAGTTTCTGAACTTGTGAGAGGCACTTTGTAGATTGACCTGTGTCTAATCTAGTAGGGTTCTTCCCATATTTGTGGATATGGGAAGATATATACGTATACTATAACCCATACCTCAGTTTGAGAGGAGAAGGTGCCATCCTCAGAATAGCTTTGAAAACTCTTCCACTGCTAAAAAGCCAAACATGATGTTTTACCAGTAAATTAAGTAAGTAACTCTTGTTGGAATTCCACATGCAAGTATAATCTAACAAGTCAGGATCAGCCCTCTATTTATGAACTTCACTTTGGTCTTGTTTGTTTGGTTACTTTTACAGCAACATATTTAAATCAGTAGTTTGCAGATTTTACTTGAAACATAAATTCTGCAGGAAGAAATTATACTTAGAGAAGACAAGTTTGTTTTCTTCAGCTGTTTTATTTACACGTTAAATAGCTGTCAGCAAGAGGATCTGCTTGGCCATAAATTGTCATCCATACAATTTACTGTAGAACGTTTTGTGGTTTTATAATGTGTAGCCTATCCTCCAGGTGCAATTCTCTGTTTCTCAGGAACAAGATTCCTTGAAGCAGAAAGAGAGACCATTAAGATCAGAGGTCACAAGTGACACTGCAAAGCAGGATGATCTTTCTCTTCTATGACCACGTCACCAAATTTGTGGTTTAGAATTAAATGGATGAGAACAGACAGAATCAGTACTGAAGCTGAATCAGTTACTTTTTGGAGTTATCCTTTGATTATTACCTCCTTAACACCAATGTTTATTAAAAGTCATTACTTCTTTCCACAAGTCAAATTTAAAATATGCTTTAGTGGCCCTCTTCATGAAAATTCCACAGGTATAATATCTGCTCCAAGGAACTGAAAGGATCAAATCACATATTACGGCCAAAATCTTGCCTCCCTAATAGCTAGAATAGGCAATACCATGGTTAAATTTTCCAAGAGTTTTTATAAGCAGCTCCTTTCCCATCCCTTGGGAAGGTTTTTTCCCCTCAATGATGTCTTAAGCTGAGAAAAGGGCAATAATATAATTTAAAAGATCCTGTTTGCTTTAACATAGTCAGGCCCATGCTACCTTCAGCTTCAGACCAAGCATATCACCAGGGTCTACTCCCAAAACTATTTTTGTGTCATCAGGGGATCACTGCAGTGCTCCTTGTCTCTAGTTGTATGATGCTGACAGAGAAGTGAATGTAAAGCAGATGCAAAGAAGAGACTATTTTAAACCCATCCATAAACAAGATTGTTTCCAGTATGTCTGATGCAAAATAAGGTTGTATTTTTACAATGACCTCATGAGTAGATGTTGCAGTTACGTTAGCAACTTTTAAGCATGGAACAATGTTGTTGCTCTTCCTGATCAGGATAGCTATTCATTCAAGAGGGAGTAAAATATCGTTTGTTTGCATAGACTTTAATTCTAACACAGGGGGTGTCAAACTGGCAGCCCACAGGCCAGTTACATCATACGGAGGCTGCACCCACTCCAGCTCTGGCAATGCGAAAAAAGTTGGGATACATCGTGACACGTCACTTGACGTGGCGTTTTGACACCTGTGTTCTAACAGGATTTACTCTAGAATAGTGAAGGATTTCTCACACATTATGGAGGAATAAATCTAGAATTTTTTCAAGTGCATATCAAATCCCCAGTAGGTCTGTAAAGGTTTATGTATGGGCTGGGAGAGAGGACTTGCAAGGATGGGCAAAATGTATCAGTCACCAGGCAGAATTTTTGCCCCCTCTGATACTAAGATATGCAGGGGTGGATCCCCATTTTGTCCATTTCTCCAGATTTCTCTGAATAAGGAGCTGCAGCCATTTGTAGCATCCTAGTGAGATGCTTATATGATGATGTTATCCATTCAGTCCAATTACCCATTGGCAATTGTATGGGCCAGGTCTCTCCGCATCTTCCTATCTTGCACTACTTCTTTGAGTTGTATTTGTAAATTATATGTCAAATTCATACTATAATTGTATAGAATAAAAGCTCAAACATATGCAAGATTCTATAGAGGACGGTATGTCAAAAGTTTATCTTTTAATGTTTATTTTTTATTTATTTTATTTTTATTCCATTTATATCCCGCCCTTCTCCGAAGACTCAGGGCGGCTTACAAGCTTAGCAGTAGCCTTCATTCTATGTATATGCCTGCTTATTAGGGCTTTCATACACCCCCCAAGCGGCATTATTACAAAGTCAGCTTAATTGCCCCCAACAATCTGGGTCCTCAAAGTTTATGGCTTTGATATATTAAAATACTATGTTGTTTCTTTATTGATATTGTTTTAATTGCTGTTTGGGGGCTACCCAGTGTTTGATATAAAATGAGCGGCTATATAAATGTTTAAAATAAAGAAATAAATGTAATACATATAATGATGTAACGTGTAATGATATAGTTTTGTGCCTTTCTCTTATGACAGCCTGAAAAATAATGAATAAAAACAGAAATTATGAAAAAATTACTTTTTTAATGTACAAAACATTTATATACAGTTTTAGCATATGACTGCCATCCGTACGATGTAGAAAACAGATAAAAAGCTCCTGGAGATATAAAGGCAGAACAATTCAGCTACAGTACTCTTATTCATAATGAGTGCCTTCTATACAGAATATATACAGAGCCAGTTTTCTTGTTATAATACTATTACAGTAAATAAAGGGAGACCACCATTGACAAATTGAAGAAAATAATGGGCAAATTGTCTGTGTTTGCATTTACTAATGCTTATCAGCGTTCATGTCAGTATACATTCCTGCAACTAGGCATCCTGTTGGTTTGTGGAATGTCCAATATCTTCTTAGCTCCTTGAAACTTTGTGCTATTTTTATTCTATATCAAGACAATTTTCAGTGTTGGGGATGGGGGGGGTGTCACACAACCAAATCATGTGTGTAATGCTACACAATTATCACTTGAGCATGGTCCTATGAATAGATCTGAAAGGCGCACGTTAGTAGGCCAATAGCAACACTGTCATCCTACTGAAAGAATTGAATTCAATTTTTTAAAATTTCACTTTCCTGTCCTGCCTTAAGATGTGCAATATTCAGATGTATTGAGAAGAACTACTGTAGCCATCTCTGCCATTCACTTTCTTTTAAGTCTTCCATTGTCCATTATGAATGAAAAAACGGGAATAATACATTTTTGGAATACTGAATTGGTTTTCTTGGGACACCTAAGTAAACATATTCTGCAGGTTAACCTTTAACACGGTGAAAGACATAATCAAAGTGATTTTTCTTGCTGACACTGAAAAATATACAGGCAAAGGAAAGGATAACTAATAAGAAATGGATATGGAAATGTACTATCCAGAAAATTTTGCCA
Source organism: Vipera berus (assembly GCF_964194415.1). Lineage (NCBI taxonomy): Eukaryota > Metazoa > Chordata > Lepidosauria > Squamata > Viperidae > Vipera > Vipera berus. The sequence goes on along the minus strand of NC_138202.1, from coordinate 129,482,163 downwards.
CCACAAACTCTGATATGAGAAAAGGCATTAAACATTAGACACACAGGGAAAGCTGTGAGACAGTCATCCATCTCCTGCTTATAATCAGCTATGGCAACTCATCCTTCTTATATGATTAAATGGGACCTACATTCCCATGCTAAGGTGAGAACCAGTTTCTATATTGGCATTTCCTGATGTAATCATGGTTATTCAAAACTCCCATACCTTTTTGTATGGAAAGAGGCAGGAAGAAGTGTCACTGGCTTGGCTTTATGGCCATATGCTTGGACACAATCAGAATGGTCCACATTCAAGTCATTCTAATCAGACTCTTGGCAATGTTTGCCTGACTCTGTATTTCCAAGGTAGAGGCTACGAGGTGGATAAATGGCACTGTAAAGGGATCAGATTCTGATACAGAATAATGATAGAAAAAATGAGCAAAGACACTCTTGGGGGCCTCTGTTTCCTTAAAGAACTGGGTTTACATCTCCTTTTTTTAAGTTCAAAAATAAATAATGAAACAAATCACTCTAATCAAATGTATAAATATATATGAAGTGGGGAATTTATAATACACCATCCTTTTACAGCTATGCTTTTGTAATTCTGCTGAACCATAAAACCCATAGAGCTAACTCTAATGTCACAAAAGAAGACAATTGGACTTTCCTTTTATGTTTTGGTCTCCTCTGCTCCTCTTTTTGGTGTGCTCTCAAACCTGTTTTAGCTAAACTTCAACCATCTGAAGCAGATTTGGAAAAGCAGAAGCTGTATAGGAGAGTGAAATTGGTCTTATCAGCAGTTACCCAGAAATGTTGGCTAGACAGATACTGATGTATGTTGATATACAGTGCCTGTGATTTGGGCTTGAATACCCTAACCCAAATATAGTGAGCCCCTTTATAAAAATGCAAACCTTGGTACACCAAGGTTTTTACATTTGATGTTCACCCTACCCTGTGTTGGCAATTGGCAGCTGCCTGATTTCATGTTCTACTTTTTCACAAGCTTTTCCTGGCTTAATGATTGTCTGATCTCATAATTTCCTCTTTCCAAGTAATGCTTTCCAAAATTCTATTAGATAGAGGCATAAACAGCCCCAATGGTTTGCATGAATTAATTAATGCAATTATGCAGTGTAAGTACTTCTGGATGACATGCAGTTTTGGCAGGAGCTGCTTACTGACACCAAAAATTATCTTAAGAGAGAGAGAGAGAGAGAGGGAGAGGGAGAGGGAGAGAGAGGGAGAGGGAGAGAGAGAGAGAGAGAGAGAGAGAGAAGGAGAGAGGGAGGCTTGGAAGTATTGTCTCTTCTTACTGGAGGGTTAGGTATATAAACAGTATAGATTAGCTAAACATGCAGCAAATGGATGGCAACGTAGATGCCATAAGATGCATAACTGACCACAAATTTGCCATAATGGCACTGTTCCATTTTTATGAGCCAAAGTTGATGAGCATGTAGCACTGAACAGATTAGGGTTAGACAAACCATTCTACTACTCATGCTATCTTGAAGGTTTGGCTTTTCAAGGGCCTTCCCATTTCATCTGAGCACAATGGCAAAGACACAGAAGACCCTTCTGAAGGACTGCTGTTGAACTCCTTGTTTTCTCCATGCTTAGGTAATATGGGAAGGTCTTCAAAGCAACTACACTAATCCTTCAAGAGATCATGCCACTGTAGAGTTCCAACCATGGGTTTGGAGAGGCGCTTGGCACTATTTATTAATTTCATGCTTAAATTATTTTCTTTCTGTGCTACCCTTCTTTCCCAAGGAACTCTGAGCAGTTTTATAATCTCACAATAATGCTGCAAGGTGAGACTGAGACATCACGACTGGCCAAGCAAACAAAAGATCATTTTTACCAAAGCTAGTTGGCCACCTCCAAAGTGACATATCAGTCAGAGCTGTCTCATGCAGTCTGTAATTAAACATAACTGGGAGGGATGAACAAATTTTATGACATAAAAATGTACACATTTCTGCAGCATCATTTTTATGTTATATTTAACAAACTCTAACACTGCTCTTTTTGTATGAGCAATTCCAAAGTGAAGTCACAGAGATCATACAGAGTGATCTGTGTGTCACACCATGCATGGTAGGTTTTTTTCCCTACAATATTTTGAAATTAGCTTGATTTTCAAACCTCCACTACATTCTCCATGATAGCCTCTGATTAGAAAAAAAAAACAAACAAACCAAAACCCATTAGGCCATTCAGTTTTTCACATTTCCCCATCAGTGTGTCTCTCTCAAATCTCTTTTTAGCAATGCTGTGTTGCCTGATATAAATGCACCTTTATTTTATATAGGCTTCTGGCAATTCACTTTATTTGACATTACTGGACAACAGATGCCTTGATGACTCAACTGTTAATGAACAGTAAGGCACTTCGCTGCAAAGCTAATTCTCAGCTAAGCTACAAGATACAAAGAGCGATACTGGCTGTAATAATGAAGTTGTGTGTGTGTGTGTGCACGCATACATGCATCTGGTCATAAGCAAAGCATGAAGCATTTATAGTATGGCTTTGCGTATGGTTAAATTTATAATTCTTGCTAGGGAAGACAAGGCATATTTGCAGCTATAGGTAAAAGGAGATTGCAAAAAGTAAAGCTTCCTTTGAAACATTGATTCTCATTATTTTAACACAGGGGTCTTCAAACTTGGCCCTTTTATGACTTGTGGACTTCAGCTCCCAGAATTCCTCAGCCGGCATGGCCGGCTGAGGAATTCTGGGAGTTGAAGTCCACAAGTCATAAAAGGGCCAAGTTTGAAGACCCCTGTTTTAACGCATGGCTTTTGAGTGTCCCACAGCTGGCAAAGTGCCATCTAATTTTGAGGTTGATGGTTTGAGAAATGTTAACCCTTTGCAAGCTAACAAGGGAAGGGATGGTGGCAATGAGAGTCAGGTTTTTTAAAGGATTCTCAATGTGTCTACCTTTTATAAACGGTGACACACTTTAGAAGCACTTTAAGAAGGATGGTGGCATCTTTCAGCACTCCCCAAAACAAGCACCAAAATAATACTAGAAGTGCATCTTTTCAGTGCTTTTTTTACACAGTTTATGCATGTTTGTACAAAGATATTTTTTTCTTACTTGGAATTCCCTTAATATGTTTTAATACTCGTAAAAGTCTACTCTATGGCAACTTTTTTTTCCTTCTCTCTCTCTCTCTCTTTTTTTTTTAAAGAAAAGCACATTCATAACATTGCCCAGCACATAATCTCTGGATATGCCTAGAGGTACATTTGTGCTTTATGCATTAGGTCAGGTGTAAAACTGCCGACCTGTGGGCTGGTGGCATCATACGGATGCTGCACCCATCCTGCTCCGGCAATGCAAAAAAAGTCGTGATACGTCATGACACATCACGTGACATGGCGAGTTTGACACCCGTGCATTAGGACATCATGTTAAGAAATTTGCTCTCTTCTGCCAGGGTGGTCAGCATAGAATTCATGTCCCCTATTGCCATATTACTAATTCCAGTTGGTATAGCTGGCAGTGTCAGAGAATTTCGGGGAGTTGTAAGGCGAGAAGAATTCTGAGAGAGATTCTGCAGGATACTAGGGCTCAAGGTTCCTGACATCAGACTTGAATGGTCGCCATCATCCATGATAGCATCAAAATCTATCTGAGGAGACTCCAGACCCTGAGAATCCACTGTGCTAGAAACTTGATTAGCACCAGGGGAAGGCATGGTGGCCGGTTTGGTGTTCAGCGCACATTGTTGTCTGACACTGTAATCAGTTTGATTGTTGACATTCCCATTTTGTTCATACATATGTATTTGACCGTAATAGTGCATCAAATGGCCTTCCCTTGTACTACTGTTAAACTGTGGTTGCAACGATCCTATACCAGTTGTTCTCTTGGGGGAAGAGTGTGCCCTTTGCTGCCCTGAGCTCACATCATTTGTTGGGTGAGATATTCTCACGTATCCCAACTGCTGCCCAGCACGGACTCCTTGGTGCTTGTTTCCTGGATTAGGATTAGGTGGAGGTTGAGGTTGTATCATTGAGGAAGTGAAGCTCTGTCCAATGGTGCCAATTGTACTCTGTTGTGGCTCAAAGTTTGGCTGATTTGAGGTTATTAATGCAGAAGCTTGGTGGAAATCGTCTTGGGTCATGGAGAAGTTCATGTGGCTTGACTGAGATGAAAAGCTCTGCTGATACCCTGGTTCCTGCGTGTCTTGACTATGCATGACATATTCCCTACCATTGCTAACTATTGAAATGGGATTAGCCCCATTATCTAATTGCTGAGAACGAACGTGGAATGCAGGCTTCATGGTCATGTTATTACAGGAAGGAGAAAGTTGGGTGACATCACTGCCCATCGTATTTGGACTTAGCATTTGATGAACTTGGTTGAACACCTCATGGGAGTTCAGGTCTAGGTTGTTACCAGAACCTGGATTCACCTGTTGCTGCTTTAAGTGCATGCAGTTGAGCCTTTGTCCATCCATGGTTGCATTCTTCTGCACAAATTGCTGCAGATTTCCATTTGTGTTGTTTTGGCCTACCTGCGACTGTGGTTGGTTGAAGTTCTGATACTGACCAAAATTTTGCTTCTGATGGAATACAGCTAGGTTCCGTTGAGGGAACTGCTGTTTTGCTTGAGAGGAGGGTACATCAACAGTTCCTGAACTAACTTCGTTCCATTGGACTGGCATGTTATTTTTATGCAAATTAGAGTTAGCCCCATAGTTTATTTGGCATCCACCACCAACAGAGGTCGAATGGTTCATACTCAGATCTGGAACAGCCATTCTGCGCTGGTTTAATGTGTTGTTATTTTGCACTTTTGCATTTACTTGGAAGTTTTGCATTTCACCGCCATACCCTGTAGAAGAGTTCTCTGTGGCAATCCCATTGTTTTGGGATTTGATGTATTGTACCACATCATCAGGTAGGACAATATCATCATCTACCACAGAACTATCTGTCTCACCGGGCATGGCTTCCATGGCAATATTTTCGTTAATACTTGGGGGTCGTGGAGAATACACATGCCTAGCAAGACTCCTGTCTGAATGTGGAAAGACTGGAAGGTTGAATTGTCTTCTGTCTGCATGAGGGTGAAGAAGATTCATGCTGTTGGTGCTATTGAAAGTATGGATTCTAGGAAAGGAGCTTGGGTCTCCAGCAGGTCTCCTCACTGGATCGCTTGCCCGTCTTGCACTATTCCCAGGCACTTCATGAGAGAATGCAGGCGATGACCCATACACATAAGCATTGCTGTCACTGCAGCGCCTTGGCCCTGGAGGGAGATGAAATGAAGGCAAAGGAGGCTCTGAACCATCAAGGAGAGAGATTTTATTCCTCAGGGTCATTCTTTCCATGTTAGGTAATGGTGTAGGTGGTGGGCCACCTGTGGCAGCAGCATACTTAGCTTTCAGCCTGTACTGCTGAGCTGGTGTGAGATTCAGGAGACCAGAGACTCCATTACATTGACTGGCATCACTTGACCTGCGAGAGGCATCTGTGGAAATAGGATCATAGGAGCCAGCAGAGCTTGTGTTGTTAGGGCGATTTCCAAATTGAGAAGCTTCACTGGAACGGCGGCTGGAGAAGTAAGGGGATATTCCTGATGATCTGCGGCTGACTGTGTAGGCAGAACTGATAGTACTGGTTGAGCTGTCACGGCGTTCAGCTAGTTGGTTTAGCATGGTAATTTCATTGATGGACAGCTCAGTTATTCTTGGGTTAGGCAGCATTGTTGAGGTGCCACGCATATTGTCCAGCAGACAACCTGAAAGAAAATGAGAAAGAGAGAGTAAGATTATGGGTCAGTGATTAAAAAGAAAGGCATCCCATTATTGCACTTGGATACAAACAATATCATCACTGCAGGTTGAATACTTATCCAGCTCACACATATGGATAAAGTAGGTTGGAAAGAGGAAAGTGGTCTGGAAGGACCACTGCTGTCTTCCAAATTATTTCCAACAAAATTGGGCAAAGAAAACCTTAATTTTGTTGTACACTACTGAAACAGCAAAACAAAATGTACATCTGTTCAAGTCATAATTCTATATTTCAAAACTGGCTACCATCCCAATACCCCTGTTCATTTTCTGTTAAGTCAAGAAACCTTCAAGCATAATGCAAGATGTTATCTCTTTCAAGACAGACATCACAAGAGATGCTGGTGTGCACATCCCCATTTTCTGTTTCAAGTATGAACTTGCACATTATTTTTCAAGAAGGCAGAAAAGACTGGAATATTGAAAATTGGAATAGAACATATTTTGTCTAGGTAAAATTTAGTCACATTCTCTTTTAAGTTGGCATATACTCTTAAGTTTATATCTCATGCACTGGTTCTCATAACAGTCAAGAAACACACAAAAGCAATACTACAATGTGATGAGTAGTTCTCATAATAGTTAAGAAACACAGAAAAGCAATATTACAATACAATGTGATATTGGAGTAGAGACAAGGGAAGGGATTTTTGTGTGCCTATTTGGCTCATCCTATAGGTTTGGATCCCGGCTGAGTCTCCAACACTGTTTTAAGTATAGGAAAGATATTTAGAAACACTGTTTGGATAGATATGAAATAGTAGGCTGGCTTACCATTGCCTGGGATGGGAGGCAGCTTGCTGTTTTTGACTTGTGGTGCTGGATTTGCCCATGAGCAAGAATCCTTCACTGTCCTGAGTTTCTCTTTCTTGAGCTGCTCAAGGCGTTGCATTGCTGACATGTTTTTCCTTAGTTGAAGACCGACAGTTGAGTTACCAGATGAGACTGTCGAGTCCACAACAGGAGTATTATCCTCCAACACAGTCAGGTCCCCCAGACTTCCCCCACTGTGCATGTTCATTTCCACTCCACTGTCATTGTTGTTGATGCTCCCAAGGGGTGATGGTTCACTGCTGCATGATGATTGGCCACCAGGACTGGACTGATACATCTTAAAGAAGCAAAGACAAGACCACCAATTGAAGACATTCCAGGTTTTCCCCTCGTGTTCTTAGTTAGCTCTATAAGTTAAGGCTGCACTCAAGAGTGGTTTAGTTTAAAATTCACTGCAAAATTAACATGAATGAGACAACCAAATGAATTACTAGGAAATATACCATTCTGCTAAACATTTGGAATGTTCTGACATCCTTTGATTACTTCATATCTTGGCACATCTTTGTTTTTCATTTCTTTTTCTTATTTCTTTGCCTTCTCCTCTGCCTCATTTTCCCATATTATATTTAATCTGATTAGCTGCGATGATTGAGTTGGTGACTGGTCCATGACATCATCACAAAATATATTGGACTGGGGTGGGTTAACAAAAATCCCATGAGTTTATACCCCCTTAACTTAAAGTGCAGTGTGGATAAATGAAAATCAGGGAAAAAATAGCATTGAGAAGATTGAAATATTTCTGGTGTCTATTTGAACATGTCAGAAATTAGCTATAAATTATAGATGCTTTCAGGGCCCAAGAAAATAAATCTTACCAGGGATGGGTGGGGAGGACTTTCTTAACTAAACCCTGTAAGTTTTTTTTAAAGTGATTTAACTGATTAAAGAATTCCCCTGCAGACAAAGAGAGAAAAAAATCACAAAGCTTTGGAATGCTTATTGAGGCATCTTGAGAGTTGTATTGTTTATCCTAGAATGTTGTAATTTTTCTTTCTGAAAACTCAGATTGTGTTCTTCAAACCTTGTTTGGTCTCAGGCCTGGGATTAGTGTATTCGTTTATGTCTCTCTGTGTGTGTATGTATGTGTGCTTTGTACTGATCTGAGTTCAAGAACGTTTTAGTGTGGGCTATCCGTGTGGTTTTATATTTTGTTTTTATGCATTTTTTGTTCCTGTATGCTGCCCAAATTCCACTGGAGTTGAGTGGCTTCAACAAATTTAAATAAACAAAAATATTTTATGGACTTAAGCTTAGGCTTCATATTAAATATTCTCAGATTTAAATCAGCATGAGAGGGAGAACTGAAGAACAATTTAAGTCCGCCTTCAGTACTGAAATTCAGTCCTGCATTAAGAGCATTCAAGTGCATTGCAACTTTCATTTAAGCCAGATTTGTTCTTTAGGTAAACAAATCCTCATTACCTGATAAACCAATGTGCCTATTATTGCCGACAAGTGTGATGGCACTGTAGTGTGGGCACAGGCTTTTCCATCAGATAAGCCATTGAAATGATTTACTTAATTTTTATGACTTTTTAAAGCAGTGGTATGTAAACAGCAGGGAGCTAAAAGCCAAGGGGGCGTATTTTCTTTTCTTTTTTTTGTTAGCACAGAATTATATGTGCTCTCTCTCAAGAAAAGCTAAGCTCTTGATGCTTCTGTCAGATAAACCTGGAACCTGAGTACATTTCCCCTTCTACAATATGCCTGTTTATCTGCAGCAGAATCAAACCTGAAATGCTTTAGGCACCGTATATGCCCTTTGCTTCAAAGGCGAGCAGCATGCTTGGCTGACAGTCTTTATAAGCAGATAAGGGCATGATTTGCAGACTTGGTTTGGTAAATGTTTTTTATTAGGAATTACGTTTCACATTAAGTAATTTATCTGCAATAAAAGTTAAATGTCCTGCATTGGCTCTCTCAAAGGAAGGCTTTTTCGTTTTTTTTGTTTGCTGTCTGGCCCATGGCATCATGATTTATGATTGCTGGCCCTCTGTGGCTATAGACTGGGAACGCTGAGTTGAAATGACTTTTCTCTTTTTCTAGCACAGTATTGTTCCAGAGGACTAAACAGTTACCAAAGTGGATTTTCTTATGGACAAAATATATTTTAAGATTACTTGTAAATGGACAGGAAAAAGAAGCCTTTTCTCAAAAGGTGAAAAGTGCTAACAAAAGGATGCTGGCGATGCAGTTCATAACCAAAGAGGCCCAACACTACAATGTTATTATAATAGCAGGGACTTGGCTAACATGAACACAGAAATGGAATATAATATTTCTGCCACTTCTTAAAACATTGTATATAAATGGCAGGTGGCACTACAGCCAGTCCTGAACTTGCAACATGATCGTTCAAAGTTACAATGTACTGAAAAAAGTGAGTTATGACCATTTTTCACACTTATGACACAGCAGCATCCCCATGGTCACGTGATGAACATTCAGATGCTTGGCAAGTGGTTCACATTTATGACGGCTGCAGAGTCCCAGGCTCATGTGATCACGTTTTGCCACTTTCTGACCAGCAAAGTCAATGGGGAAGCTGAATTCACTTAACAACAGTGTTACTAATTGAACAACTGCTGTGATTCACTTAACAATGGTGGCAAGAAAATTTGGAAAATGGGGCAAAACTCACTTAACTGTCTCACTTAGCAACAGAAAGTTTGGGCTCAATTGCAGTCATATGTTGAGGACTAGCTGTACTTAGTTTTGCTGTGAGCACATATTTCACACCATAGTTTATCTTAAGCTGAACATTTCATTCAAAAGAGTGTCAGTTGTCTGTTCCAAACTGTGTCTTGAACTGAGGAATTACCACTCCCTCATAAATTTTGGACCAGGGAGGATTTGTCTAATGAATTTGATAGGTGTGGGTTCTCAATAGGATAGTTAGTTTACTTGTGGAATGCCAACATAAAAAGGATGAGAGAGAAAGAATTGCAGACCACTGTAACAGATACTTAACTATAGCTGCTTTTCCAAACAGGCCATCTAGCTCTACAGAGACCACACAGCCGGTTTGCTTAGCCACATACACAGGACAAAGCACATAATGTCTTTTGTAAGAGACTTTGACAAAGACAGGGTATTTGCTCACCTTAGTACCGACTGTCCTTGTGAAGTTGAGTAGAAAAAGTTAAGAGAGGAGAAAGAACAGGTTGTTAGAACGCAGACAACACAAAGGGGAAGGGGTTGAGGTTATTGATGGAACAAGACATGAGGCAAAAAAAATAAAATAATGGCAGGTTAGCAACAGCCACGGCACAGAAAAAACACTGCTTGAATGTCTGTAACATCACATTTATAATCTGTTTTAAAACTACCATCATTGTATACAGTACTTTTGCAGAATCCAAATGTGACAATATGTCTTGGTACACAATCAGTACTCATGTCTCATCATAAGTGTCAGAGTATCCAATTCTAGAAATAATTTCACTCCTTCACCCAGATGTCCTGAAGTAAGTTGAAACATATATTTACCACTCAAATATATAGAATGTGAAATATAGCTCTCTATATTGTCACTACCATTAAAAATGTATACCTTATTTAAACATCAGTAATGCACTTCATTTTGGTGTTGACATTTTCTTAGGGATACCTGTTCAGTGTATCCCGGTTTTATATTTAATTCAAATGCAGTTTCTGGTATATCATAGCGCTGACCTATCTGCTAAATGATTATCTGCAATGAATTTAAGGTATGTATTTCTCAGCCTCACCTGTCATCTGGACATATAGAACCAATGTATTCTGCAGAATTGATAATTACTATAGTAACAGCATCAAATGGTTTAAATAATTGTCAATATTATTAGTCTCAGGTTTTAAATAACTGTTAATATTATTTTTTTTAAAAAAAAGGAACGGTCAAGTTTTCATTTCTTTTGAGATCTGCATTACTTTGGAGAGAATATTCTATGGCCCATATTTTAGTCAGATGAATAAAACCAGACCAGGCCACACATAAATATGTACTCCTTCCATAGGTTCTGTCAGGAAGAAGTGTTTATTTAGTATTTTAAGTAATATGTCTTCTTCTCCATCTTTCTTTCTAGAGGAGAGAAGCTCCACCGACTTTTAGTCAAAATTCAGACAAAGAGCACAATAGACAAGCTTCTGTTCAGCTCATGTTCTCAATTCAATGCAAAATGCTCTTATCCTCAGGGTGAGAGTCCCAAGTTACCATGCCTGCCTGTGTCACTTAATACTGCAACTAAAGAGGAACAATTGAGGAAAGCAAGAAAAGCAGAGCAGATGCTGAGGTGGGGATTGTCACAGGAGTAGTAAAGTGCCATCACATCTTTGGTAGGATGTTTAAAGAAGGTGTAATTTGGGGAATATGTCAAGAGTGGGGCATAGAGCTGAATCATGGTTTGGAGCTTCTCACACTGAGCCTTCAAATCATTTTTTCATAATAATTTGGAGAACCAGATGGACAATACTAGGATAGAGCATAATTATGATCTTGCTTAGAATATACAGGTATCGGAAAAATAATGTCTCTGTACAAAAGACTAATACAGTTTACCCCTCTGGAAATTGTAGCTTTATATGTTATTAAAATTCAAAATATTATCTCTCTGAGGATGGACAATTGTATTTCATGGATTTGCTCCTGGGAATCCTACCAAATTTTAATCACAGTGTGATGTAAAAGCTAGTCTGCTGTTTCACTTATCAGGAAAAACAATCTTCCCATTCTCAAAAATAAACTCCAAATGTTAACTTTTCACCTTTTGTTTGGTAATATCTAATAACCATGTCTGTGGATGTATGAAGTCTTAAATTTGATATTGAAAAGGATGCTGAAAAAGTTGGAGGTGGGCTAAGGTGAAATCTAAACTAGGAGATCTGAAAAGATTGTAACTGTGTGTTGGGGGGTGGGGGTGGAGAAAGAGTTAATATTTCTTTGCTCCAAATTATACAGTATTGTCAACAAGTGAACTAAAGCTTCTCTTACCACAGACTTCTCTGTCTTTATTGTTTTGACTTGTAAACTGTCCTCTGTGCCTGTGATGGTGCTGTTTGCCTCAGCCCGCTGTTCAGCAGACCTGCTGCTCTGCTTGGCACTTGCTTCATTGTCATTATTCTCCTTAAGGACAGGTGGCCTCAGATGAATGTCATTGCGTTGCTTCTTGGTGACGTGGGCTTCGGGTCCATGCACTGTCTTCACGTGTTTCCTGAGAGAACTGGGGTCTGTATATCTCTTGGTGCAGCCTGGGATCTTGCAAACATAGGGTTTCTGCCAAAAGTAACAAAGATGAAGTGATCCACCAAAATGAGAATAAAACAGTCAAGATATGTATTTTAGTGGCAGTTTTGTGGAGAGAAAATGGTGAGAATGTGAGAAAAGTATATGAGAAACAGAAGGTTCAACATTTAGGGAAGAAAAATCAAATGCATATGTACCACAAAGAAACATGTGTGTGTGTGTGTGTGTGTGTGTGTGTGTGTGTCTGTGTCTGTGTCTGTGTGTGTGTGAACCTTTTCTCGAAAGCACCTGAAGGGAGGACAAGAAGCAATGGATGGAAACTAATCAAGGAGAGAAGCAACCTGGAACTAAGAAGAAATTTCCTGACAGAGCAATTAATCGGTGGAACAACCTGCCTCCAGAAATTGTGGGTACTGCAGCCCTGGAGGTTTTAAAAAAGAAATTGGACAACATTTGTCTGAAATGGTATAAGATTTTCTGCCTGAGCAGCAGTTAGACTAGAAGACCTCCAAGGTCCCTCCCAACTTTGTTATTCTGTTATTTTGTGACATGGGGCTGAAACGTTTTAAATATATGGCAACTTGTGTACATATCATAGATGCTATCACTACTCAGACAGGAATTTTACAGTTTGGGATCTCCTTAATGTTGATGAAGGAGGAACACCTTAGGAGTAGATAGCTTGCTTTGTCAGATCTGCTTGGTTTGCAAACTATCTTGATATGGATATGGCCTTCCTTTGGATCTACTCATTCTTCTTAGGTATTCATAATGAATGAAAGCGTGTAAGAATCCTGCAAATGCAAACTCCAAGCTGAAAGTGAGAAATTGTGAATTGTCACAGGGTCCCTATCAAAGCATTTTAACACCTTACCCAATAACTGCATTGGACTGATTTCCATTTGTTAAAATTACTGCATTAGTAAGATTACCATGGGATGTGGCTGGGACGTGCAAGAAATCTCTTTAGGGCAACTTTTCTTTTGAAATATAATTGGCTTGGGTGATTGATGGGAGGGAAAGAGACATCCTATTCTACAGAAAACCAGGAGTTAATCTGAACTGGATTTGTAGCCCATCAGATCTTCCCCACATCTCCACCAGCTGTCAACCTGGTAGCTGTTTATGCTGTGGAGTGAAATCCAAAGCCCCACAGTGATTTTTGAAGATGATATGAGAACTTTGAAAGTTTGAGCCGCTGATAAGCACAGCACAAATAAACAGTGTTAGGCTCTACAATTGGAGAGAGAAGCAAGCAAACAAGCAGGGAAGACACACACACCCTCCCCCAAATCCAAATGCATTTCTTCAGATCTGCTTTCAGCAAGATAGTTCTGGTAGCTCCTTGTGAAAGGCTGGATTCATGTAACATTCTGCTTCAGGCTGCTTAAAGACTTTTTCCATTAGATCCTAGAAGGAGACCATCCAAAGAATGCTAGTTTACTGCTCAGCTTTAGTGCAAAATGCCTTTCTACTTTCCCTAATTCTGATTTAGATATTGTTTTCCATATCTCTATATCTATCTATCTATCTATCTATCTATCTATCTATCTATCTGTCTGTCTGTCTGTCTGTCTGTCTGTCTGTCTGTCTGTCTGTCTGTCTGTCTGTCTGTCTGTCTGTCTATCTATCTATCTATCTATCTATCTATCTATCTATCTATCTATCTATCTATCTATCTATCTATCTATCTATCTATCTATCTATCTAAAAAAATGTAAAATTCCACTAGCTGATTCACCCATTTCTAACATCTATGGGTAAGACTAGAAGGAAACTAGTTTTCCAGGTAAGAAGAGTGACTTACATTCATTCAGTGGCCCTTCTGTAGTCCTTCATAGGATTATAGGGAAGCTAGTCTCTCCGTGAGGGAGATGGGTAGTTTAAAAATGTGATAATTTTTAAATAATTAAATAAACTGAAAATAGAAAGGGTACTTCGAGCAAAAATGTTTAAGACCGAGTTCTGGTAGCAGATCCCAATTATCAACATAAAAGATAGCTGACTGAGACTATTCCAAAATGGATTAGAAGCTCCTTTATTAAGCATGTTCCTGTTTTATTGCGATCAGTCCTCTGAAATCCACTCAGAAAGTTTTATCTTACTCCTCTCACAAAAACCCCATGATTGATTCCGATGTTTACATTTCTTCCATCTCGTTGGATGGACATGCAAAGGGATGTGCAAATAAACCCAATCATATAACAGTTTCGACGTTTCCACACACAAAAAGTAGAGATTAACCCCAAACTAGCAACATTCTTAAACATTTGACAAAACAATCTTGCCTAAAGAAAAAATAATGAGAAGCCAAGCATTTTTTTTCTCCAGGGAGGAAACTATACAATAATTTGGATCTGCTCAAAAAAAAAAAGGGGGGGGGGGTCCATTTGAAGCTTCCGCCAGCCTTGTCTTTGAGGGAAGAGAAACATGTAAACAACCCCAGAAGAGAGAGAAATAGAAAAAGAGAAAGAGAGAAAAGAGAGAGAGAGAGAGAGAGAGAGAGTTGAGAGTTTTATAACAATCCCATCTGGAGCATGTGTTGCCTCTTAGTAAATCTATCTAGCTTGGTGTGAGCTGTCTACGGGCAAACTAGAGCACTTCAACTCATTGCTCTACTTTGGGGAGCAGATACAACTTTGGGTTATCTTAATTTTCTGCTCCCCCCCCTTCTTGGGGAGCAAAAATTCCCCTGCTTGATCAAGGGTTTTGATGGCTCCACTTCTTACCATTGGTAGCCTTCTGCCACCAACACGGTCTTTTGCCCTCAAGCCTTACATAACAAATATGTGATGGTGTTTGTTAAGAAAAATATTTGTTCAAAAGGAAGCTTGTGAGGTGGCAAAAGACCTTCAAAAGCACCAGGGAAACATTTCAAGGTACATCACTGAAGTGACCCTCAGGTTTTTGAACCAGGTATCACTTTTAAAACCTTGTGCTTCTTCATTATAAAGTATATTCATGATTTGATTATAAATTAACTTTACCCAGTCCCAGCGGTTTTTCAGAACTCTGGAGCATTTCCCTTTATTGTCCTTTGCTTAATTAGTGGTAATATAAATTTCAACCTCAGCATTAGCCATTTGCAGTAGACCATCACATGTTGTACAATAAAGGCAACTTCCTGACCTTCCCCAGTTACTAATAATGGAACTTAATTAGCAAAGAGGATGATACAACATTTGTCTTGTGCGCCAGCCTTACGCACCCACAAGGCCGGCCATTTCATTTAGTTTTAGGTACTCAGTGGCTAGCTTGGTGAATTTATTTCTCAAATATACAAGCTAAAATTGAGCAGGAGGAACACTCAATCTGGCCCAGTTTATGCGAGAAAATGTGCAGGTATTAAACTAGCATCGTCTCCCCTTACAGCACAATAAATGTGAAAAAGTCACTATGCTATGATTATAATACAAATCACTATATGTTATTAACATTAAAAAAAAGTTTGCTAAAGGACATTCCCTACCTCATTGGAATGTGTCCTGTTCTGATGTTTTGCTCGATCAGAAGCATTGGAAAAGGCCTTATTGCAGCCCTCGTGTTCACAGACATAAGGTTTTTCTCCTGTATGTGACCTCAGGTGTGTCTTTAAGTTCTCTAGCCGTGAATAGGCTTTGGAGCAACCTTCAAACTAAAAACAAAAGAAAACTGGAGTGTTAATCAGCTGGAGGCATTTTTCCATCTCATCTGGTTTTAATCTCTCTTGAAGAGAATAAATCCCAGGCAGATCTTAGCTTTCATGAGCAGTCGGAGACAGAAAAGGTCTCCCCCGCCTTCCCCCCACCCCCTTTTTAATACAATTTGTAATCTGGGCAACTGATGGAAAGCAGGTGCTTTTACTTTTAAGACCATCCCACTTGTTGGGGCTCTTTTCATGCACAATTTTCATGCAGGGAGAATTCCTGTCAGAGTCTATGTTTAGAACTGGGCTGCAGAGATCTGGATAGTCACTAAATTGCAGCAGAATACACCAAAAACCTTAACCAGCACGTAGCAATGTTGAATAAAAACATCCACATTTGAGCAGGACAGCTGGCCAATCCAGTTTCCTATTTCTATGCCCTGATCTCAGTATTAGATGGGATCATCTTCCATCCAATTCTTTATCTTGTATAAGGATGCAAGTCGAATGCTGTAGCCTGGCCTTCTGTTCGATGTCCTATTCCTTATCTCCGTTTGATCGTTAAAGAACAAGTGCAGGCTGAGAAATCTTGGATAATAAACCTGAACATTTTCCCACTAAATGAGCTTTTAATATAGATTATGGCAATGTGTGGAACGGGTCTCTTGCTCTGAAGTTAGAAGTGCTAATAGGGTCACAGCTGGCTAAATGCTACCATTCC
The DNA here is from genome assembly GCF_964194415.1 of Vipera berus. Taxonomy (NCBI): domain Eukaryota; kingdom Metazoa; phylum Chordata; class Lepidosauria; order Squamata; family Viperidae; genus Vipera; species Vipera berus. Next base: position 129,465,946 of record NC_138202.1, on the reverse strand, counting down.
CAGATGCAGGAGACATTGCTTTAACCCTTAGAATTCTCCAATTACTTTGTGGGGTTCCAAATAAAGAACACATCTAAATGGGTGATATGAATCAGACATAATTAACTTGCTTTACCAGGAGACCAGTAGAAAGAGGAGAATAGGAGCCTTGCTCACTGGATGTGTTTGTGCAGCAAGCTCCTTTTGTAATTCAAACAATTCAATTGCTTTCTTTGTGAAATCTCTGTTCTGCCCTGTGAATGCTAGTCTGCAGGAGATAGTGGCATACAGCATAAGGTCTCCCTGTGATCTGGATCAGTCTTTGCTCTTTTGCTGGATAATGCAGTGGATATTTGCTGGATATTATATACTTAATAAGCACAAGTATAGAGAGAGTAAGAAATGCAGGGATATTCTTCACATATTGAAACCTGCTCTGTGCTTATGTGGAGGATTATATAGTATTGGAGACACTTGGGCCATGTGGGGTTATCTCAATAGCCTGCCAAACATCTTCCCTTCTCCTCCTTCTGCAAAGAAACCCTGAGTTTTTTTCTACCTTGAGGTAATAAAAAGAGTTTCCCTCCAGTCAGACGCAGATCAGAGATCTCCTTTTTTTCCTTCCCCACCACTGAAAGAGTCTTCATCTCATTCTCTCAGTGCTACGGCAGAGGAAAGAGTTTACTATGTTTAATCTGCTCCAGACTGCAACCTGCTGCTGCTTCTGCCTGTGTTGGGCAGGGAAGCTGAGAGCCACATGCCTGCAGTAGCTTGTTTGCTGATGCCTCAGGCTGAGCACACTTCCGCAGTGACACTGTCTTACCGTGCACTTGTGGGGTTTCTCTCCAGTATGCCTTCGCATGTGCACCACTAGCATGTACTGTGCTTTGAAAGGCTTCTGTTCCCGGGTACATTCCTGCCAGCGACAAACAAACTCCTTCTTCTCCCCATGAATATGATCATTGTTGATGTGCTGAAAGGCAAGAAAAAGAAGCTGGGCTGTGACATGAGTGGCTCGGCAACCCACCCACCCCGTGTCACTTCTGCCAGGAAGACGGAAGAAAATCTTATTGTGCTCGAGTCTCTCCTCGACAGGTTTCCTGGAAGTTCTGGATTGCTCTTAGATGAACAGAATCCTGCCACTGTATTATGGATGCAGCTGTTCTGATAAACGGGCTTAGTTATGTGTAATTTGTGTCTTTTTCTTTTCGGTGACTTCAGTCAACGTTGACTCCTGGTGACTGCCTGGACAAATACCTACAGTATTTCTCTTTCGAGAACCAGTGTGTTGTAGTGCTTAAGGCATCAGGCTAGAAACTGGGAGGCCATGAGTTCTAGTCCGACCTTAGGCAGAAAGCCAGTACTTCCTTTTTTCACTTCTGAAAAACCTTGACAAGAAAATGTCAGGGACAGATTGGTCCAGGCAATTGCCGGGAGTGAACACTGACTTGAAGGCTCATACAAAAAAAAAGTTCTATGTTCTGCAATCTGCTCAGAAGATTTGCTTCAAAAGGCAGTGCCAGCTATTTCAGAATATATCAATATAGACATTTAGTTGGGGAAATCCTTCGGCCCAACAGATGCTTTGTGTTATGGATTCAAAAGTATTACCTGTTGTCTTCAAGATCCACAGCAACAACAAAACCTGGTCAGAGGAACATTAGGCATTGAGCATTTCTTAATTCTAATCCTGTTGTGGTAGAACTCTTTTCAAATGAAATATACAATCCCCAATTATTTAGGTCAGTTTGTCACATTTATAGCCTACTGTTCCAACAAGAGCCTTGAAGCAGTTGGTTGTTTTTCAGGACTTGTCATTCAGGCAACGTGCAGGAACAAGCTTCTTTTGCTCTATGTATTTGTAGAGTGCAATTTAAGGACATTCTCAGATTGCAGACTGCTCTGAGTAAACTTCAGCTCTATTACAAGTTCATTTTGCATCAACATAAAGAAAGTAAGAGTTAACTTATTCCCAAAATGTGGTCTAAACAGTGCACTGCTAATAAGAAAGCCTATAAGTAACAATTTAAATCCACAGCATAAAATAATAATAATAATAATAATAATAATAATAATAATAATAATAATAATAATAATAATAATAATAATAATAATAAAGTTGGAAGGGACCTTGGAGGTCATCTAGTCCAACCCCCTGCTCAGGCAGGAAACCTTATACCATTTCAGGCAAATGGCTGTCCAGTCTCTTCTTAAAAACCTCCAGTGTTGGAGCATTCACCACCTCAGGAGGCAGGTTGTTCCACTGATTAGTTGTTCTAACTGTCAGGAAGTTTCTCCTTAGTTCTAGGTTGCTTCTCTCCTTGACTAGTTTCCATCCATTGCTTCTTGTCCTGCTTTCAGGTGCTTTGGAGAATAGCTTGACTCCCTCTTCTTTGTGGTAGCCCCTGAGATATTGGAACACTGCTATCATGTCACCCCTCACCCTTCTCTTCATTAAACTACACATACCCAATTCCAGCAACCGTTCCCTATTTAGCCTCCAGCCCCCTAATCATCTTTGTTGCTCTTCTCTGTACCCTTTCTAGAGTCTCGACATCTTTTTTACATCATGGTGACCAAAACTGGATGCAGTATTCCAGGTGTGGCCTTACCAAAGCATTGTAAAGTGGTATTAGTACTTCACTTGATCTTGATTCTAACCCTCTGTTAATGCAGCCTAGCACTGTGTTGGCTTTTTTGGCAGCTGCAGCACACTGCTGGCTCATATTGAAGTGATTGTCTACTAAGACTCCGAGATCCCTCTCACAGTTACTACTATTGAGCAAGGTACCACCTATACTTCGCCCAGGTTCACCTGGTGCGCCAGTTGCGGCCCTATCTAGACCGGGATGCCTTGCGTACGGTCACTCATGCGCTCGTGACCTCTCGTCTTGATTACTGCAACGCTCTCTACATGGGGCTACCCTTGAAGACCACTCGGAGGCTCCAACTGGTACAGAATGCAGCCGCGAGAGTTGTACTGGGAGTCTCCCGATACTCCCATGTCACACCTTTACTCCGCGAGCTGCATTGGTTACCAGTTGTCTTCCAGGTGAGGTTCAAGGTGTTGGTAATGACCTACAAAGCCCTTCATGGCATGGGTCCAGAATACCTTGGGGAGCACCTGCAGCCGGCATCAACTTCCCTCCGCCCAGTACGCTCCCACAGAGAGGGCCTCCTCAGGGTGCCACCGGTCAAAGAATGCCGACTGGTGGCCCCCAGGGGGAGAGCGTTCTCTGTGGGTGCACCGGATTTATGGAACCATCTTCCGGTTGAGCTCCGGATGGCGCCCGATCTCCGCTCCTTCCGGCGCGATCTTAAAACTTATCTCTTTAAACAAGCTGGCCTGGCCTGATGGGACGGGGTGGGATTTTTATAAATGACTTTAATTTTAAATTTGTATTAATTTATGGGCATTGTTTAATCATGTTTTAATAATTTTAATTTTTGTATCTAGTTTTTATGTATTGCCCTGTTCACTGCCCTGAGTCCCTAGGGAGAAGGGCGGTATACAAATTAAATTAATAAATAAATAATAAATAAATTAATAATAATAAATAAATAAATAATAAATACTATACCTATGCATTTGATTTTTCCTGCCTAAATGTAGAACCTTACTTTTTTCACCATTGAATTTCATTTTGTTAGATAGTGCCCAGTGTTCGAGTCTGTCCAGATCCTTCTGTATCTTAAGCCTATCTTCTGGAGTATTGGCTATTCCTGCCAGCTTGGTGTCGTCTGCAAATTTGATGAGTTCCCCATCTATCCCCTCATCCAAATCGTTAATGAAGATATTGAAGAGCACTGGGCCCAGAACAGAGCCCTGGGGCACCCCACTACACACTTCCTTCCATGTAGATGTGGTTCCATTGAGGACCACACGCTGAGTACGGCCTGTCAGCCAGCTACAAATCCATCTGGTGGTAATGCTATCTAACCCACATTTTTCTATCTTATCAAGTAGTAGGTTGTGATCTACTTTATCAAATGCCTTACTGAAGTCCAAGTAAATTATATCCACAGCATTCCTCTGGTCCACTAGTTTTGTCACTTGGTCAAAGAATGTAATAAGATTTGTCTGGCATGATCTGTTTTTGACAAACCCATGTTGACTTTTAGTGATGACTTTGTTTGCATCAAGGTGTTCGCTGATTTGTTGTTTGATTATCTTTTCCAGAATCTTCCCAGGTATTGAGGTCAGGCTGATAGGTCTGTAATTACCTGGATCCATTTTTTCCCCTTTTTTGAAGATGGGAACTACATCAGCTCTCTTCCAGTCCTCTGGTAGTTCCCCAGTGCTCCAGGATCTTTGAAAAATATAGTTCAGTGGTTCTGAGATCACGTCTGCCAGTTCCTTCAGAACCTTGGGGTGTAATCCATCTGGGCCTGGTGATTTGAACTCGTCTAGGCTGGACAGGTGCTCACTTACCATTTTCTTGCCTATCTTAACTTGCGTTTCTACTCTGTTTTTTATGGCACTGGTTTGGTAGGTTGGACTGTTTTTTCCCTTTGGTAAAGACAGATGCAAAAAACGAATTAAATAGTTCTGCTTTCTCCCTATTGCTTGTCACCTTCTTTCCACTTTCCCCCCACTAATGGACCAATCATTTCCTTAACTTTTTTCTTGTTTTTTATATGTTGAAAGAAGCTTTTTTTTGTTATTTTTGACTTTGGTCGCAAACCTTAGTTCATTTTGAGCCTTAGCTTTCCTCACTTCATCTTTGCAGGCACGGGCTATTTGCTGATATTCTGACTTAGTTATGTGCCCCTCTTTCCAATTCTTATACTTGTCCTTTTTATCTTTCAATTTATCAGAGAGTTCTTTATGCAGCCATGCTGGTTTCTTTTGAGAGCTGTTATTTTTCTTCTTTGTTGGTATTGTACTAGACTGGGCCTTTATTATCTCACTTTTCAAAATTTCCCAAGCTTCTTGAGTTGTTTTCCCCTTTAGGATTCTCATCCATGGAATTCTTCCCATGGTCTCTCTAAGTTTATTGAAATTAGCTCTTTTAAAGTCCAAGACACTAGTTTGGCTGTGTTCTATTGCTTGTGCCTCCAGAATGTTGAATTCCAATATTGCATGATCACTTTCCCCCAAGGTTCCTGTGGCTTCGACACCTTCTATCATTTCATCTTTGTTTGTGAGAATTAAATCCAATATGGCTAATCCCCTAGTTCCCTTCTCTACTTTTTGGGAGAGAAAGTTGTGTGCTAGGTTTGACAGGAATCTGTTTGATCTTCCACTTGGTGCAGAGTTTGTCTCCCAGTTGATATCAGGGTAATTAAAGTCCCCCATTACTATTGTGATGTGCTTCTTACATACCTTAGTTAGCTGACTAGCAAAAAGTTCATCTATTTCCTCTGCTTGGTTGGGCGGCCTATAGTATACACCTATGGCAATGTCATTTTCCCCCTTTTATATTGACCCAAATGCTTTCAAGTTTACAGTTTTCATCATTGTTGTGCTCTATTTCTGTAGAGATAAAGTTATTTCTTATATATAGAGCAACTCCTCCTCCTCTTTTGTTTAGTCTGTTTCTTTTAAATAGTTTAAATCCCTCTAGCTGTGTGTTCCATTTGTAGGTTTCGTCCCACCATGTTTTCGTAATGGCAACAATATCATATCTGCCCTCATTTACCTGAATTTCTAGTTTACCCTGCTTACTGTTCATACTCTGTGCATTAGTGTATAGACATTTGAGTCCTTTATGAGTGACCCTGTGTTTACTTGCTGCATAACTTGTGTGGTGCCTGGCTTCCCTATTTTCTTAGATTGCCGGGGACAGTGATGTTCTGTATCAATTAACTCACTATCCCCATTATTTAGTTTAAATGTTCCTCCAAAAAAGCTGTGATTTTATTGCCAAGTAACTCAGTCCCTTTCTTGGATGGATGCAGACCATCTCTTTTATACATTTTTTCATTGGACCAGCTACAGACATCGTGACTAATATAACCAAAGCCTTCTCCTTTACACCACTCCTTTAGCCACATATTAAATTCTGCTATACACTGGCCTTTTCCATTTTGCTCCTTACTGTGATTCTTCCTTATTGTGATAATATGGCAGTTCTTATTTGTTGTCCCTCGCTTGCTCATTCCCTTAGATCTATAAGAACATCTTCTTTGGGCTTCTAGCTATTGCCCACAGAAAACCTCAGGCCAACATATGCTGGGTTAATAGGCATTTCATTGCTTGAAGAGATCTGTAGGTTTTTGATGGGGTACTGAGATTTCTTGCATTCCCATCAAACAGAATTCTAATGTTGCTTCAGAAAAATTCATGACAAATAAAGAAGTATCAAAGTGGAAAATGCTAATGTACATACAGCTATTAAGAAAAATGAAGAGAGTACTGCAGAATCATATTTGGGCACCATGTAATTCTGCCGTAGAAAGGGTTGGTCTTCTGTGGTGATAGTCACACAGTGAAATTGACCTTAGAACTACAAAGGTATCTGCTAGCACAGAGTGTGGAAATATGGGACTAGACAATAAGACCAGCTCCAGTTCATGAATTGACATTACTTCTGCTTGTCCACAGCCTCCTCTTAGTTGTCAATAATCCATCCGCGAACGGCAGGAAAAACCACAGCAGGAACGGAAGACAACCCACAAAGGAAACGTATTTATTCTCGTGCAAATGCAATCTGAAGCGGGAACAAAGTCAGCGTTGGGTGCTCTCCGCATCCAATGCTGTTTAAAGCCATCCAGCACAAAACACCACGCCCCCCAACAAACCGGCATCCGCCCAGCTCCCCATATAAGTGCTACTCCTCCCCTCCAGGGCCTTTTGGCTTCCGCCTTTCTTCTGTGCCCCACATGCTCATCCCCGGCAGGTATGTAGCCCCGGAAACTCCCCCACCATACCCCCAAGCCCCACCACCACTGGTCCCTTCCCACCCGGGACCGTTCCCTTCACGGGCCCAGGCTCCGGGACCCCTCCGCCCGTTGGAGCCGCCCCAGCTCCCCAGCCAGGCATTCCCAAGATCAAACCCCCCGCAGTCAGAATATCAGTCCTTTCGGCCGGCACGGTTCCCATCCGCTGAACAATGAGGGAAGCCCGGAACAGCAGCCGCATGTTGGTGTCTCCGCCGGCAAGGCACCCCTGTGCCGGCACGGCTGCTGGAAATGGCCTGGAGCCTGCCCTGTCGCCCGTGGGTCTTTCCTGTGCAGGCGCGGTGTCCAGAGCTGGTTGGGGTCCTGCCCTGGTGCCTGCATGTCTCTTGTGTGCAGGTGCGGCGGCTGGAGGCAACCGGAGGCAGTTCAACGCAGACACGGCCGCCGGAGACAGCCGGGAGTCTGCAGGTGTTCCGGGCGGGCCTGTCGGAGCGGCCACAGCCAGGCTGAGGGGACCTGGAGCCACCCCCCATGCCGAATGTCAGGCCTGCGGGGCTCGACACTAGTGATGTGTTGTTGAAAATGACCCCGGGTTAACTAATTATTGAAAAATTCCTAAATCACTTGTAACAAGATAAGTGGATGGCAGAAGGACAGGTCCTATGTTATGTATTTTTAAACACAAAGCATCCTCAGATCTGTAAGATTTAAGGGTCCCCAGTTCTATGGTTGCAAGAGTATAGGAGATCACTAGATGACAGCCAAGAGACTCATATAACTTTTCTGGCATCTAGTAATTTTCTAGGTGCTTGTAGCCCAAACCTGATAACTTTATTTTTACTCAAATGTTAAATTGCTAAAGAGTTTAAATTAAAGTATTAACTCTTTGTTTTAAGGTTGATTTTATTACTACACTTTAGGAAAAATGTAATTACATATAATTATCCATATCTCAAAGAATATGAAACAAACCATTTCACAACCCTATAATTGTTTCTAGATACAAAGTGTTAAAATGCAATACCTGAAGGGCTTCTTAGAATCTGGATTTCTTTTCCATTTAACACTGAGATTTAACATGTGCACTGCATCCCTAGGGGCACTCAACTGAGACGAGCCTGCATACTTTTGAGGAGAAGCATTCATGTGAAAGCAAAACTTCCTTTAATAAACGGCATACGGCACACAATCTCATGTTATCTTTTTTAAATTCTTCATATGCATTTCTGTCTCATACTTTGCAGCAGCATGTCTTCCCTGGCTCAGGGCTCTCCTTATTATTCTTCAATTGATTTTTGCTCTTCAGAGTTTTGCAAGACCCCTCCTATTTTAGACTGGCTAACAAAAAAAAAACCCTTTCCTTTTATCTGTAGAATTTAGAACAACATTCTTTTAGAGTAGGATTATCTTATTACGTCCTCATAATTTGTTTGATGGAAAATAATGAGCCATTTTTGATGTAATGGCAAGCCACAGTATGACTTTTTTTGCCTATCAGAAGTTGTTTATATTAACTGTTTTGGGCAAATGCATTTACTATTGCATTCGAATAGGAAAAACCCATTTGCACGAACAATGATGAACTGGTTTGTTGAGAATTAAAAGCAAAAGTAATTCTTAAGTAATTCTATTTATTGTATTGAAGGAAGGAGGAGGAATGAATGGAGAGGGGTACCTACAAGGTGGGGGCAAATGACAACACAAGCATCATGGCATCATGATATAAGTAATGCAACGTACATATCTGCCTCAGGCGTCATGTTGTAATATATAATTACTTTGTGTGGGTCAGGATATCATGACTCAAGTCACCTCTAAGGCTTCATTATAGCTGGTTATAGAGGCTATGCATGAGGCTCATGGGTTTTATATTATGTCTGAAGCCCAAAGGCATCCGACAAATGCTATGGCCAAGCAATGTGCTGAATCAATGGCATCTGAGTCGAAGTGGATCACATAGCATCACTACAGTGGCATCAGCCAGTGAAGTAATGCAATCTCTACGTAATATTTTGTCTTTGCGGTGATTGAAGGGATACACCTTAATGTGATCATGAGGAAGAGTTCACAGACCATTGTAATGAGCAGAAGGAATGCTCACTGAGGAACAGGAGGAAGACCCACAACCAAGACAACATTCAGATAAAAGAAATCTGAGTTTGAGACAAAATTGTAAGCTGAGTAAACATTGCAAACAAAACCTTCCCTGCTTCTCATGAAGGTAGGTGGGTGTCTGCATGGGGCAGGGTCCATTCAGACTTGCAAGATTATGTTACTGTAATCTTATTGTAAAAGTAGTTTTAGCATGCAGGATTTTGATTTCTTAAGGGCTAATAGTCATTTCCTCACTAGTGCCTTACTGTGTTCATATCATCGCCTAGTCATTGTTGAAATGATTTTATTTAAAAAAAATGGTTTTATGGTCCCAGACCAATAAATAAATTTTTAAAAGCCTATCCTCACTATTTCAATTTTGGACAACATTGGTTGACTTTTTTGTGTGTATCTTCGAGACTGTTTTGACTCTTGGTGACTGCTGAACATTCATTCTGTAGTTTTCTTGGCAAAGTTTCAGAAGCGGATTGCTCTTGTCTGCTTCTTAGGGCTGAAAGAGAGTGGCTGGCCTAAAGTCACCCGGCTGGCTTCGTACCTAAGGTGGAACCAGAACTCATTGTCTCCTAAGTTGCAGCCACTACACCAAATGGGCTCTTTGGATGATTCTAGAATGTCTTATAAACTGCTATTGGGAAAAATGCATTATTTTTTACTTCACAAAATATCGTAAGAATACCATTACAATGAACAACATTTTGAGGTTCCAGAAAAAAAGGTGAGATACCAGTCTAACAAAGAAAGCTACTTGGTGATTAATTCAGATGGGCGCCTCATACTAAGGCAGTCATCACTCAGAATTACCTAATGTTTTCCTTCTAGAAAAATATAAGACAGCATGAGCAGGGATAACAGGACCTAGCAGAAGCCCAGTTTCAATGGGAAGGTATTATCACCTGTTCTATCATAACGACTCTTGGGACATGCTCACCTGTTAGGTAGGACAAGGAAGTGAACATGAGACTGTGAGTGCCAGGAGAGCAGAGTGTCAAGCAGAAGCTTGCCTCTTCATTGCATCTCTTCATTGCACAATCAGCACAAGACTGGATCACTCAATAATTAGTCCACAAAGGTTTGCAGATTACAATAAACTCCAACAACAGATCCGTATTGAACCAAGAAGGCTGTGTGTGGCAACAGTTATTCTTACCTGCTGGTTGCTGGGAAAAATGGAAAACTATCAGAGACTTTCTTTCCTGCAGCTACATTCTTCTGAACACTTGACTTCATTTGGCAAGGTTTACCTATGCTCAGCTGGATCATTTTTAAAGCTTTGTCGTTCGAATTTTGACTATGCAACTCAGGATATGATGGGAGACTAAATCCTCAGTCCAAGGGCTTAGGTCTCTTGGCTAAGAACACTTACGTGGACCAGCTGCTCCTGCGTATCATACTCCTTTGTACAACCTTCCCAGTGACAGTTGGTCTCATAAATAACATCAGGCTCCTGCTTGCATTCGTCCTTATCAAGTTCTTCTTTCAAGTCTGTCAGAAGTTCCTGTAAGACATAAAACGTTTTAAGTAAGATGGACTGGCTTTGCCTGGAATCCTCAGTCACCCATAGATTAGCTAGCAGGTGCTATTGTGTGAAGGAAGAGAGCATTCCTGATCTGCTTAAGAAGACTTGCACTGAAATATACTTGCACGAAGAGGCGAGCGCCATACGCTGGCCAGTTGGCTGAAAATATGAACAGATATTCTGCTGTGTATTAAAGACACATCTTCAGCCTGGGTGTTCAACAGCCATTTCATTTTTCTATTTGATTTTCTCAAAACTCATTTTGCTCTCGAAAATTGATACGGCTTTTTATCACGCATTTTTGTTAACAAAACGTAAGGAACAAATATTAAGTACAAAACAAGAGCTAGGTGTTGCAAAGTCAGAAATTGTAAAGGATCAAAGCTAATAGAAATGATTTAAAATAGCACAGGTAAGTTGTTTTTTGTTTTGTTTCTTTTTTTAAAAAAACAACAACGGGTTGCTTTGTGTGCAAACTTGGAATCAGGACATTCCCTGGAGTGGTATTTCTTAACAGGGAAGGGAAAGTGACAACCACTGGCCAAAGACATTTAGCAGGCATGCAGGAAGAGGCTCCTTTAAAGATTTAATTCATAAGCCATTTACTGCTTTAAAAGGCAAGCGGTGACACTTTTTAAAAAGGCACTCAAGCAAACAGTGAGGAATGCAGGATGTATAAGAATTCTGCCTCTGCTTCTACTGGGGGCAAATCATGGATATTTTGCTCCCAACAGAATCCAAATGCAAAAATCAAGTCAAGTCTAGCCAGGGCTTGGCTTCCTCTTAAAAATCCAACGTCATGGTTCCAATAGATGAGATCAGTAAAAACAGAACTCCAAGGCAGAAAGTTTCCTTAAAGAACATGTTTATTGGCTACAAAGTATCAGCACTATCAAAAGTGAAACCAAGACTTCCCTCCCAAAGGTTACAACAGGGGTGTCAAACTCAATTTCATTGAGGGCCGCCCGGCCGCATCAGCATTGCTTTTGCCCTCAGGGGGCTGGGTGGGTATGGCCAGGGTGGGTGTGGCCTACTGGGTGGGCGTGGCTAGAGTGTGTATGGCCTACTGGGTGGGCGTGGCCAGCTCTACATCATTCGCATCAAGGGTGCCTATGGGGGCCTGGGCAGGAGTGGGACAGATCTGAGGGTCTCTGGCAGGAGGAGGGTCTCTGGGCCAGGGCCAAGGCAGTGGGGGCCGTTCCCTCACTGTTTCCAGGATGGCTTCGCGGGCCACATGAAACCACTTTGTGGGCCGCATCCGGCCCCCAGGCCTTGTGTTTGACATGTCTGGGTTACAATGTTGCAAAATTGAAAGCAGTGGGATGAAAGAGAGAACAGAGGGGGGGAGGGAGAAAAGAATGGGTGTCACAGCTGGGCGGGCATGTGAGTGTGTTTCAGCTCCCAACTGCAGGCTTGCCCACCTATGTTTAAAAGAAATCTGACAGAAGTTTGTCCAGCTTTGCGGTTAATTATAATTTATTTATTTAAAACATTTATGTAACCATGGCCATCTTATAACCATTTGAGGGCAGCTCCCAATCAAAAGTAAAAATAACATAAAGTCTACACTAAAACTATAGAACTGTGGAGGATTCATAACAGTCTTTTAGTCTTCATTTCTCAAGCCTGAATTTAAAACAACTCATAATTCAAACTGCTTTTTTTTTAAAAAAAATTCCTCAGAAAGATCAGTTTTATCAAAGATGCAATAAAAAGATGACTCTTCCAGACTAGGCTGTTTTCCAATTCTGATGAAAAAGTTAAGCATAATGCAGTCTTTAATCCTAAATTTTCCAGTGTCCTTACAATGCTGCTTTTATTTTTATTATGCCCGTACAGAGCTTCAAGTACAGTGATACAAAAGCATCCATAGCTCTACTTGGCATCCGATTCTTTCAGTATCCATTGGTTTTCAGGACTTGCTGAGGATTGCCTCTAGGTGCAACACTTTGTTCATTAACAGTCAAACTGAATCAATAAAAGACTTGCTTTATTATTTTATTCTTTAGGCCTCGTGGTGATTTCTAGTTACAACTCTGAATTTTATATAATTCTTTAAAGGCTGTGAGGTAGTGAGATTGGTGTAATTAGTCAAAACCACCCACTGTTGATTGCTTATTATAAAATGCTGGGGAAAACCCAGACTACTTCTATAAATCATTTTTATAAACCACCCTACATTTTGACAAGTTAGGATAGCATAGAGATAAAAAGTTAGTCAAGGACTAGCAAGTACACATTGTAATGTATTTGGAAGGGTGCTGGTCAAAATTGTCCAGTATTAATGGACCAAGAATGCCTGTAGGAGGACATGTCAAAAGCATCAAGATAGTGGCTGTGATGGAGGCCCTGTCCTTATTTTTTTAACATGTGTCACCCCCTTTCTCCCACTAAAGAGTGTTTCAATTGTGTATTATTCAAAAGGGTCAATAGTTTTAGAGCGTAGTTGGGCTATTGATGAGAATGCACTGTTGCAAGGCTTGCCATCTTTTTACACCTAGCTTTCTGTTCTAAGGGCATAGTAGCTTCTAAGGAACAAGATTACCAGGAGTACAACTATACTAATATTTTGAAACAATGCCCGACATGCTGCAGAAATCCTAGTGTGACCTTTGGAGTTGACAGAAGGCACACATTCCCTGGGTTATGTTTTTGTGTTGCTGTTTGCAAGGCAGGCAACCATCTGAGGGTGGGATTCTACACTTCTTAAAAGTTGAATTCACCTGAAATCAACTTAGGCCTACGTTACATAATGAATGCCACACTCAGTTTATGGCCAAAGGCACACAGAAAAGAAATTTAACCAAATTGGCCAAATGGGCTTTTATGAAACATATGTGTGTGTGTGTGTGTGTGTGTGTGTGTGTGTGTGTGTGTGTGTGTGTGCAAATATGTATTTGTCACATGGAAATATTTTCAAGCAGAGTTCTAAATGTAAAATGTGTGAAGAAATCCCTGCTTGGCTACAGATGCCAAATATCACAATCAGGATCTCCACTGGCAGATGGAATTACTGCCACTTAGAAGCCCCTTGCATTCCTTTACAAACTCTTTTTCCCGGGAGAGAGGAAATCCTCTTTTCCCATCTCTTGGCATAAAGCAGCTATCCGATTTGATTAAGCTGGGAGTAAAGCGGGATTGTTGTTTCCGTTCCTGTGTTGTTTGTTGTCTTTGTATGCCGAGCTGTTCCCAAACCAAAAGCTCTAGAGAGATGTCTTTTTGCCCTAATCGTGCTGACTACAGCATGTTTATCTTTCCTAGATATGCTATCTTCATCAATTTTACCAGCCCCCTGATGATTGCACATGTTGCTGTCCCCATGCATCATGCCAAAACCCGCTTCTGAACTGGAACCGAAAGAGAAATTTGTCATAAACTCTTCTGTTGGCTTGACAATAGCAAAGCCTCATATTTCATGAAAATGAAGTGCCTAGAGCACTCCCAATAGTTTACAATTGTGATAAAGAACAGTCGGAGTGCGTGTCAGCCATTAAGCAGCCTGGAACTCAGCAGTTCCGATAAGGACACAGAAACTGGTGGGCCTTTCTGGGTGTCAAATACCGTGTCACTGAGGTAAAGGATGCTGCTCTCAGCAATTGCTTCCTGAAGTCTTTTATTGGGAGCTTCCTATTGTGACACAAGTTCTTCTTGTCATCTTATCTTTGCTCTCTTGATACCGTTATCACTTGCTTGGCAAGTCTGAAGTGTCAAACATCTTTCTTCCAGTTGCTCAGAGGCAGCAACTGCCACGATCCAAGGACTCCCAAAGTGTTCCTTCCCAATCGCTCATGGAAATCACGTTGAGATGTGCAGAAGGAGATCACCGATCCCGAAACATTCCCACTGATACATTTTGTCATTCCAGCCTATGCAAGTTTCGAAGTGCTTTCTATTCACGATGTGACTTGCCAATGTCTTTAATTCAGTTCACTGATTCCCATACTCGGAATGAAACTGTTCCTGAAGTTCTTGAGACTGCAACCCTGAACACTCACTGACTAGAGAGAGAGTGCCCATTTAACACAGAAAAAGAATGTACTTATATATGACATCGATCTTCGCAGTAAACAATTTTGAATAATTTTAGGTGAAACAGCAAAGGGAAGACATATTGCCTGTCAGCCAGCAAGAACTATTTCCCAATTCCATTATGGCTCCATAACTCAAAGACAATGAACATCACACGTTTGAAGTTGCTACCTTCTTCCTTACTGCAAATTCACAATTTTCCCAAATAGTTGAGGGTTACAAAATTCTAGCCAATCAGTCCAAGCACTGGATGTACTCTGTCCTTTAAGAGTTACCTGAGTCGGTGGAGAAGCTGGTGGTAGAATCTCTGTTTCAGTCTTGACTTTACTGCGTTTATTAATTACCGGATTGACTGTGCTGCTAACGGCCGATTCACTGCTTTGCTTGTTCTAGTAAGGCAAAAATAAAATGGGGATGAGTTAAATGGTCATGATCAACGTGCTTAAGTAAATGCAGCATTGCAGCGTTGAAATTGACTGAAATCAGTCATTTTCAGATAAGCAGCTGTTTTTAATCAAGATGAAAATGAATCCAGGAAAAGAAAAAAATGGGGAGGGGTTTTTCTCTTTTAAAGCCTGCCTGCATTTTTCAAATGCCGCTATGCTCAGTGAAATATCCCTTGTAATGTATTTCACCCAGAAATGTACAATATTATTGTTGGTCTATGATGGACAAGCCATGTCATTGTTTTCTAAGGGAGCAGGAACAGCTTGCAGCCCCAGGATCAGAAGGGGTCGCTTAAGATCTTGGGTCTGGCCCTCAGAGTTCCCCAACGCTGCTGAAAAAATTTACATTTTAACACACCAGTAAAGGAAAATTATTATTCATGTCGATAACCATCCTGTGAATTGTGTATGAAATCAAATAAAATATTATCTAGGTCCACCCATTTTGGAGTTTCAGCACAAAACATCATAATCAAATGCCAAATTTGGCCAAGGTATGTTGTGTTACCCTAGTTTATGGTTCAGGATAGACCTTCTACAGAGGAATAAATCTTCATCTCCATTAAAAAGAAGTCCTTCATAATAGTAAAGTTGGAAGGGACCTTGGAGGTCATCTAGTCCAACCCTCTGCTCAGGCAGGAAACCCTATATCATTTCAGACAAATGGCTGTCCAGTCTCTTCTTAAAAACTTCCAAGCAAGCAATTTGCAGTGTTATTTTTCACATCCTACCTCCGATGAACATCCACACAGAAACACAATTACTTGAACTAGTTGCCTCAATATAAAAATTGGACTAACCGCATGGATTTCACTCAAGCAAATCCACATATTAAGTTAATCTTCTAGCAGTGCAGCTGCTTGGTAATCTGCGTATCAGTTCATGTTCATGGCAGATCACTGCACTTCATCAGCATTCACTGCTGGAGAAGTACGAGCACCAAGGCATAGTTGGCCAAGGGTAAGACAGAGCACGGTATGAAGGGGACCAGAACTGGGAAGACTTGGGATGCCGACAATTTAACACGAAAAGCCAGGGTTGTGATGACTGAAAGTGACAGGACAATTGGTAAGATTAATGCTAAGAGACTCACCTGGGCTATGTGACAGTGCTCTCAACAAAGCCACCTGAAACCCTGCCAGAAGCTGTTGGGAATCCTACCTGGTTGGACTCAGTGATGCAGTTGCTGCTGTTGCTGATCTGAGCAGGAGAAGAGTTGACCGAGATGACAGCCACATGCTGCCGGGCAGGGAAAGTTGGAGATGGCTGTAGAAAAGGAGGGGTATGTCCAAATGTTGAGCTCAGGCCTCTTTGCTGGTTCAGAATTTGTTGGTATGTCACTGGGTTGATCGGATGAGGGAAGGTAAAGGCAGGACTGGAGAGAAGGAAGAAAGACAAAACTGGGTCGGCGGAGCCTTTAACCATTACAACAAAGCACTGAAGTTTGGTAAGGGCATTTGCTGAGCTGAAGTCAGCCTGCCTGGGCTACTTCTTTCTCCTCAAGGCAGCAGGTTGTCCCGCACATCTGTCTTGCTTCTGAGTCTTAAAATCTTTGTTTGCAAAAAAAAGGGAAGAACTAACCCAGATGAGTTGGATCCCTAATGAACAATAACTTTTGATTATTACTTTTTTTTTGGTGCATTCTGTTTTTTCCGAGGAATCCCTTTAAGGCAATTTCCCTTGACTTTGTGCTTCTTTTGTTTTGTTTTCTGAGACTTATAAAGCTCACTGGACCCAGCCTTTGTCAGTTGCATATTATCTCTTTGTTGACCATGAGTTACACACAGTCAGTCCAAGATTATCAGAAGATCACTGTTGATGGGCACTAGAGATTTTCTGCAGCCATGTATCATTCAAGGTCAGTGTTTCTATTGAGATAATGTGTACTGTTTACTACAGTTTCCTGGTATTCAGTGGCCTGCTGCTTCTGCTATTTGGATCCTTCAAGGGACGAATTATACACGTGGAAATTACTGCTTACTATAAATTATAAATTGGATTAATGGACATGTAAAACCCTTAAATCTACCAAACGAAGTACAAGAATGTGCTGGTGCTTAAAAAGAATATTTACTCATACCACCAGGAAGGGTCTCATTTTAATTATTTTTTATTAGTGGTTCATCTAAGGATCGGCACATTTATAAATAATCAGAGAAAATAATTTAAATAACATTGCTCAGTTGTTGATAAATTGGGTAAACAGATACAAACTTTAAATATTTGTTTATAATTGTCAGAGATGCAGTTTCTGAAGAATATAAAATAATCCACTTGAGACGTACTCAATTACAATTGAGCCTCGTGGAGCAGTGGGCTAATGCCTCCTTAAGTAACACCAGCTGCCTGCAATTAGTGCAGGTTCGAGTCCCACCAGGCTCAAGGTTGACTCAGCCTTCCATCCTTCCGAGGTAGGTAAAATGAGGACCCAGATTGTTGGGGGCAATAAGCTGACTTTGTAATAATGCCGCTTGGGGGGGGGGCGAAAGCCCTAATAAGCAGGCATATACATAGAATGAAGGCTATTGCTAAGCACATTGATTTGTGCTTCTTAGATTGTAAGCTGCCCTGAGTCTTCGGAGAAGGGCGAGATATAAATGGGATTAAAAATAAAAAAATAAAAAAAATTAATGGAAAAAAACCATACCTCTCTATGTTTCTGAAATCAGGTAATAGCTTCATCTCTGTATAGCAGGGGTCTCCAACCTCCAGTCCGTGGACCAGCACTGGGCCATGGCACACCAGAAATTGGGCCACGCAAACAAGTGAAGCCTCATCCGTGGGATGAAGGCAGCATGTAAAACTACACCCCCTCCAGTCCGCGGAAAAACCTCCCTCCATAGAATCGGTCCCTTGTGCCCAAAATCTTGTGGGCTGTTGCCGTTTACTAGTAAAAGCCTTTGGAATCAGTGTGCAAACATGACATCTGCACAAGTTCCATTTTTAAAATGTTGGTTTTAATAACCAGACAAATATGGTCCACTCAATGTGAGAGAATGAAAATGTTTATTCTGGGCCTGTTGCTTTAATTGTAGAGAAGACATGGGCATTTCATAGCTCCTTGGCCATGTCTGGTCCCTTGGTTGTCCTGATCCAAAATTAAATAGGGCTTTTCTGCTAGAAGTACCACTGAGGGGGAAATTAAGTGCTTTTGCAAGCCTGGCAGGCCAGCCCCTCTTGCACTTTGGAAGGCAGGTAGCTAGGTCCCAACTTGGGCTGCTAGTGGTGCAGTAGACCAGGGGTTCCCAACCCCCGGGCTGTGGAATGCCAGCAACTGGTCTGCACAAACAAGCAAAGCCTCATCCGCAGGATGCAGGCACCACACAAAACCACACATCCTCCGGTCCGCGGAAAAATCTCTCTCCACAAAACCAGTACCTGGTGCCACAAAAGTTGGGGACCTCTGCAGTAGACTGAACTCTCTTAAGGACATCAAAGGCCTGGTAGACTGGTCCCTCCTAGGTCATGCATACAATACAATTGCATTGCTTTTATTTGAAAGCAATTCTTATTCCCCCCCCCCCCCAATACAGTAGTGGCCAAAATTGTGGAAACATTTTGGGAAAAGTGTATTTTTGAGGTTTGATGGCTAATAACACCACTTTTTTTGGAGTAGCACCATAAAATTATATATCACTGGAAAGATTATTTAATCAAGAATGTAATGCAACAAAGTTTGTTCAATTATTTGTACTGTATTCTATGAAAAGGTATATCCATATAACCAGAAAAAGGAAGCACAACTTGCTTAGGTTGATATCAGGTAGCTTTCCTTCCTCTGATTGTAGCCAATGAGCATGAGTGTCAGGTGTCATCTTGTTTTGGCAATGAGCCAATCAGATCACAGTAGGATTCAGTTACTGATGTCATGTATTGAAGCTGAGAGGAGGACATTTGTCAGTGTGTTATGTGATCGCTATCAAGTTGGTTGGGGTTTTTTTGTGTGTGTTCTTTCATTTAGTGAGCTTGTAAAATGTAATAAAATTAAAGTAATAGTGCAAAGAGTTGACTGGTTGCCCAGAAAGCGATGTAAAATAGTATTATTAAGTGAACAAGGCTACAGCTATAAAGAAATTAGAAGAAAAATGGGTGGAAACTTAACCAAAGGTGGCATTTCTACTGTACACTTTTCCCAAAAGGTTCCCACAATTTTGGCCACTACTGTACATGCCTATGCACCTACTGGTTCAGCTCTCCACGAGAGTCCCATCTCTGCTGTAGATAAGGATTGTGCTGGAAACTGAAAAGTAGACAATTTCATTGCCTGAGGTATTTCATCTTCCCTTACCTTATTGCCCCTGCTGATAGATGGCCATAAGAGCCACTAGCGGCAGAACTACTTCTGGAATTATTGATATAAGCAACCAGGGAATTGGGTGAAGTCCGGATCATGGTCTGGAGATCAATGCTGGCATCAGACAAGGGGGATATAGAAAGCGCTCGCTTCCTGCTGAGTCTGGGGGTTACTCTTGGGCTGGAGAATCTTGACACTGTGTGAAATGAAAATAAGGAGAGATAGCATGGTTCCAGAGTAAAAGAAGTTGGTTTTAAATATTTTTTAAAACAAATACTTCAATACAACACAAAGTAATTTGAAATTTACAGTTTGAGTGATGTTTATATATGGTCAGCAAGCATAAGTGCCTTTGGGCATTCAGGATGATAACCTCAGTTGTTATTACAATAGTGACCACAAGTGACTCCTGATCTTGAATGACCGAAAGAGAAGAATAGAATGCTACTATCAATGCTCTCCATGCTATGAAATGGGAACATTTCCAAGTAGGGTGGTCTGCAATCAATCAGAACAGATCTGGAAGGGACCTTGGAGGTCTTCTATTCCAAACCCCTGCTCAAGTAGGAGACCCTATACCATTTCATACAAGTGACTGTCCAGTCTCTTCTTAAAAACCTCCAGTGATGAAGCACCTACAACTTCTGAAGGCAAGCTTTTCCACTGATTAATTGTCCTTACTGTTAGGAAGTTTCTCCTTAATTCCAGGTTGCTTCTCACCTTGGTTAGTTTCCATCCATTGTTTCTTGTCTTGCTTTCTGGTGCTTTGGAAAATAAATTGACCCCCTCCTCCTTGTGGCAGCATCATAAATACTGGAATATTGCTATCATGCCCCCCCCCCTAGTCCTCCTTTTCTCTAGACTGGCCACTCCCAATTCCTGCAACCATTCTTTATGTTTTTGTCTCTAGGCCCTTGATCAGCTTAGTTGCTCTTCTTTGCACTTTTTCCAAAGTCTCAACATCTTTTTTGTAATGTGGTGACCAAAACTGGATGCAGTATTCCAGGTGTGGTTTTCCTAAGAATTTATAAAGCAGTACTAATACTTCATGTGATTTTGATTCAATACCTCTGTTTATACAACCAAGGATGGTATTAGCTTTTTGGCTGGTGCCACACATTGCTGGCTCATATTTAAGTGATCGTCCACTAGAACGTCAAGATCCCTCTCACAGTTACTGTTTATGAGCCAGGTTTTACCTAATCTGTACTTGCACCTTTGATTTTTCCTGCCTTTCCTGCTTTTCTCCATTAAATTTCATGTTGCTGGATAGGGCCTGTTGTTTAAGTCTGTCAAGATCTTTTTGGATCCTGAGCTTGTCTTCTGGGGTGTTGGCTGTTCCTGCCAGTTTAGTATCATCTGTAAATTTGATGAGTTCCCCTTCTATTCCCTCATCTAAGTAATTTATGAAGATATTGAAGAGTACTGAGTCTAAGATGGAACCTTGTAGTACCCCACTACTTACTTCCCTCCATGTAGATGTAGTACCATTAAGGACAATTCATTCAGTATAGTTTGCCAGCCAGTTACAAATCCATCTGGTGGTGATGCTGTCTATCCCACATTTTTATAGCTTACCAAGAAGTAGGTTGTGGTCTATTTTGTCGAATGCCTTAGTGAAATCTAAGAATACTATGTCCACAGCATTTTGCTGGTCTAATTTAGTCATTTTATCAAAGAATGAAATAAGATTGGTTTGATATGATCTGTTTTTAATAAACCTATGCTGGCTACTAGTTAGAACTTTATTTGTTTCTAAAGGTACACAGATCCGTTTGATTATTTTTTCCCCAGTATCTTCCAAGATATTGATGTTAGGCTGATTGGTCTGTAGTTTCCCCGGTCTGTTTCTTGAAGATGGGAACCACATCAGCTCTTTTCCAGTCTTTAGGTAGTTCCCTGGTGTTCCAGGATTTTTAAAAAATTATGATACAATGGTTCTGAAATAACATCTGTCAGCTCCTTCAGAACTCTGGGATGTAATCCATTAGGTCCCGGTGATCTATATTCATGCCATCCTATTATATAGGGTATGGTCAAACAGTGAAGTTTCAAAAAACCTAAGACTGTGACTACAACCATACGATTGTGCCTCCCCTTTCACTGGTGATGCAGGTGCAATGCATGTCCAAAGGAGTAGGGCTTTGATCACAGTTGCCCTCTTGATTTTTTGGACAACCCCCCTGCAACTGTCCTGTACTCTCTTATAGAGAATATAATCCTCTCTAATATGAGATTAATAATGTTTACAGTATTGTTAATGATATGATCTTCATAGGTCCTGAAATGCATTACCCAGAGAAGTTTAGATGGTATTTCCTTAGATACAATTTTGATGTCAGCACAAACTTAAAGAGAAAAAAACCCCAGGCCTCTTGACTCTGTGATCTAATTGGATTTATCTCTGCTCTCTTTGGTTTTATTTAACATTATTAGATTTATTGTTGACTGATTTGTTGTATGCAACGAACCTGTTAATTTGCTTTTAAACTGGTTGTATGTTGCTCCAAAGAGTTAGGGTGGCATGTAAATTGTCTTGCATAAATTAAGAAAAAAGGCACACTAAAGTTGTATGTGATACAAACATCTTCTCATCCCCCCCCTAGTGAAAAATGAAGATTTACCATAATAAATGGCCACAATCAAATAAAAAGATATGTAGAGTAGTATCAATATAGTTACACTGAAAGTTCCTTTGCTCTGGGCAAACCTGTGCTGCCATTCTCCTCTTATGTATTAGCTGAACTTGGGAGCTGCTCAAAATTAAAAGTAATACTAGCAAGCAACAAAATCAAAGGAGTTGATATAAATATTTTACACAGAACTAAAAGGTAGAAAAGTCAGATAAGTAAGTAGCAGATGTCCTGAACAATTTTGCTTGGTTTGTCAATACAAAAGCCAAAAAGCCTTCCACTAACCTGACTTGCATATCCCAAACTAATTTACAGATCACAACGTATTCATCCAATGAAGTGTTGCTGAAATATGACTCAGACATTAGCATCTATAAGCTAAAGATCCTGTAAAGGGAGGCAAAGTGTAGATAAAAAGATTGATATGTTGTAATGGGAATTATTCAATCCACACCGAATATTTTATTTAGGAAATTCAGTGTGAGATGATTTACTGCTGATATATTAACCCAGTACTGATTGCTAAAATGGATAATTTATTTTCTAAAAATGGTTGGAAATATAACAAGTAGCGTGGCTCATTTACATGCATGTATTTATGTATAAATGCACATCCACTCCTCTTTTAGCAAGTACTTTGGTTAGACATCATAAAGTAACGATCGTTCTCTGTCCAAATTTTGTGTGCCTGACATCAATGCACATAGGAAGGAGAGTATTCTGTTTGTTGCACAAGAAAGTTAATACAGTATTTCCAGTCAAGGCTGGGTACTATAGTGTGGGGGTCCCCAACCCCCACAGGCCATGGCCCACTAGTGGGCCACAGCCCATTTGGAACTGAGCTGCACAAATGGCGGGTGAGCATGTAGGCGCCACTTGAGTGGTGCGCATGCACGCTCATGCTTAAAGCTCTATTTATGTGTGCGAACGGAGCTGTGTATGCTTGCCATCCCCTTCCCTGCTCCGGGCCGTCAAGCTAGGAAGCTTGGGGACCGCTGCCTTAGGGGAATTCCCAGTGAAGGCACAAAAGGAAAATGGACCTAATGCCTACTTATGAGGGAGGAACTCAAGAGTTCAAAAGCAGCCATGGTCTATTTGTCTAGCAGGCAAGATTCATTGCTTTCAGATGGGTACTGTATGAGCAAGTACAATTCTCAATGGAGCTATTAAACATTCTTCAAGAAATTCTCCTATTTGGAGAATAAGCAAAGTAAATGGATGTAAGTAGTGTAAGCCCTTCATTTTAGATCTTCCCTCTCAGTTGACTTCATAAGAGTTTGGTATTTAATTAATAGTTGGGTTGTTTGCTTTCCTTCTTTAAAAACATTGAGTTTAGCTGAATTGGTCTGTATATTTGTCTGGTTTTTTTGAGGATGAGAAGTTGGGCTCCAAATATGAGGCTTGGAATAGGATCCTCTTTGAACTGGGAAAATTAATTTAGTTGGGAGAGGCCAAAACATTAGGTTGGTTCATTTATGGCTTGTGGAGGAAGACGATAGTGGTTTTAAAGAGTAAATAAGGGCCTCCTTATTTGTCAGTCAATGACTTTCATCATTTCTACAAACAAATCAAAGGTTTTGAATAGAGAGAGGTTAGAAATTAGTTGACCAAGCAACCTCATAGAGGCCAGCCCTGGTTTGAGCATGTTTACCATTAATTTAGCAATTCTCAACCATTCAATCAAGTAATCTCCACTTTACTTAGGTCTGTACCACTGCTAGAAGCACTGGTTTAATATAATAAGACAGAGAGGAATGCTTAGCGAACAGTTACTAGAGGATTTGTCCCCACAAGACCCTTCCCTACGTATCAATTCTTTTTAGTAATTATGAACATGTTATTTATGAACATGCTCACAGAATTTACTAATAGGCAAAGCATGATTCATTAGCAATGGTTCATTAGACATGATAATGCAACAGATTTTATAGATATCTCAACAATGAATTATTATTATAGTTTAACTTCCCATAATTTGCCATCAGCCTCATCAGACTAAGATTACCAAATCTCAAGATCCAAAAAACATAGCAAATTACTTTGCATACTTTTAGTTATTGGCCCCAACAAACTCAGCATATACTTGGGGAGTTCAAAATCCCAACCAATCCAGACTTTTCTGATGGCTGGTAGGCTTACATACGATTCAGTCAAGACCAGCTAATCTAAAGGCTTCATTCAGTAAAAGCAATTATCAGTCAGGTAAACCATTTGAAGGAGCTGAATTGACAGGCAGGAAATAGCACTAAGCACCTCTGCAGGAAACAACATGAGTTTATCCCCAAAGACAACTCAGTGAAACTTTGCCAAGCAGTTGTTAACAGCTGCTACTTTTCACATACACTCTTCAGCTAGCATCATATATACAATGACCCCTAAATTTTACTGTTTCAGCATTTAAGAAATTGTATTTATTTAATACAATTTATTCTAGTCTTTTTAGACATGAGCTGGAGGATTCCCTAGGCCAGGGGTGGGGAACCTTGGCTTTTTTATGTCTTGTGGACTTCAACTCCCAGAATTCCTGAGCCAGCATGGATGGCTCAGGAATTCTGGGAGTTGAAGTCCATAAGTCATAAAGAGCCAAGGTTCCCCACCCTTGGCCTAGGCCTCCAAAACATCAGTTTTATTGACTAATTGAACTCTTATCCACTTCCCATGTAGCTCTGGAGAGTTTTTTTTCAACTCACTATCGTACTATCAGACTTAATTTTATACTCAAGCTCTATCTTTAAAATTACTTTTAATTTCTTTAACAGAGTTTACACTACTGAATGTTGAATACAATGTAGCTTTATACTTTTTATATTTTTAAATGTTTGCCTACCATAAAGGTAAATGTAAAGGTTTCCCAGTCACGTCCGACTCATCTCCTTTTGCCAAGAGAGCCACCAGTGTCCAAAGATATTTCCATGGTCATGTGACCAGCATGACTATACCCTGAGGCCCATGATGTACTGTTACCTTCCCACTGAAGTGCTGCCTATTTATCTCCTCGCATCTGCATGCTTTCAAACTGCGGGAGCTGGGGCAAGTTCCAGGAGCTCACTCTGTTGCGTGGCACTTGGGTTTCAAACCTGGACTGTCAGCTTTGCAGCTGACAAACTCAGCATCTTTAACTGCTGAGCCATTGTGCCCTCTTACCTACCTTACAGTCACATGTATTGTTATAATAGAGTGTATGCTATAAAAATAAAATAAATGAAAAGAGAACACATTCAACAATCTTGCTATCGGAAATACCTTGTGGTTTATTGTTTTGCACTGGGGGATCTAAGGACATTTATACAATGATACTCATGGACATGTCAGGGACGCGGTGGCTCAATGGGTTAGGACGCTGAGCTTGTTGATCAGAAGGTCGGCAGTTTGGCAGGTCGAATCCTGAGTGCCACGTAACAGAGTGAGAGCCTGTTACTCGTCCCAGCTTCTGCCAACCTAGCAGTTCGAAAGCACATAAAAATGCAAGTAGAAAAATAGGTGGGAAGGTAACAGTGTTCCATGCGCCTCTGGCGTCTAGTCATGCCGGCCACATGACCACGGAGACGTCCTCAGACAAGCGCTGGCTCTTTGGCTTTGAAATGGAGATAAGCACCGGCCCCTAGAGTCAGAAACAACTAGCACACATGTGCGGGGGAACCTTTACCTTTACTCATGGACAAAGGTTTCACGAGGAACACTAATACTACTGAGCACCTGAGAACTTAATTGAGACCTTCAATAAGCCTTCTTGATGAAACAGACCCACCCATTGGCCTGCAAATTCCCATGCTGATGTTGCAGATGTGTTCATACGGGCAGCATAACTGGCTGTCAATACTGCACACTTAATCCGGCAGCTGCTTCCCTCTGTGGTAGAGCCCTCGGGACTCAGCAAGACACGCAACTCCCTGAGGACATACTGCCAAGGTTGGACAGCATCTAACATATACCTAACCTCCTTTCAAAACCTCTGTGTGAATGTGTCTTCTTGAGCAATAGTAGTCCAGCTAATGAGGAATGATGCAGTATGTTATACTAAAGGTCCTTACTTTGATTATTCCTACAAGACAGAATTTTGCCAAGAGAAGAAGCAAACATACTCTCTCATTTGCCCAAATTGATACATCCACGCAGGACTTTTTGTGTGTGTCCATTCTCCTACTTTACCAAGAGGAGTGAGCAAGCTGGCTTTCACAATCATATTTATCTCTGTTACTCCCACCCCTCAAGGGAGATCTGTTTATTAATGTGCCACTTCCCTTGATAAATTACTAAATAGAAACAAAAGCCTTGTACTCAGTCCTCGCTGCTCCTTCCCATGATTTATGCTTGCCATGTCAGCTCTGGCACTGGTTCCCATTAATTTGACCACTGTAGAAATCTTGATGTCCAAGAGCAGCCCAGGTTTTATTGGTGCAACCATTTAGAGACCCCTAATCTTTTTTTTTCAGGGTATAAAACTCTGCTGGAAGCTGTCAGTTTCTGCAAGATAACTTGGAGGTTTTTTTGTTTGTTTTTTTAAATCACAAATTAAGGCATCTGCATTTCATTACTGTCTGCTCTAGTCTAGATCCTCCAGATATTGCAAGATGTAGTGAAATTTCTTTGGTGTAGTTGGTTTTTATATCCAGAATTGAACATTGTGGGCTTAAGTTTCCACTAGAATCAGCTACATGATAAAGGTAAAGGTAAAGGTTCCCCCGCACATGCGTGCTAGTCGTTTCCGACTCTAGGGGCCGGTGCTCATCTCTGTTTCAAAGCCGAAGAGCCAGCGCTTGTCCGAGGACGTCTCCGTGGTCATGTGGCCGGCATGACTAGATGCCAAAGGCACACGGAACGCTGTTACCTTCCCACCGTAGTGGTCCCTATTTTTCTACTCGCATTTTTACGTGCTTTCGAACTGCTAGGTTGGCAGAAGCTGGGACAAGTAACAGGCGCTCACTCTGTTATGCGGCACTCGGGATTCGACCCGCCAAACTGCCGACCTTCTGATCGACAAGCTCAGCGTCCTAGCCCACTGAGCCACCGCGTCCCTCTAGCTACATGATGCATTCACATATATGTTAAAGTCAAAGGGTTGATCTCAGACAATTCTACTGGCAAATTTCATTCCCCCCCCTCCTAGTACAAGTTTCTAAGAAAGATGCAAGCAAATCAAAAGTTTGTTTTTTCCCTCACTGAAAGGCTGCACAAAGAAAAATATAAGAAGCTAAAATATTTATTCAAATACAGACTTTGTCGATCACATTTGTAATGCATATATAAAAACAGGGTTACATTACAAATATTTATCATTTGTCTAAATTTGCTGGGAGAAACTGGGAGACTGCAAATACTAGTCCTCTTTTAGACATAGAAGCTGGATGGGTTACTTTGGGCCAGTCCCTCTCTTTCAGACCAGCCTACCTTGCAAGATTGTCATTGTGGGGAATACAGGAGGAAGGGCCATTATGCACAGCACCTTGAGTTATACAAAATAAAGGTGACAAATAAATCAATCTATATCATCCTTGTATAATTGCCAAAATGTAAATTAAACACACAGGGAGGGTTTTTTTATTAGACTTCCACGATTTAACATCTCTGCTACCTAGTAATCCAAGGCAATCACACACTTGTATGCCAATCTTCAGTTTGCATTCACTGATTTCAGTTTCAAATATACTTTAACATCCTAATTATGAAATATATATATATATATATATAATCTCTGTAATTTCCCAAAGTCAGATGGACTAATGAAATTGAAAGTTTACCTCCCAGTTGTCCCCAGCTGTGTTTATTCACATAAGTCCCTCTCAAAATCAAAAATACATAAACAAATCTGAAACTGCCCCTACCTCCTCCGCCATACTACTGGAACTTCTATGGCACAACCAGGAGTGCTGAGAGGAGCACGAGTAGTGTTGGGGCTTGCCCACTATCCTGCCCTGGCTCCCCCACTTTATTTCCCCATTGGATCAAGATTAAGATTGCATTAACCTGTAGAAATGCTGCTTCTATGGTACATCATGCGTGGACAGAGAATGAAGAAGGGGGTCGGAATATGAATAGGGAAAATATGAATGTAGGACAGGTATTATCAGCTCTGCTCTTTGAATTGTTAGATTTTGTTACAATTTGACGTCAAGCAATGTCTGTTTACATATACTAAAAAGCGTACAGACGTGGCAGGGATATAGACATTTTTCAGTGCTAAATAACTAATCAAAGACCACATTACCTGCTTTGTGGCTAAATCCTTAGTTTGTCCCCTTTATTCTCATTCTGGGATATTATTTAAAAAAAAAAACAGAGGTCCATGCTGTCATTATCTAGCAAGGGAAAAGCATCACCCCCCACTACACACACACACACACACACACACACACACACACACACACACACACAAACAATGGATTGAGTCTGCAGGATATTCTTATGGGCCACCCTCTGTGAACCTATATTCCATTGCCAAGAATCAACCAGTTACCTTTGACTTATGATGAATTTCTCTCTTACTGTTTGCAGTTGGGTAGGGACGCGGTGGCTCAGTGGGTTAGGACACTGAGCTTGTCGATCAAATGATCTGCAGTTTGGTGGGTCGAATCCCGAGTGCCGCATAACAGAGTGAGTGCCTGTTACTCATCCCAGCTTCTGCCAACCTAGCAGTTTGACAGCACGTAAAAAATGCAAGTAGGAAAATAGGGACCACTACGGTGGGAAGGTTCCGTGCGCCTTTGGTGTCCAGTCATGCTGGCCACATGACCACGGAGGCGTCCTCGGACAAGCGCTGGCTCTTCGGCTTTGAAACGGAGATGAGCACCAGCCCCTAGAGTTGGAAATGACTAGCACGCATGTGCGGAGGAACCTTTACCATTTTTTATAGAGTCTTGAAGTCTGCAAGCACCACTATCCTGTCCACTGGTCCTGAATCCAACCTTAGTCCAGTATTGTTCAACCAGGCAACAGTAAGTGTTCATGATGTTTTACCAGTGGAAAACATCCCTCTGCTTGGTGGAAAGGACCCTTTCAAGTTCCTTTAACTATGGCCTCAGTGGTAAAGGTTATTGACCTAGATTCCTCAATTTATCAGACACCCTGCAAGTTAACAAATACCATTCTGCCCACCCCCACCCCCAGCTGATAATGGATGAGAGGCTTTCAACTATGGGTGAGTTTTCCAGCTATTTTGCATAAATTGACTGAGAATAGTAATTTTCACTTGTGTGCCTTGCTCCCTGTTTAGACTTTGGCAAAGAGCTACAAACCTTACCTTTCCTTATAGTGTTTTTATGATGTGCCATAATAGCGATTAATCTGTAAAAACATGGATCACCATGTTGCATACATGATGATCTTGCTAATAGTGTGGGGGTATGATTGGATATCAGCATAAAGACAACATCTTGATATTGCTTTCTGGAAAAAAAATACTCCAGTTGCAAAACAAACCAAAAATAGTTGGGCATATAAATAAATCAAATTAAATCAAATATTTATTATGCTCATAGATCAGCACAAGAATATATCATCATATGTGTGTTAACAACTATGGAGGACTCCCAAGGTCACATTCCTTAAATACTTTTATTTTAGTCTAGGGTTGTGGCTCTAGTTCCTTAATCATTACAATACTATTTGCACATCTGCATGTAGTCATTCTACTTATCTAATAGTGCTTAATAGAAGAGGGAAATACTGTCTCACTAATAAAGGCACAGGTACCAGCATTCACAAATGGACACAATGGCAGTAGGAATGGTCTAATGGCAATTGGACTAAGATTTATGTGATGGATCAAAGTGTTTGGCTCTTCTATGAAGTCTCCCTCCTTCTGACATTCTATGGAAGCAAACATTAGACTTCAAACAAGCAGGATAAGAAGAGTATTGATGCTTTTAAGCGTTGGTGTCAGAGATAACTCCTTAGAATATCGTGGACAAGTAAGAAAACAAGCCAGTGGACCATCAAACAAATCAACCCAGTTGTCTACTTGAGCCATAAATGAGCAGGCTCACATTATCCAACTTCAGACATATTTGAAGACCTAGCTCTTTCAGGAAGGCTCTATAGCCAGTAAAAGTGAAAGGGAAGAGGATGACCAACAGCAAGGTTGATAGACTCAGTTATACTGATGATGTGTGAACCACTAAAAGACCCAAGTTAGGGATGGATCATCATGGAAAAAAATCTACCATGTTTCCCTGAAAATAAGTCTACCTCTTATATTAATTTTTGCTCCAAAAGATGCATTAGGTTTATTTTCTGGTTAGATATTATTTTCAGGGAAATACGGTACTAAATATGTCCTAAAGGGAGTTGTGGCCTTAGTAGAAACTATTTGGGATTTGAAGATATAAGGCTCTTCCTTCTGGTAGATCTTGTCACTGTTACATTGCTGCCCTTGAGCCACACAACCGACTGCTCCAAAAGCTTTCTACACCCATTAGATATAAAGAGGACCTTCTCTAGCCCAAAAAACTGATGAGAGATAAGGACCATTAATGCAAAGAATGGGAGGCCTGTTAGATCTTTTGTAAAGCCTGGTAGTGGTAGAAATATTGTCCAAGGAAACTGGACAGGTCTTAGGAATAAGGCCAGGATATCTGTTGAGCCTTACATGTAGGGTTAGCTACTTTCTTTTTAGTTAGTGTAAAAAGACTACCATTGTATTGTCCATGTGAGTTTATTAGGTTTTTAGTCTTTTTTTAAACTTTGTTATTTTATTAGGTTTTTAGTTTATTTTTTATTTTACATTATAATATGTTTTTATGCATTGTTAGCTACCCAGAGTCGTTATTTTGACATGGGCAGTCATATAAATCATTGAAACAAATATAAATGATCTCTTGTATCCATGACCCAAGAGCAAGGGAAAGAAAAATTTATTCCAGGAATGATTGTTGCATTTGTTGCAGTAATTTGTCTTTGTGTTTTATTTCTTTTACTGAACGATTATCTTGGTTTTATCACTGATGCCTCAGTGAAAGATTCTGTGAAGCCAACATCTGCTGTAAGTATGGCCGTGACTATCATCATATCTTATCAAACTATTCTGATATTTTAGTTTCACTTCTAAGGAAGTAGACAGGGGAGAGTTTGAAGACAAACAATCCTTCATTATCTCTAAAATGGACAGATTAAGTACAAGGAAACAAGGTAATGAATGAGTACACATGTCAGGACGTTCTTGGACAGGAAAGTGACCTGCCAGCATTTTAAAAGATCATACAGGAATGAGAGTACTTTTGTATACATATAAAATATTTTTTTAATCATATAAGGCAAGGGCATACATTAAACCAATGAAAAATGGACACATAGTGGTATGCATGTTTAAAGTACTATAACCACCCCAAAGTTGATTTTACTCCTGCAAGACAGATCCAGTGATCATTGCTGAATAGGTTTTTCTCTTTACCCGTTGCCCTCCTCTGTTTCTTGTTTTACAACATCCCCAATAATGCTTTGCCTTTCTTCCACCTAGGCTCAACCTCTTTGATGATTCTATCTAATATACTAACACACACTCCTACCAGTTATATCAAAATGGACTCAGGGGCATGAGGAGCATGGAAGGATGTTCACACTACAATATAATATTTACAATTATTTACAAAAAATCAAAACAATTAACAACCAAAATATTACTGAAAGTAATGAAGAATTGGTAGGAGAAATAAATGAGGGAGGGAAGTTTGATCAGAACAGCTCTTATAGCTAGCAAATTATTGTGGGGAAGCAAAACATGAAAGGAACGGTTGGGAGATGAAAGAAATGGAAACCTGTAAAAACCAATTAACTGACTAATATGGAGGTAACATACATTAGAATGGAAAAAAAATCAGTTGGTTGTTCACAAGAAAGACTGTGGTTCTTCCTCCACATAGCTACATAAGAATAGATCCTGGTAATCAAGATGTATTTGTCAGTGTATATAATTTGTCAGAGTTTAGTGGAGATCACCTGCTGCCGGCGTCAACTTCCCTCCGCCCTGTGCGTTCCCACAGAGAGGGCCTCCTCAGGGTGCCACCGGTCAGAGAATGTCGGCTGGTGGCCCCCAGGGGGAGGGCCTTCTCTGTGGGCGCCCCGGCTTTATGGAATCAGCTGCCGGTTGAGCTCCGGATGGCACCTGACCTTCGCTCCTTCCGACGCGGTCTGAAGACCTACCTATTTGAGCAAGCCGGCCTGGCCTGATGGGGGATGTGCTGGGGTTTTTATTGGGGATTTTTAATATTATTCTACTGTTTTTAGCTCGGGCTCTTATTTAATTCTTTTTTAATTTTTGTATTCTGTATTTTTTATGTGCCCTGTTCACTGCCCTGAGTCCTTCGGGAGAAGGGCGGTATACAAATATAATAAATGAAAAAGAAATAAAGCAATCATGACATTTTCTCTGTATTCCCATACCAAGGTGTTTACCTGAACAAATGTCCCATCCATCCATCCCAAAAATCACCCCTTCCACTTCAAGCCACCTTCAGGTTCACTGTGAGTTGGAGTACAGCTTATCCCAGAGTTTAGTGGAGACTCTTATAAGTGGAAGGACAATCATGCATCAATATGAAACATCAGATTTAAACATAACTTATTTCTGTTCTTTAAAGCAATCTGTTTAGTTGATGGCAATTTAAGCAATTACAGCTTTAAGCAATTACAACTACTTTTTATTTAGGTTTATATTTGTTTCATACTGACTGATATTTCCTGCCCTGTTTATATGCATACACACTTTTCTACCTCCAAAGTTATGCCTTTTCTTAATACTCTGAATCTTTTGGAAAAGAGCTGAAAGTTCAGAAAGGGCAAGTGAAAGGCTATCCTACAGGGCTTCACTTCACCTTCTTTGGTGCTTGAGCGGAAAGGAAACAGGACTCACTCCTAAATGGTTGGATATCCCTTCTGTGCTCCTGCTTTTGAAAATGAAGTAAAATCTTATTCATAGGACACCAAATCAGAAGCAATATTAACTTAAGCTGAAGCATGGGAAATAAATAAATCATCACAGTTCTGTATCAGGCAACTCCTTTATTGCTAAACAGCATGTGGCTGCCATGTGTAATTTTCTTTTGATTTTTTTTTCTGTTCTGTAGTGTCACACTCCCCTTCATAGATTAGAGCCTTGTCGTGGCGAAGGGGCTTGCGTAATTCAATGAAGCTATGAGCTATGCCGTGCAGGGCCACCCAAGACGGAAAGGTCATAGCAGAGAGTTCTGACAAAATGTGATCCACTGGAGAAGGAAATGGCAACCCACTCCAGTATCTTTGCCATGAAAACCCTATGGACAGTACCAAAAGGCAAAATGATATGACGCTGGAAGATGAGCCCCTCAGGTCGGAAGGCGTCCAATATGCTACTGGGGAAGAGCAGAGGGCTAGTACTGGTAGCGCCCGAAAGAATGAAGCGACTGGGCCTAAGCCGAAAGGATGCTCAGCTGTGGATGTGTCTGGTGGGGAAAGGAAAGTCCGATGCTGTAAAGATTTTTTCTCCATAGGAACCTGGAATGTAAGATCCATGAATCAAGGAAAGCTGGACATGGTCAAACAAGAGATGACAAGACTGAACATCGACATCTTAGGTATCAGCGAACTAAAATGGACAGGAATGGGTGAATTTAATTCAGATGACCATCAGGTATACTACTGCGGGCAAGAACCCCTCAGAAGAAATGGAGTAGCCTTCATAGTCAATAAAAGAGTAGGAAAAGCAATACTGGGATACAATCCTCAAAATGACAGAATGATCTCAGTTCGAATCCAAGGCAAACCATTCAATATCACAGTAGTCCAAGTCTATGCCCCAACCACCAGTGCTGAAGAGGATGAAATTGACCGGTTCTATGAAGCCCTACAGCACCTTATAGAACTAACACCAAAAAATGATGTCCTTATCATCATATTGGATTGGAATGCTAAAGTAGGAAGCCAAAAGATAACTGGAATAACAGGCAAGTTTGGCCTTGGAGTACAAAATGAAGCAGGGCACAGGCTGATAGAATTTTGTCAAGAGAATACGATGGTCATAGCAAACACTCTTTTCCAACAACCCAAGAGACGGCTCTACACATGGACATCACCAGACGGTCAACACAGAAATCAGATTGACTATGTGCTCTGCAGCCAAAGATGGAGAAGCTCTATACAGTCAGTAAAAACAAGACCAGGAGCTGACTGTGGCTCAGACCATGAGCTTCTCATTGCAAAGTTAAGGCTTAAACTGAAGAAAGTAGGGAAAAGCACTAGGCCACTCAGGTATGAATTAAATCAAATCCCTGTTGAATATACAGTAGAGGTGACAAATAGATTTAAGGAATTAGATCTGATAGACAGAGTGCATGAAGAACTATGGACACAGGTTCGCAACATTGTACAACAGGTAGCAACCAAAACCATCCCAAAGAAAAAGAAATGCAAGAAAGCAAAATGGCTGTCTGAGGAAGCTTTGCAAATAGCTGAAGAAAGGAGGGAAGTGAAAGGCAAGGGAGAAAAAGAAAGATATGCCCAATTGAATGCAGAATTCCAGAGAATAGCTAGAAGAGATAAGAATGCCTTCTTAAATGAACAGTGCAAAGAAATAGAAGAAAACAATAGAATAGGGAGGACCAGAGATCTCTTCAAGAAAATTGGAGAGATGAAGGGAACATTTCATGCAAAAGTGGGCATGATAAAGGACCAAAATGGCAGGGACCTAACAGGGGCTGAAGAGATTAAGAAGAGGTGGCAAAATTACACAGAAGAACTATACAAGAATGAGCTTAACATCCCTGATAATCACAATGAGGTGGTCACTGACCTCGAGCCAGACATCCTAGAATGTGAAGTAAAATGGGCCTTAGAAAAGGTGAGCAACAACAAAGCTAGTGGAGGTGACAGTATTCCAGCTGAGTTTTTCAAAATCTTAAAAGACGATGCAGTAAAAGTGCTACACTCAATTTGCCAGCAAATTTGGAAAACTCAACAGTGGCCACAGGATTTGAAAAGATAAAGTTTACATTCCAATTCCAAAGAAAGGCAGTGCCAAAGAATGTTCAAACTATCGCACCATTGCACTCATATCTCATGCTAGTAAAGTTATGCTTAAAATCCTACAAGCTAGACTCCAGCAGTATGTGGATCGAGAATTACCAGAAGTACAGGCAGGATTTCGAAGAGGCAGAGGAACTAGAGATCAAATTGCCAACATACGGTGGATCATGGAGAAAGCTAGAGAGATCCAGAAAAACATCTACTTCTGCTTCATTGACTATGCTAAAGCCTTTGATTGTGTGGATCATAACAAACTGTGGCAAGTTCTTAAAGAGATGGGTGTACCAGACCATCTTATTTGTCTCTTGAGAAACCTATATGTGGGCCAAGAAGCAACAGTGAGAACTGGACACAGAACCAATGATTGGTTCAAAATTGGGAAAGGAGTCCGGCAAGGCTGTATACTGTCGCTCTGCCTATTTAACCTATATGCAGAGCACATCATGAGAAAGGCAGGGCTACATGAATCAATAGCTGGAATTAAGATTGCCGGAAGAAATATCAACAACCTAAGATATGCAGATGATACCACTCTAATGGCAGAAAGTGAAGAAGAACTAAAGAGCCTCTTGTTGCGGGTGAAGAAGGCGAGTGCAAAAGTTGGGTTGAAACTTAACATTAAGAAAACCAAGATCATGGCATCCGGCCCTCAATTTCTGGCAAATAGATGGGGTAGAAATGGAGGTAGTGACAGATTTTATTTTCCTGGGCTCCAAGATCACTGCAGATGGGGACTGCAGCCAAGAAATTAAAAGACGCTTGCTCCTCGGGAGGAAAGCCATGACAAATCTAGACAGCACACTAAAAAGCAGAGACATCACCCTGTCAACAAAAGTGTGTATAGTCAAGGCTATGGTCTTCCCAGTTGCAATGTATGGTAGTGAAAGTTGGACCATAAGAAAGGCTGAGCGCCAAAGAATTGAGGCCTTTGAACTATGGTGCTGGAGAAGACTCCTGTGAGTCCCTTGGACTGCAAGGCGATCAAACCGGTCAGTCCTAGAGGAGATCAACCCTGACTGCTCTTTAGAAGGCCAGATCCTGAAGCTAAAACTCAAATACTTTGGCCACCTAATGAGAAGGAAGGACTCACTGGAGAAGAGCCTAATGCTGGGAAAGATTGAGGGCAATGGAAGAAAGGGACGATAGAGAATGAGGTGGCTGGATGGAGTCACTGAAGCAGTAGGTGTGAGCTTAAATGGACTCCAGAAGACGGTAGAGGACAGGAAGGCCTGGAGGAACCTTGTCCATAGGGTCGCGATGGGTCAGACACGACTTCGCAGCTAACAACAAAGTGTTACACTACTTGTTTACCCCACTGCAAATGCAATGTTCTGGCACAGGTGATGTCCTAAGAAACAAATTTCTTAAAGTCCATTAGTTTTGCAGTTCAAAGTATTCCAAGACCCTTCTTGAGCAACACAAAAGCTGTCTGACAACCTTTAAAAACCATTAAGGCTCCTTAAGCCAGCGTAAGTAAATGGGATTTTTGAGGAATCCAAAACTCAGCAAAGTTTTAGCCAAAAGATCAGAGGAAAGAATTTTGAGAGACACCTTGCATTGTACTTTCTGTTGAGTGCAGCAAAATTAAATTTCAACAATACAAACGCTATTGTGATGCTACATCCATGACCAGCAACATGTATTAACTTATTTTTAAAATTGCTATTCATTTAATTCTGATACCTCCTCATTTTGTGATGACTAAAAGTCAGTGAAACACAAGGATCTTGAATTCATGTCAGTAAATCATATGCAACTGGATTTTGCCAGTATTGCCTATCCTCAGAAAGTGTGACATACAGAAAGTGGAAATACTACAGTGGTGTCCATTGTTATTCATTTGTGGGCAACTTTCTTGTGTATGTGGGGAGGGGGGAATCATCCCAAGGATTGAAAAGCAGAGCCACAAAGAACTATTTGGAGAGGGCAGCCTGAGGGAAAAGAAATCAGCCTTCCGTACTAGCAGCCTTTTAAAGTTACAGATGAACCTCCTCAGATTTAAAAGCTGACCTCATTTCTTTGGAGGTTGCTAAGGTTTTATCCTCCTGCATGAAATTAACATAAATGCAACAGGGCGGAACTGAAGTTTTACTCCACAGAGGCCTGCTGTGAATTCTTCCATGGCACATTAAAGGTTGAGTAGTTTACTGTGGCCTTCGCATCAGCAGAGAAGCCATGAGCTGAAGGTAAGGAGACATACTCTCTCTGAGAGAGGCCAATTTGATAAGAGAACAAATGAGGGAATCTGAACCACAGAAAATAAATTTGTGTGCTATTTTATTTCATTAAACCCTATAAGCAAGAGGTATATGAGCATATATACTCATCAACTTTCCCATAACCTACATGGCTAAAATTCAGTTACTTATCAAAGCTCATATCACAATAAAATAATTGATCTCTAATATGTTACTAGATTCTGCTTTGGGTTATAAAACCCTCACATGTTTTAACCTGCAAAACTATACTCAAAAGATACCTTAAACTTCCAACTTGGTTATAGTAACACATACGACGTCAGACACATGTGTTTCACAGTGGTTTTTCCCATCAGTTAGAACTCACTCAACTGTTGCCTTATTTCCAGTTGTTCCCACCTTAAATATATTTGTGAAAGGGGCATACGATCCAGGCACATTAAGCACTTATTAGCCACATTTATTTAATGGAAGAGTTCTTAGCATTTTTTCTACTGAAAACTGTTAAAAGTGCTTCAGCTAAGCTCACTTGTCTGTAGTCTCTCAACAATTTGAGGGGATCCTCCTCAAAAAACTTGTACAAATTCCGCAAAATTAATTCCTCCCTTTCTTAACTGGTCTAAAAGGCTGGAGCTGTTTGAGTTGTGAAGTTTAACCAGCAAGCAAAACTCTAGATGAGAACTTTTTCCCTCTGTCCCTCCTAGTTTCTGAAGAGGTGGTCCAGCATTTGTTTTTGTACTGTAAAGCGATCGTGCCCACTCTCATTTAGCATGGCAGACCCTTTCAATTTGCACATCTTAGCTTCCCAGTGTCTGCCAAGTTTAATGAGGGTCTTTGTTATCCAGCAGAACTGGAGATTTAGCAAGACAAGCTGTACATTCTTTAAGAAGAGTTTGCAAAAGCAAGCGGGGCAGAGGTTGGTCCTATTATTTCTGCCATGTTACAAAACAGGGCCTTCAGCCACATGCAAGAAGTAAGAGGATGTCAAGTAACCCAGTGCTTTCAACAATCTTGTCTTTCTTAAGACACCTAGGTGCGTGCACACAGGGATGTTTTTATGATCAATGGTACAGTGTCATTCACCCACTCTAGAAGTGGTCATTCCAGCAAGAACATTCTTGGACATGGATCTAGCCAGAGTAGGCTCTTTTACTCACCATCTACAGGGCTGAGGTAATCATGAAGATGCGTGGCCCCGGCTGCTGCTCCACTTTGCATGAGGAGGTCCCCATAAGGATTCGGGTGGCTGGCCATGAATGTCATCTGGTGATAATAGTCTGCAGGGCTGGCTCCTGGCGGAGGATGGGGAAGGCCAAAGAGACTCCTCTCTTTCAGATGCTCATGAGCTACTGCACAGGGAACAGGACGGGGGCAGAGGAGAGAAGAAGGGTAAAATGTTTCCAGACCGCAAAATATCCACGAAATTGTTAGAATCTCCCTGTTCCCTGCCAAAACTGTGTAGTTGTAACTCTGACGTGTGCTTGCTCTGGACAAAAGTCACCAGACTGGGGCCCTCTACATTCCTCTATTTCCGCAAATTTATAAACAATCTCTCATTTCTACCGCCCCCCCCCCAAAATAATCCTGCTGTATGAACACAGAGTTCACAAGGGAGAAGGAGAAAGAGAGAAAGAGGGGGAGGAAGGGAATGGAGCAAAGGAGGGGAGGCTGCTGGATGCAGTAACGTTGTCGAAATTAACATCCTGCCTTTTACAAAAGAAAAAGACAGACAAAGCCTAGTTAATGAGAAGCAGCATAAGAAAATTAAAGCAGGGATCTAATACACTCTCTCTGTGTGTATGGGGGGGTGGGGAAGAATGAGAGTTTTTTTTTTAGTGTGCCTGGCAGTGGAAAACCATTTAGCTTGCCAGAACCAATTATCCTCACTTTTGCCCATTTGTGAATTTTCAAACTTGCTTGCCTCTATGCCCATTTTACACTGAACTTATTTACAAAGGGAGGAGGAGGAGGAGGGGAGAGAGGGAGAGGGAGAGGGAGAGGGAGAGGGAGAGGGAGAGGGAGAGAGAGAGAGAGAGAGAGAGAGAGAGAGAGAGAGAGAGAGAGAGAGAGAGAGAGAGAGAGAGAGAGAGAAATTTGAAAGCCAAGATCAAGACCCCTTTCTAATGCCAAATAATCATAACATTTCTTTTGCAGGAAGAAAGAAGATTCAAGGGTCATACTGAGAGGAAGAAAGACTATTAAGAGCAATAAAACACATCTGTAGCTTACTTAATGCAGAAGCTGGGAAGCTTAACACTTGCTAAAGGGAAAGACCCCTGGGATCAACAAAACCAAGTCAGCAATGAGAGAGAAACTAGGTTTTACTAGATGCATTACATCTGTTTAGCTGAGGACAAGTCTGGTATCATCCAGTTCTTATTCTGCACAGGTGAAGTTCTAGCTTCATCCCAGATATACAGGAAGTGAAGATTAGACATTTTCTTTTGACTTTACTACTAAGTAGCAGATAAGCACCAATCTATAGAATCTTCCATATAGGAGAAGCTCGTTAGGAGGCTGCTTTTTTTATTGAAATCCATTTTGATGCCACTTACTTTTGATTTTTTAAAGACGGTTTGCAAGAATAAATGAATGAACATGAATAGTATACCTAACAGTATTCCCAATTATTATTTTAAATCTTCCACCTTTCCCTCCATTAAACAGATCTGCCTCCTCTTTTTCTCCTCCTCTTGACACTAGCTATAGTAAATACTCAAGGTGTATCTGGTAATAGATGGCAAATGGTGACATGTGATTTCTGGTCTAATTTTCATGTAGCCCCCCTCTCCCCACCTCACTCTTCCCTTCGGATTCCTTGGTAATCTAGAGGTCAGACTGGAAAGTAAAACAAACAAATCTGTTCAGAAAGAAGGTAAGGGCAACATGCTTCCATATTATTACCAAGAAAACTGGATGGGCATGACAGGAAATCAGCAAGAGTCAAGCTTGATTAGAAGACTTGACCTTTGCTTCCCTTCATGAAGACAGATAACCAGATGTCGAGCAACGTGAAAACCTTTGCCCTGCCAGCCTTTACACCAGTCCTGGAGAACATTTGACCTGCAAGGCTGGTCACTTGGTTTGAGAATCTCACCCAATATCCTTTCCCTCTTCTTCATCAGCCTGCTGCTGGCCAGCTGAAGAAGGCCTTAAACTGAACCATTGCTCTCCAGAATGGGGCAATTTGCTGTGGCCATCTTGTTGTGTCCAACTTGCCACAGCCCTTTTGCTGCAGCCAACCTGCCTTGGGACAACTCATCATAGACAATTGCACACGGGATAACTTAATGCAATAAATGTTGTCCGTCACTGTTTCTTTGACATTATTTCCACTTTTGTCAATGGAAATAATGTCAAAGGAACAGTGGTGGTTAACATTTATAGCATTGAGTTAGCCCGCGTGGAATTGTCCATGATGAGTTGTTCCATGGTGAGATGGCTATGACAAGTTGGCTGCAATGAGTTGTACTAGACCCATTGCTCTCTGCTGTGATTACCCCTTTTCTTTGAATGCATACAATTCAAGGGTAGGCATGTATGAATGTGAGGGCTACATCCATTCTTTCATGACCCAATCCTGTTGAACCATGTTTTGTCAATATTTTAACTTCCTTTAAGAAATAAATAAGGAATTTGTCTGGCTGCTTTTTTTGTCTTATCGGATATCATCATGAAATGAATCACAAAGAAATCAATGAAAAATCCATGGAAATCTATAAAATACTCTTAAGTGTGCATGTTTCTGGTCAGTATAATCCAAGAAAGTTATTGTAGACTGGGAAATATACAAACAAGATATCATATAGAAGAATATTAGTAGTGAAAAGAAAATGAAGAATATCGGTGAAAAGAAAGTACAAAAGGGAAATTTCCCCACCCCCTTTTATACTAGTATATTATAAGATATGATGACCAAAACTACCCATGATGTAAGTTCAGTCTGATTTCCCTTCTGTTGGAGAAATGAAAGAGTCAAAGACCAATCCACTCATCCTCCAATTTATTGGAGAATATGGGGAGTTCTAGGATCATATATAGGAAGAAACTGCAGAGCAGCTTTGGTTCCAAAAGGTCTCCTGTATGATCCAGCAAGGTTCAAGTTGTGTGATCCAAGAATTCCTGTGTCTGTATATATAGGCAGGGACATGGTGTAATCAAAATAGATGTTAATTATAAAGAAGCAGATTTCAATATTAGACATCAGGAAAAAATATCTTTATGGATAGAGTGCCTTGGGAGGTAGTGGACATTGGAGGTGTTTAAATAGGGCGGTGGGTTGGACTAGATGATTTTCAAGATCCCTCCCAGTCTTTATGGTCAGTGATTACATACACCCATACACAATTAACAAAAGGCCAAGCTGTTGGTAGGATCATTCATCTCTTTGTTCTTGAACATAACTAATTCATAAATGTAAAGTCCTGCTTTGGAAATATTACTATTAGCAATATTAGCATGTGGGATTTGGTAGGTGTATAAAAAAAAAACCATGACAGTTGCATTGGGAGTAAAAGGGTACAGTTCACAACTATTGTAGGAGCTGAACAACAATGACTGAAAACCCCTAATGTTTGTCATTCTTTATACAAAAATTCATGCAAAATGTACTTTTGGGAAAAAAATATTCATAACAGAACATATACCTTGCATGCAAAGAGCATGCACAAGACAGTTTTTTTAAAGGCCTGTATTAGGGACGCGGTGGCTCAGTGGGTTAGGACGCTGAGCTTGTCGATCAGATGGTCGGCGGTTTGGCGGGTCGAATCCCGAGTGCCGCATAACAGAGTGAGCGCCTGTTACTCATCCCAGCTTCTGCCAACCTAGCAGTTCGAAAGCACGTAAAAATGCAAGTAGAAAAATAGGGACCACTACGGCGGGAAGGTAACAGCATTCCGTGCGCCTTTGGCATCTAGTCATGCCGGCCACATGACTACGGAGACGTCCTCGGACAAACGCTGGCTCTTCGGCTTTGAAACGGAGATGAGCACCAGCCCCTAGAGTCGGAAACGACTAGCACGCATGTGCGGGGGATTCTTTACCTTTACCTATTAGGAATAACTGCGTATACAAGTCTGTGTTAGAAATAATCACATATAAAACCTTGTCTATTAGGAAAAGTTGTGCACTGCATATAAAATTGTGAACAATACCTCCCATGTAAAAATATTAATGGAACAGAATAATATTTGAAAGTCTCTAACATTGGCGTGGACCCGATGTAGACTGATTTGTATATTGCTATTATTGTCCCAAAGGACTATGGTTCATGGATATTTACATTAATGGTAATTAACCTAGAAAATCCCAAAGGTGCTTGCCAAAAGGCAACTGGGCTTTGTTTTCGCTTCTCATCCAAGAAGCTTCTTCAGTCCTGACCTAGAAAGCGTCATTGTACAGACACACCCTATTGCCATCAGCTTTCACTCTGCCATTTTGTCATTCCTCTGTGCCCCACTTACCGTCAGCTGGACTGAGACCTCTAGCAGCTGAGATCATAGACAAAGTAGGGCTGCTGTGCATGGATCGAAAGTAATGTTCCACATGGGGGTTCATGTATGGGTGAGGGTGGTTGAAAGGTGAGTCCACAGGTCCTGCAGGATGTGGTGACAGACGGATGAGGGAGATATCAGAGATAACAGGGCTGCCGCTTAGAGTGGAAGGTCTGTAAAAGAGGCAGAAAAAAAACTCTTATCAAGGTCAACCTCTTTAACTGCTGGATCATGAATATACCGCAAAACCAGAAGGTAAGAAAGACCAAATACTGATAGTCCTTGTTTAGTGACTGGGACAGAAACTCTATCACTATGTGCTGCAGTGGCTGAGTGGAAAATCACATCACTGCAACATTTCCCCTTCAGTCATTAAGCAACTAACTGTGGCAGTTTAGTCAAACATCACATGACTGTGACTTATGCCTTCTCCATTAACTCTGCTTGTCGCAAGCCAAATTGTGGAGTGTGTATTGTGTATTGGTCAGGCTGGCTAGCACAGCTGGAAATCATAGTTTAGTAACATCCGCAGGGCCACAATTTTTCTACCCTTCCACCAAGGGCAATGGGAAAACTGAAGCTGTAATTTAAAGATAAATGTTTAGGGATGCAAGTATGCAATTTAAAATAATTTGCAGTCATCTGAAGAACATTGTTATTAATATTCCATCGGAAATATAGCACTCCAAATGCCCAGTTTCACAGAATGGGACCTATAAACTGAACAGCGTTTTATCTGTGATATCTCTACGTGTGCAAAGGTCCAGGAAAGGACCTTTCCTGCTTCTGGAAAGGCTACAGATAATAAAAGGACTGTGCAAAATCTAGTAGTTTAATTCATGCTGGTAGAAAAGAACTAATAGAGGAGAGAAAGAGAGAGAGAGAGAGAGAGAAATGAGAAAGCAAATAAAAGCCTGCATTTCAGACTCAGCTAGAGATCATTACAAATAATTTTAGTTCCATCTGGAAAAAATGAAACAGGATTTTTAAAAAAAAGAGTGATGTCATTAACAAAACATCTGACAATTTAATGGTGATGAAGGCTAAATTGAAGTGTGTGACTGCAGTGGGGGAAATGAAGTGGGGGTAAACTGAAAGCAGCCCCAGACTTCCCTGAGCCATGAAACCTGCCTTAATACATAAGCCTTGAAAGAAATTCTCTTACATACACAATAAATTCTCTCTTTCATCAATACTCGGTTTCTCCCAGCAGGGTTGTGAATGTCTTTGATAGCTGCTTGAATCTATGTATTATGTAGTTCATGAGCTTTTTGAA
Organism: Vipera berus; assembly: GCF_964194415.1. Taxonomy (NCBI): domain Eukaryota; kingdom Metazoa; phylum Chordata; class Lepidosauria; order Squamata; family Viperidae; genus Vipera; species Vipera berus. Next base: position 129,422,135 of record NC_138202.1, on the reverse strand, counting down.
TCAATTCAGATCAAACTAGGAGACCAACATCTAAAGCCCATTAACAAGATCCAGGATTTGCATATCAATTTTACCTATGGCTTATCTTGGAAAAAAGTGAGTCCTTTCTGCCCCACAGAAAAAGATGATGTCTACATTGGTCAAAAATGAGGATAAAGGGTGGTAAGATCCAGGTTTCACCAGGGATGCCAGCTCTACCAAGAAGTGGGTTGAGTTCACCACTGTTGTATTTCATAGTCATTAAAACAAAAGCTATACCTGAAAAAAAAGCAATGCTAGAGAATATAAAATCATTTTAAAAATTAGGGTAATTCATTACAAAAGAAGATTATTATAAACAACTTCTTCTCAGAACAGACTATTTTATCTGATAATGAGCATTAGTGAAACAATCCCTAAAAATGAACAATGTTCATGAATAATTGTGAGCTGTATCATGTAGTCTACAGAGTTAATTTATTGATAATAAAGCTAGAGTGACAGGTGTAGAAAGATTGTTTTACAATTATGTTATTCAACAAAATGCATGTTTTTTACCCCTAGTTATACCATTAAGTGTACATAAATCAACACTTCTAGTATCAAGATTATTTTGCCTCAGGAATTGTTTAAGCACTTTTAAATCATTGTATTGCTAAACATTGGATTTTTATACAAAATTTACAAAACTGCTTAATGAAAGATAGTAACATTTTAAAGTTCAAACTTTTCTATTATTAATCCCTTATTTTTTCCCCATCAGAGCTGAAGCCAGTGTCTTTCCACTAATTGGATGCATGTTTCAATACTTTCTCTTTCATCATTACAGAATATATTTCTCTATTATTAATTCTCTCTCACTGCCTGACACTCACATACAATTACACTTTTCCTTGGATCATTTACTTACATCTCTTCTGAGTTTGGGGCTGCTACTTTAAAGTTCTTTGCTGTCTGACCCCCTCCCGCCATGAGTCATCCACCTAGACCTCCTGGTGCTTTTTACATAATGAAAACAGTAAAGAACAAACTATTTATTAACTAGAAAAATATATGATGTACAATAGTTATACCTAGCCCTTAGCAAGTTCTTCTCAATGCCTATCTTTTAACTGAGTCAATCCAGAATTAGATTCAAAATGGATTTAAAGAACAGAGCTTCCTTTAAATAAATAATATGGGGTAAAACTATGTGATAAGCTTACTTCATGATACATGCCATCTTTTTAAAATTTTTAAATGCCTGGTCAGTTGTTTCCAGTGAATAAAAGGAATTTCATCAGGAACAAGGTCTTTAATAATTAGAAGAAATGGTTTTATTGACTACATTGAAAAGTTCATTTTGGAACCTGATTCTTTACCAACAGCCTATGCAATTCTTGTGCAGAACGTTCATATGAGAACTGATTGTAGATTAGTCAACTTGGTTTGAATTCTGAGAAGTGACAGCAGATAAATGTCATGAAAGAAGTGTTTTGAGCTGGTAGTGTCCTATCCCCATATAGTCTCCAAATCCTGGGAAAAGTGTGTGTGTGTTGGGGGGGGGGAGCTTTGGGATAGAGATTAGTAGGGATTGAGGCTGCAAAGCTGTGAAACCACTGTTAACATCTTTTATCCTTTTCTCTTCTTTATTAAAATCAGACTAGAGTTTCTACCTATTCTTTGGGAAGAAAAGTACAGGAATCATTTGGGATAAACTATAATTTGGGGCAGTTTATTTTGGGAAAATAGCAGAGGAAATAGAATTATCCACCTTTTCACATTCCAGATTCAATGTTGTATCCTACGGGATGGTTTGTTATTGACAATTTATAGTGCATGGAATAAACATTAGATTAAAAAAAGATAAGATAGATAAGATAAGCATTATTATCACTTTTTCTGTGTGTACACACTGGCACACATTAAAAATGAAATTTGTGTGTGTGCATACATACATACATACATGCATACATACGTGTGTGTGTGTGTGTGTATGTGTGTGTATACAGAAACACCCATACAGAAATGGTTATTATCCTACAGTAATAGTGGTGCACCTGCTTTCACAATGTGAGGTACCCAGTTTGCCTGCCCCTTAATCCCAGTTCTTCCTGCCATATCCTACAAGTTTCTACAGAATCCCAACCTTTTAAAATAAATAAAATAACTACAATGAAGGTTCAGTGAGATCCCAATAGCCAACTTGACATAAACAGAATTGGATTCTGCTAATGCAAGGCTACCATTGACCACAGTCCATTATTCATGTACTTTGTATGGTATTGGATGTATGGTCATCCCAACTTGCAAGTATAAACTAGACAATACAAAAGGGAATTCATTTATTTATATGATTTATATTCCACTTTTATTTGGTGTAACATATATACATAGATACACACACACACACACACACACACACACACACACACACACACACACACGTATGAGGTTTTCTGAGCTCAGAAAAATAGACTCCCCCTAAATCACCTAGCTGCCTATTTTTATAGTTGTTTTAGCCTGTGTATGGAGCATCTATGTTGGGGTTTTTTTGGTGAAGAGCCTGGGAACAAAAGAGAGGATGAGATCACAGGCTAAAGGATGAGTCTCACTTGGAGCCTAATTTGCAGCCATGAGAAGAAGGTCTCAGATTATTTCGCCAGCTGTCAAAAGTCTTCCCTGCTGCTGCCATGTTCTCACCTACCTGTCAATGTTGAAAGCCCCCCTGCTGAGTTGGGCCTAAAGTACATTCCTCCACAGACACAGAAATGCTCAGCAGTTGGCGTGCAATGGGGTGCAGGAATAATGCACTGGCAGTAAGATATATTAGGAACTGACACCTGACACATATAATCAGTAGGAGATCAGGAATGTCATTTATTTCCAGAAGTACCATCAGCTCCCTATGTCTTTGAGGTCTAAGAAAAGCAGCATAATTTTCTTAACATCTGTGTTTCCTTTGATGCAGCAAAATGAAATTGGAGCAAATGTATGATGTTTTAGTCAACGCCACAGAACTGAAGTATAGCAGACAGGCAAACCTGGCAACCTCTTGGGAGGAGGAAGAAAAAAAAACAAAGCACCAACTTCCAGAGCAGCAGACATCTCTCTTCCTGGAAGTCAAGGTGGCTGGCAATCATTCCTTTACCTCAAATCTCTATTACCTTGTTGCCATTCTCTTGAAGCAGGTGTGAACCAAATTTCAGGGACCTTATTCATATGATACAAAGTTCCTGGGGAATAAACTGGATCCAGCTCTTGACCATATTCTACCACCAAACCGAAAAGCTGGATATATTGTTATTTGTTGTTATGTTGGGTTTCTGTTCAGTTGAGTGTTGCAATTTGTGTAGACCTGATTTGGTTGCCTATATTGTACTTCTAAAATCTTTCAGATCAGCAACATTATTTCAGCATGCATTTCTTTAGTAGCATGAATCATTTGATTCAGAATGGGAAATGGAAGGAAGGAAGGGAGAGAGGGAGGGAGGGAGGGGGAGAGAAAGAAAGAAAGAAAGAGAAAGAAAGAAAAGAAAGAAAAAAGAAAGAAAACTTCAAAGACAAGAATTAGAACTGAAATCTCTGAAACCTAATTAAATTAATGTGGTAATGATAGAACTTTGATTCAAACTTAATAATGGTAATTTTTGTTGTTGTTTAATATGTCTCACAGCCCACTCTACAGGCATATGTTTCTATGCTACATCAAAGGAAGTAAACAATCTGCTTCAGCCTAATATCCTTTTTTATCTAATTATCTTTCTTACATGATCTTTTCATTTGGAATTCTACAAGCTCTACCTTTTTGCACAAACCTTCAGCAATGGGGCCAGAGCCTGACTATTTAAATGTTCTTGTTAGTGATTTTTAGTTTAAAAAAGAAAGCATGAAAGATATCTGTATATATAAATGTTAGTTCAGCCTATTGCTGAGATAGGCAACTTTTGTAGTCCTCAGATATTCAGGGCTTCAATTCCTACCTATCTTAGCCAACATAAAGAACAAATATTGATGTTAAGCAAGACTCTAACATTGAAAGGGAGGAACTTCCCATTGATCTCAACTGTCAAAACAGTAAATTATATTTTGTGGGTTTAGGACATGAGTGAATGACTCTTAAGCCCCAACCCTGCATATCACCCAGAGGTATCCAGGACTGAAAACTGGTATCCTGCCATTTTGAAATGGAAACACAGGAATACTGCAAGTTATGTCCTAACAAGTAAAAAACAAAAAATGAAGATGTTTCAATTACATCTCCCCCAGTCCAGTCTGATTCACATGTGTGATGGGACCCCAGTCTGTTCACAAGTTTCAGTCTAGCTGGGAAATATTATGTGTAGCTCGTATTATATTTTATAGTTATAATTTCAATTTAGAAAGCCACCTGAACTCAAAACCAACTCTGTGATGTACAATAAAAATTAACACAGTAGTTAAAAAAGCAGAAAAATGTACAAAGAGGAATCTTCATATAACAGAAAGAAAAACATTTATTTTGTTTAATTTATATGTTGTCCATCTCACTGTCAGGTGACCCTGGGTGGCTCTCACAATCAAACCAAACAGTTCCCATCAAATGAGCATACCGCCAACCTACCCCAGAATTTGGGGGAAAACCAGGTTGTTCAGAAATATGAAAACTTTAGGACATCATCAATTTAAGGAACAGAGTTCGCTTTTTTACGTGAAGAACAAGGCTAGGTCAAGAAATAATTTCCTTAAGTATTCTTTGAATACTTAAGAAAATAATAATTAATTAAAAAATTGGAGGTTGCCTGACTCCAACATCTCTGGGGAGCTTGCATTAAAAATAAGAAAAAGCAAAAAAGAATGAAGAGAAAGAAGATCCAATGTGTCCAGACAAACAAAATCTCTCAAACACAAGACACAATTGACAAGACTTCACAAACAACCTACTGAAACATCTGGGAGAAGAATTATGTTTTTAAAGACTTCTGGAATGCCATCAGGGTGGGAGCCACATGGATCTTGGGGATAATATTATTTCCAGGAGCAGATGTCTCAGTAGTGAAGGCTTGCTTCCTGGATCCTGAAAGATGGCATTGTTTGATTGAAGAGGCCCAAGGTACACCAACTTAGTATAGGTCAGGGGTAGGCAACCTTGGCTCTTTTATGACTCGTGGACTTCAACTCCCAGAATTCCTGAGCCAGCATGGCTGGCTCATGGATTCTAGGAGTTGAAGTACACGACTCATAAAAGAGTCAAGGTTGCCTATCTCTGGTATAGGTAATCCTCTACAACAGTTCATTTAGTGACTGTTCGCAGTTGCAACAGCACTGAAAAAAATGACTTATGATCATTTTTCACACTTACGACGGTTGTAGCATTCCCCATAGTCACGTGATTTACATTCAGATGCTGGATACCTGACTCATATTTATGACGGTTGCAGTGTCCCAGAGTGATGTGGTCCCCTTTTGTAACCTTCTGACAAGCAAAGTCGAGGGGGCACAATGGGGCAAAACTCACTTAACAAATTTCTCACTTAACAACATAAATTTTGGGCTCAATTGTGGTCGTATGTTAAGAACTAGCTGTCGTGGCAAGATCTCTTAAAGGCAAAGAATGAGCTATGGTGGCTAAGCTCTTTAATTAGAATCCCTCAATATGCAACTGCAATTCTTCAGTAAATGCCAAGTAAACTTAACACAGTTTAATACAGAAATAAATAGCAGACATGAAGCATCCACACTTAAATTGCCCACTGACCTCAGAAAGAAAGTAGTTTAACATGACCATTGAAATCAATGTGTTTAATGCTGGTTGCAATTAATACCTAAAAGGACTATGCAGGTACCCCTTGATTTACAACAGTTCATTTAGTCACCAAAGTTACAACAGCACTGAAAAAAGTGACTTATGACCATTTTTCACACTTACGACCAATGCAGCATCCCCCATGGTCACAGGATCAAAGTTCAGATGCTTGGCATCTGATGAGTCCTTATGACGGTTGCACTGTCCCGGGGTCATGTGATAACCTTTTGCGGCCTTCTGACATGCAAAGTCAGTGGGGAATCCAGATTTACTTAACAACCGCATTACTAACTTAGCAAATGCAATGATTCACTTAACAGCTGTGGCAAGAAAAGTCATAAAATGGGGCAAACTCACTTAACAAATGTCCCACTTAGCAACAGAAATTTCAGGCTCAATTGTGTTCATAAGTCGAGGACTACCTGTAGTCAGTTTATCCACCCACCTACTGACAAGTAGCAATTTTGTGTTATAATGGAAACAGCCTCCTCTAGCTGAAGCAAAGGTCTCAGCCAGGCCCCATCTCTCATTCTCTTGACACGCATACCTTAGTTTCTTAGGCAGACATATATCTGTATACAAATACCATTCTGCCTGACCCCAGGATCACCCTGTTTCCATTACAGCATTGTGGTAAGCTCAACCAGACTTGCCTTAGCGCCAGCCCCAAACCGTCATTCCTTTTGCAGAATGGTAATAAAGAAATCACTGTTTGAAACTGACGAAAAGCAGATTTCTTTACTGAGTAAACCCCAGTCGTTTGGTAATGAAGTTCAGTTATAAAATTGTTTCTAGAAAGAGATATCAACTCACTGAGATGTACTTTGTGAAGTCACTGCTGCAGTACAATATCACCTCAGGCAAACTCCAGTTATTGGAGTTTAGTTTGTGTGGTGTTTTTTAAATTGTGTGGGTTTGTGTGTGTGTTTTAGCTGAAAAAGCAAGAGCATTGCTTGTATCAATCGATTAACTATAAGAGGCAGAAAAGTAACCAACACTTTTACTATTTTGGATCAATTACTATATATAATGCAGATTCTATATATATGTGCAATCTTACAAGTGGAGCATGGGAATTAATTCCCCTATTGTTTGGAGGAGCTCTTTGGATTTCTATACTAGTTTCATCACAGCTATCAGAAAGGCAAGGCTGATCTAAGGAATAATTGAGAGGGGTGCTGCTCTAATGGAGCCTCAGCAAGAAATCACAATTGACATCCTTCTAGACCAGAGGTCCCCAATCTTTTGGGTACCAGGGTCTGGTACCATGGAGGGAGGTTTTTCCGCAGACCGTAGAGTGTGTGGTTTTGTGTGCTGCCTGTATTCCATTCCGCTTGTTTGTGCGGACCAGTTGCTGGCATGCTGTGGCCTGCTACTGGTCCATGGACCAGGGATTGGGAACCCCTGTTCTAGACTATTATAACATAGGAAGGACTCTATGGCCTTATGCATCTTCCCTTACACTGATGTCTTCTGGACTCACTGGAACTACAACTTCCATCTGAAATTTCTAGATGGCTATCAGTAATGCTGGCTTGGAACTGTGTTCATTGTAGTCTCAACACATCTGAAGGGTGCCAAGCATTTGCTTATTTTTCTCAGATTTCTGAAGGTACTCTGCTTACTAAAACATGTTTCTTCCTTATGAGCCCTAATCTGAAAACCATATTCCAGAATGCTTCCATGATGCCAACATTTTTTTTATTCATAGCCCTCCTCAAAATTCACTTTTCCTTTCATTACACCTTGGATCAGTCTCTTAGTCCCAATAAAACCAAGTGTCCTTTGAGTAAAACTCATCTCCTGACAACTTTGTAGATTATGTCCATCTGCTTTTCTTGGGAATAACAGGGAAATGGTTTGCTACTGCTGTCTTCAGTGGTATTGTTGTTTACTTTCTGTTCTAGTGCATAGCCTTGATATTCCCTGGAGTTTTCTTATCCAAATATTATCCAAGTCTCACCTTGTCATGTGCTACCATAAATTGAGATCATACTTAGTTTATTTACAATTAAGTGTAACTAAAACTATATTATGTTCTGTTTGTAAACAGAGTAAACACAGCAAACGTACAAATATATGCCCAATCTTCATTTAGTTTATTTTTAAACTACATTTTCCAATATTTTTCTTCTTTTGAGATATTATCTTCCGGACTTTGATTAAATTATTGGACAATAAACAAATAGGAGAAGATAAGTTCTCAGCTGTCTTTGTTTTTCCTGCTCCTCAACTTGATCAGTTATTACTTAAGATACCTGTGTGTTTCTTTATGAAATCAATTTGCTGTAAGGGATATTCTATTCCTTTTGAGTTTGAAGAAAAAACTGTTAAAAATGACCTTTATGTCTAAAAGTAACAGTAAAGGTAAAGGTTCCCCCACACATGCGTGCTAGTCATTTCCGACTCTATGGGCCAGTGCTCATCTCCATTTCAAAGCCGAAGAGCCAGCGCTTGTCCGAGGACTTCTCCGTGGTCATGTGGCCGGCATGACTAGATGCCAAAGGCGCACGGAACGCTGTTACCTTCCCACCGTAGTGGTCCCTATTTTTCTACTTGCATTTTTACGTGCTTTCGAACTGCTAGGTTGGCAGAAGCTGGGACAAGTAACAGGCGCTCACTCTGTTACACGGCACTCGGGATTTGACCCGCTAAACTGCCAACCTTCTGATCGACAAGCTCAGCGTCCTAACCCACTGAGCCACCACGTTCCCACAGTAAGATTGCCTTATTAAACTCAACCTATGTGCTAGTAACCTTGATCAACATTTCTTCTGAGCACTGTGCAAAGTATGTTTATTTAATTATTATGTATTAGTTAAAAGTATAATTATTAAGTAATTATTCCTTAGGTCTGCAATATGAGAAGAGAGGAAAGGAAAGAATACATAAATGGAAAAATGGATGAAGAGGACAGTGGGGAGTAAGGGAGCAAATCTGGGGGGCCCTCCGCAGAAAACCATCCAAATATAGTACACATGTTTATATTCCTGAACCCACGCATTTAAGATTATAGCTGTTTCAAAGAGAAATTGAAATGAACACAATTCAAACTTTCTTTATATTCTGAAATTTCTGCAATGGATGTATATGAATTTTACCATTTAGCAGTGGACAGAGCGCTTATTTTTGCACAGCATAATGTTTATGGTAGGCTGTCAGCAAGTAGCATGATGTCAGCCACTATCTTAGCCAAATAGCTATTATAAGCTATGTTCTTTACATAAAACATTTAACAAGTTTTTTTTTTAAAAAACATGCTTAGTCTAGAGTAAAAAAAAGCACACCATTTAACTCATTTAAAGTGGAATATGACTTATTTTAAAATAATTTTGAATATAGTCCTTCATGAATCTTTGCTGTTTGCAAGTTCCTGAAACTCCCTGCTAATTAATTATAGATTATATTTGAATTACCATCCTTCTCTAGGAGGTAAATCCTATTTAGCTCAATGGTTTTACTTCCAAGACTGTATGTAAGGAATTGCACCATGAAAATCTTGTGAACTTCCCAAAACATAACAGCCAGATTGATTGATTAGCAGCCACATCAGAGAGAGAGAGAAAAAAAAAACGAGATGAAAAACTGAGCAATTCCAGCATAAATAAGAACTTCTTAATTAGTATATTTTGGAACCTGGCAAAAAGATTTTTTTTCTGCATTTATGTTTGGAATCTATAAATGAGGAAAATACAAAATGTATTGCTCAGCGTAATGCTTAATACAGCTACATAAATATACTTTAAGAATCAAACAGCATCAGCACTGAAAATCCTAGAGAAAATCCACCCATATGGTCACTAAGAATTGACACCAACTTGATGGCACATGATCAAACAACCAGTATGGGAAAAGAGGGGAAATATGAAATGTAAATTATCACTATTTGAATAAAGTGATCCCAATTTGACTGAGATTCTGCTCTCTGTAAAAAAACAACAAGTCAAATGTGGATTTCATCAAACAACCAGGAGCATTACTTCCATTCTTCCCCTAATCAAAAATATGATAAATTATTTCAGAAAGTTCTAGAGAGTGTAAAAGAGGATAAAAACCCAAGCCAATCCTGATGTTGCAGAAAGATGAAAGTTATGGGGCTACAGAGTTGGATAAATCACCTAGTCCAACTCTGATTATTGTAGCATTCTAGAGATTGTCATTCATCCTTTATTTAAACCTATCCATTCCTGAAATTTGAAATCAAAGATTTGGGTTTCAAACAAATTTGCTCCATCTTTTGAAGACAGAACTATTTCACTTCCCCTTATTTGAAGCTGCCATCTGTAATTTTTATGTTTGTTTATCACATGTCTATTGTAATTATTTTTAGTTGGTATGGCTTTTATTGCTGTTATTTATGACGCTTTTGCTTAATGTTGGATTTTACCAGGGATATTTTAAATCGTTTCACTACCACTGAGAGTCTTTTTGATTGCAATAAGATAAAAATGTGTTTACTAAATAAATTACATAAATATGTAAACAAATAAACATTGATGCTTGCATCAATGATGCAATCTCTTGCTTGTTCAGGTAGAGATGCAATAGGTTTATCAACAAAATTTCTTTTGCTATAGACACTATATATTCTCTAGTGTCAAGACTGGATCCAAGAGAACACTCAAGACTATAAATTTGTACTTGAATCCCACCCCTGAATTAGCAACAACTCTATATAGAGCTTACAGAAAAATTCAGCTCAATATGATCAGCATTGTGATTGGAACTGGTTCCAACCCAAATTTAATTCTACTCAAATATATGATATATTAAAGGTAAAGGTAAAGGTTCCCCTGCACATGCATGCTAGTCGTTTCCAACTCCAGGGGCCGGTGCTCATCTCCATTTCAAAGCTGAAGAGCCAGCACTTGGATTTGCCGTGGTTTGGGCCGAAGGAAAGACAATTTGGGTGCCGAGGCGGAAAGCTCCGGTAACTCAAGAAGAAAGTCCCAATGGCAGAACTATCAGCCCACTTTTCCCAGGTCCCACGTGGGCAACTAAGAGAGAACGCTTCTGACAATCAGCTGACCAATACTATGTCAACAATGAAAGTCGACAACAGGAGAGTGGTGACCGGAGAGCGAACAATCCTACTCCAGCATCTAATGGACAGCCACAGCAAAGGCCTCGACAAGTGGTGGAGCAAGAGGAGGAGGAGGAGGAAGAGCTGACACTGAAATATGGGGCCAAGCATGTGATCATGCTCTTCGTACCTGTCACATTATGCATGGTAGTTGTGGTTGCAACCATCAAGTCTAGCAGTGGGCTAATGCCTCCTTAAGTAACACCAGCTGCCTGCAATTAGTGCAGGTTCGAGTCCCACCAGGCTCAAGGTTGACTCAGCCTTCCATCCTTCCGAGGTAAGTAAAATGAGGACCCAGATTGTTGGGGGCAATTAAGCTGACTTTGTAATAATGCCGCTTGGGGTGTGTGTGAAAGCCCTAATAAGCAGGCATATACATAGAATGAAGGCTACTGCTAAGCTTGTAAGCCACCCTGAGTCTTCGGAGAAGGGCGGGATATAAATGGAATTTAAAAAAAAACTTGTTTGAGGACGTCTCCGTGGTCATGTGGCCGGCATGACTAGATGCCAAAGGCTCACGGAACGCTGTTACCTTCCCGACGTAGTGGTCCCTATTTTTCTACTTGCATTTTTACGTGCTTTTGAACTGCTAGGTTGGCAGAAGCTGGGACGAGTAACAGGCACTCACTCTGTTACGCGGCACTCGGGATCCAACCTGCCAAACTGCCGACCTTCTTCTAATTGACAACCTCAGTGTCCTAACCCACTGAGCCACCACGTCCCTATATGATATATTACGTGATGCTTAAAGCTGTGCCTGTGTCAAATCTGGGTCTGAAAGGCTCTAAATAGTTTATTTTTCCTTCAGTTTTTAGAACTAGAGCATTCCTACCTTTTCAATCAATCTGTGATTGCCCTATTGTAGTTAAAATTAACCAAATGGAAAAATAGCTTCTTAAACAAGGTTCTAATCATTACTTCCTTTAACCATTAGCAGGCTGCAGACATTACAGTCCCTTATAAAACAAGCTAGAAAAAAAAATAACAGGCAAGTGTTGGTGTAAACAGATTCAACAAGCTTATCTACTTCCTCAGAAGATAAACAGTAAGACTACCAAAAAGATGTTATCAGATAAGATAACAGAAGATTTAAGCATACTGAGTAGCATCCAATCTGGCATAAATCCAAGCAATTGAATTTATGCAAACTTTTTCAGAGAATACTAGGGGACTGACTGGCTGGGGCCATGAATCTCTGTGTCATTTGTATGATAGCCACAAAGAGATCCACTAACTAGTTCTCCACAAAAGATTAACTAATCACATCTTTGGCTCCCTAAACAAAAGAGCATATCTTTGTTATGACATCTATATCGTGTCCAGTTGGATTCATCTCACACTACAATTGCTGATATTCCTGGCTTTTCATCCTTTTAATTACCCTGGTATGGAAAAAAAATTGCTTGCCTATATTTTTGGGGAATCTGGTACCTAGAATTGAACATATTTCAGGTGAAGGCTACTCAAAGTAGAGCAAAAACTAAAGACTGCCTTGAAGTAAGCTTAGCTGCTGCTAACTTTATGAACATGCCCATGTGCAGTTTTCTTGGCAGCAATGTAAAGTGAGTTGCCATGCCTTCTTTCAGGAAACTTTTTAATATATAATTTCTCAATCTAGCCTACAGCTTGGAATTTCCCAATGTACTCTCATCTGAAGACTAACCACTTTCTTAGTTTGTGGGGTATTAGACAAAGTCAATCAGCTGCTGCCACTGGCTGTAGGCAAACAGAGTGTCACTATTATTTCCTGTAATTTGAATCTTATAGTGCAATTTAGTGTTAGTGTGATTAGAGTGGGATTAGCCTGGTGAGCAATTATACTGCATGGCTGGCTGATATTTAGATTGCATGCATTTCTGCTGGGACCCGCTGATCCCATGTTGGCTGTCTTGCAGCAATGCTTTTAATTGTCCACTGGTGCTGAGAGGGAAGCCTTGTAGTCCAAAATACAATTCCAATTGCATCAAAGATATGACTACCTGCCCCACAACCTAGGTCACCTGGACATGAATTTATCCTTGAAAGGAATACAGATCCCATTGTGTTGCACCTAATCAAATGCAGGTGATTAGCTGCTGCTTGGGGATGAAGACTGTGAGTCTAGTAGTTCTGGCAAAAAGGAACCTTGCTTTCTTCCCATCAGCCATTTTTAAAGATGATTTTTATTCTGCCTTTATTATTTTTCATAAATAACTTAAGGTGGCAAACATGCAAAATGGTTCCTCCTCCTTTTATTTTCCCCACAACAACTACCCTGGTGTGCTGTTGGGTTGAGCTGAGAGAGAGTGGCTGACCCAAGGTTTGCATTTTGATATAAATGGGTGCAAAGCACTGCTTTATTAGAAACCTAATAATAAAGTCAAGGAGCCCTCGATGAATTTTAAGATTACTTTTCAATGTAGTTTTGCCCTAATAATAAAGGACAATGAAAATTAAGACAGAGATCCAGAAAATTCATAAGAGAAGGACTCGGTATACAGGCATGCAAATCTATACTTAACTAGGAGAGCAGAAACAATCTGTGTGCTTTGATGATTAAGAAAACCACATATTAGGGGATATTATGAGAAATATAAATGATGAATATCAGGTTTTGCTTTGGGGAAAATTAGCCAAGCAAACTGAACATTTTGGTGGATTAATTAACTTGTTTTGTCTTACTACACAGCAATTATCTGCAATCATCTTTTGATTAGTTCTAAAAAATGCTGAACTTAATTTTTGCCTGTTTTGAAAGAAAACACTAAACCATTTAGTGTCAGCAGATAATCTGCAACCATGGCTATTAAAATGTCCACAAAGTTCAGTATTTCAGAGTTTCCAGTGAGGTACCATATTTTACATGTAAAAAAGGAAAGTTCTAAGCATCCTTATAGAATAATCCAAACTATGAGATTCTAATGAGGATTTGAGGAATCTGAAAAGAGTCATATATAGAGAGAACTTCTGAATTACAAAAGGAGTTTTTGCTCCCCCCATTCCCCAGACAAGAAAAACTAAAACCACCAAGGGGATGTATATATATATACTGCTCAAAAAAATAAAGGGAACACTTAAACAACACAATGTACTGTATTTAATAGTAAGATGTCTTATCTTGTGTTCCCTTTATTTTTTTGAGCAGTATATTTTTTCTAATATCTGGGGAAGCTTCTTCAGTTATCATTTACACTGGGGTTGGTGATCCTGTGACTCTCCAGATGTTTGTGACCCTCCAGATGTTACTGAAGTACAGGTTCCAGCCAATATGCTAATAGGAATTGAAGTCCTGGAGGGCCACATGTTCCTTACTAAATTAACCACCACTTACAATATCTCATTTTGTCTAGATTTTGCCCAATGAATGAGTGTAATAATAAAATCATCTTATGACCCATCTCCTGAGTGCCGAAAGATAAAGTATCTGAATTCAAAGGACAAGAAACTTACAAGGTAATGGGTGAAAAACAAGACATTAAGATTGGCTGGCCAAGACCATTTTTCTTCCTTTTATACTTCCTGTTATTGGTGCATCTTGATGTGAGTGATTTAAGAAAGGTTGTAAACACTGGAGGCAATATGTCCCAAAATACCGTGCCTATCGAAGTATGCCAGCATAAGATGTTGGTATTGTAGGACATCTGACACTCCTGCAAAGGCTTCAGGCTCAGAGTCCAACATCACCATATCTCTTTTTTCCTTCATGATGTTTAATTTTAACCTGCTCTTGACATGCTTATGAACAGAGGCAAAAGCAAGAAAGAGTAGCAGTTTGGACATAAAGAGAAAAAGGAACAAATGCGCCATGGGTCAGTAGGAAAGAAGTAGGCTGATCTAGGGTACTACGAGCTTCCCAACACCATTGAGTAGCAAGAGGAAAGGCTCTTAGAAGTAAGTGTTCCTTCTACTTTGTTTCTCATTCTTTTCTTCTTCCGAGTTCCTGCTCCCTGTTCATGAACATTTTTGCACAGCCTACCATGTATGCAGGAGATGAATTGTGACCGACGTTCCTAAATTTATATCTTTAAGTTTGAAATAAATAATTAACAGCAGGTAGATACTTAGAATTAACTTTTCATACACTCTTCCTTAACCTGTGAATAAGCAGAAGTGCAATTCAGGGTCTGCCTGTTGGGTCTCCTTTTCTGGCTAGCTACATTTATTTCACTGCCATCTTCTCCTTTTAATGCAGACATGTCAAACACAAGGCCTGGGGGCCGGATCCGGCCCGCGAAGTGGTTTCATGCGGCCCACGAAGCCATCCTGGAAACAGTGAGGGAACGGCCCCCACTGCCTTGGCCCTGGCCCAGAGACCCTCCTTCTGCCAGAGACCCTCAGATCTGTCCCACTCCTGCCCAGGCCCCCATAGGCACCCTTGATGCAAACGATGTAGATCTGGCCATGCCCACCCAGTAGGCCATACGCACTTTAGCCACGCTCACCCAGTAGGCCACGCCCACCCAGGCCACACCCACCTGGCCCCCTGAAGGCAACCGCAATGCTGATGCGGCCCTCAATGAAATTGAGTTTGACACCCCTGTTTTAATGGATAAATAGACAGATCCACACCTAACTCCTTCCCATTTCTTGTAATTGATCACCAACTTTTATAGCAGTCTACAAATATGTAAAAGCTGTAATTCCCAGAATAATCCCAATATATCTGAAAAGAATGAGGCTGGAGATTGCTCCAGTGATTTATACCATTCTAGAAAGTTTGGTGTTTTCCTTCCAGACGTTTTATTACTCAAACAACAACCAAGCTCAGAGAGCACCAAGGACTCCTCATTTCAACCCTGAGCTACAAATATTCTCTTCTATTGGCAGAGACCAAAAACAACATCCCAAAGTAAAGATTGGTCTGATCATGAGGCTCTTCTTATGGCCTTGCTAAAGTGAAAAGCTGTTGTAACTGTTTCCATGTTGTTTTTATTTTTTAGGGGTGCAAGGTAACAAGGAGATAAATTCAGACTTTGCATAGTCAGGTCATGTGTGTGGAAGTATAAGAAGAGGCAGGCACAATGACCATTAAGCAGAAGCAGATTTAAAAGGTTGGCCACAAAGTAAAAACAAAGTAGAAAACTGGTCCTTTTCATGTTATTTATGTATTAACCACAAGTTTGCATCCTTTGCTCTAGCAGCAATAATTTTGACCATGTGGTCATATTGTGGGATCTTATTAAAATTTTTTAGCCACTTCCTATTCCGCATCTGGCTCATACAGACAAGCAAATCTAAAGAATTTCCAAAAAACATGCTAAGGGAAGTTCTTTAAAATGACATAACTGGTGTTATAGCACCATACCACAAGAAATAGAATAAGGATCCAATCTTCTCCATACTTGCTCAAAAGATAAGCTCAGCTGATTTCAGTGAAAATTGTTACCAAGTATTTATACTTAAGAATGCAGATTAAGTGTATCAAATATTATGCTTTGTTATTAATTCATTCCATTATCAACAGTTAAAATAACAGCATGGTGCAAAATCAGTGACTCTGACACATGGAAAATATAAGTATGCATCTCAGACTTAGCATCAAATTAAAGGTCTCCAGACATCCGTTCAAAAGAATTTTGAACAGCCAAAACACAGTACAGATGTGAAGATTAGTCTGATCAGCACCCAAACCTTCCTCTTGATTTTCCCCCCAAGAGCCTATTTTGTTGAGTGAAATTCTGGCAAAGCATCCAGATCCAGACCTCTGCCAAATCAGACTTGCTGTAACCACAGACCACTTGGGTGGTCTTACACTAGACTAAAGTGTATACAGTCTTTCAAACCACATGGTCTAGCAGTCTAATTGGGTTGACTCATCTCTTCCTAATTTCAAATGTTTTCATCATGAAACCATAGAGGATCTTCTAGAGAAGACTATGTTCCTCAGTGATGGTTAATCCCATGGAATCAACAACAATGAAAAATAGTGATGTGGCCATTTCTAAGATCTCTAAAATATTCCTAAAGAGCAAGCTAAAGCTTATTTCCCATTGTCATTGGCCAATGGATTACTTTTAGTGTCAAACAATATAATAGTTTGAAAAAAGGGGAAAAAATAGATCCAGGAAACTACAGACCTATCAGCCTGACCTCAATACCTGGGAAGATTCTGGAAAAGATAATCAAACAACAAATCAGCGAACACCTTGATGCGAACAAAGTTATCACTAAAAGCCAACATGGGTTTGTCAAAAACAGATCATGCCAGACAAACCTTATTGCATTCTTTGACCAAGTGACAAAACTAGTGGACCAGAGGAATGGTGTAGATATAATTTACTTGGACTTCAGTAAGGCATTTGATAAAGTAGATCACAACCTACTACTTGATAAGATAGAAAAATGTGGGTTAGATAGCATCACCACCAGATGGATTCGTAGCTGGCTGACAGGCCGTACTCAGCATGTGGTCCTCAATGGAACTGCATCTACATGGAAGGAAGTGTGTAGTGGGGTGCCCCAGGGCTCTGTTCTGGGCCCAGTGCTGTTCAACATCTTCATCAATGATTTGGATGAGGGGATAGATGGGGAACTCATCAAATTTGCAGATGACACCAAGCTGGCAGGAATAGCCAATACTCCAGAAGATAGGCTTAAGATACAGGAGGATCTGGACAGACTCGAACACTGGGCACTATCTAACAAAATGAAATTCAATTGTGAAAAAAGTAAGGTTTTACATTTAAGCAGGAAAAATCAAATGCACAGGTATAGTATAGGTGGTACCTTGCTCAATAGTAGTAACTGTGAGAGAGATCTCAGAGTCCTAGTGGACAATCACTTAAATACGAGCCAGCAGTGTGCTGCAGCTGCCAAAAAAGCCAACACAGTGCTAGGCTGCATTAACAGAGGGATAGAATCAAGATCACGTGAAGTACTAATACCACTTTACAATGCCTTGGTAAGGCCACACCTGGAATACTGCATCCAGTTTTGGTCACCACGATGTAAAAAAGATGCCGAGACTCTAGAAAGAGTACAGAGAAGAGCAACAAAGATGATTGGGGGACTGGAGGCTAAAACATATAGGGAACGGTTGCTGGAATTGGGTATGTGTAGTTTAATGAAGAGAAGGGTGAGGGGTGACATGATAGCAGTGTTCCAATATCTCAGGGGCTGCCACAAAGAAGAGGGAGTCAAGCTATTCTCCAAAGCACCTGAAAGCAGGACAAGAAGCAACGGATGGAAACTAGTCAAGGAGAGAAGCAACCTAGAACTAAGGAGAAACTTCCTGACAGTTAGAACAACTAATCAGTGGAACAACCTGCCTCCAGAAGTGGTGAATGCTCCAACACTGGAAGTTTTTAAGAAGAGACTGGACAGCCATTTGTCTGAAATGGTATAGGGTTTCCTGTATGGGCAGGGGGTTGGACTAGATGACCTCCAAGGTCCCTTCCAACAACTTCTTCTTCTTCTTCTTCTTCTTCTTCTTCTTCTTCTTCTTCTTCTTCTTCTTCTTCTTCTTCTTCTTCTTCTTCTTCTTCTTCTTCTTCTTCTTCTTCTTCTTCTTCTTCTTCTTCATTATTATTATTATTATTATTATTATTATTATTATTATTATTATTATTATTATTATTATTATTATTATTATTATTATTATTATTATTATTAGTTCCAGAATACACCAAGGCTTTTAAAAAGAATGTCAACATGATTCAGTATGCTGAATTTACGAATTTCAATTCAGTTTCAACTATTGTTCCATAGTAACACAATAAAAAGCATGTGAAGTTTACTTATGAGCATAATTTTCATATAAACTAGTGACTTGCATCCGTAGTTAGAAAACAGAGGCTGTATTTTTGAATGCCATATTTGAAGAAAATATTAGGGATTAATATCACACAATTTTGACGGGTTTGAACTGTCATCACAAAAATAAACATTTCTGACTTTAGGCTTTGGCTTCGAACGAGACACAGCTTTTTAAGAAAATGGGCCTTTTTGTTGTTGTTTTGTATTATTATCATGAAAACCATTATAATTTTACCTAGGGCAGTCTATTCCTTTCAGTACCATTCCAATCCATATCAGAAGATCTGTAGCTATTCCTGGGCAAAGCTAAAATTCAAAAAATGATGTATACAAACATCCCAGGATTTAACGAGTTATTAACTTTCAGCACATATGTACAAAAAAAACAACAAAAAACCCCCACCCAACGCTTAGCTTATTCAGTGTTAACACTGAGTCTTGAAGGAACTCCAGTTCTGAAAAAATGAAGAACCATCAATCAAAAGAAAACAAAGATTTTTTAAAAACAAAAATGCTGTAGAAGAATGTGTAACAATGTACAATGGAACTTTGCTGGGATATTGTTGTGAAATTAAACTGTTTTATGAGTTTCCTTCTATAAAAAGTGACCTTAAAGCCACAGGTGTACCCCTTTTAATCTATGCTCAGAGATAAGAAATGGTAATTGTTTTTTTCCCCTCCTTAAACTTGGGAAACCCCAATGCAAAATATTTAAAGAAAACATAAGAGGACAGGCTACATGATAATTTATTTTGAATTTGTTATAGCAAGGTGTCCATTAATTTACCCCAAACTTTGGGAAATCATTACCATACAAAATATTCAATAGCAAAAGTATAATTTTAGTACATTTTAGCTCCTGTGAGAGTTTATCCACCTATTTTGAGTAACAATTCTAATTCTCATACCAAGGGCTGAAAGTATGATCTTACCCTGTCAGTGACAATATTAAAACATTGCCGTGCTCCTACAATCATTAGTGGGCAAAAGTAGTGGGCAAAAAAAAAAGATGTGAGACTGACAGAGCTTCTTAGTTAGAATGGCTAATAGGCATTATAGCTGTAGAGTTCTGATAGCTATTGTCTTAGGACTTGGTAGAAAACTAGATTGGGGAAGCCTAGCAAGTAAGAGAGCGTCAAATTAGAATGACAACATACAAAGACTGGAAAATGCCAGCATGACAGAACAGATATTGGGATAATATAAATTTCATACAACAGGCAGAATGTGATGCAGAAAATGATTAAGTAGTGCCCATGTAAAATTTTACAGTGCTATAATTTAAAATACATATCTATTTTGGCATGTTAACATACAGGAAGAGGTAATGCAAAATTATAATATTCTTGTTGTAACAATACATTTTAACTGGAAAGAGTAATGCATGAGATTAATCTTGCTGGTAAAACAGCACAAACTATTCTGAAGAAACACTAGGAAAATTTGTCTCTAATGAGGGCTGTTACTTAATATTGATTTTATTTTTTATTTTTATTTTATTCAAAAAAAGTTAAAATACAAAACATCAAAAAAATTTTAAAGAGGCAAACAAAGAAAAACATAAAATAAACAAGACATTTAAAAGTGCATTAAAATTAACACATATACACATATTATCCCCCCTGTTGAATACTGATTAATATATTACAGCAATATTAGTTTCCCACCCCTTGCAAAACAGCCCCCAAAATTTTAAACTACTAAACTACTAATTCTATTTGTAACTTATTAACCTGTCTTCTATATACTAATGACAAAATAATTAACAGGATGAGCAATAATAAAGATAAGATTAAAATTTCAAAACCCTCTGTTAATAAACCGTTATTATAATCATTCATTGAAAATTTACCATGGCTTCTTAACTATCCAAAATCACCTCAAGAATCAACACTGATTCATCATGGATCAATATCCATGTTTGTTTCTTAATAGCATCACTTATCAATTGTTGTCAGATTAAATATAATAAGTCCAATCTCCAAAGCCAGTCTATCTTCCCAAAAAAGTCCAGATGAAATTGTTTCCCAGTTATGTGCCATTCCCTTCAATCCACCTAAAAAAGACCAATCTGTCATTCATCCACTCAGACAGGTTTCTGCTGTTGTATAAGAAAGCAGGCTTGAACTTCAGGGAAGCTCACAGAGTCAACACAGTTAATTCGAAGTCTGAGTCTATACTTCTTACCAGCAAATCTAGTGCTTTCTAATCACATTCCTTTTGCAGGTTTAATTTATCTCCTGTTGCTTGTCTCTGAATGTTTTCCACAGCCTTTATGAATTCATCAAACTTGAATTGCATGTTACCAGTCTTTCTTGAATTGTCAGCCTCATTCCCTGTTTGTAATCTGATATGTTGATGCTCATAGTAGAGAAAAGAGTTCTTCAAAGCAGAATTTTAAAAAAAACACAACAAAGGAGCAGGAGAGGTACTTTCTGGATATTTTGATCCAAAATTTAAAAAAGATAATTGAGAAAAGTAGGCTCCAAACTTTTTGCAAATTGTTAAAATATAAAATTCATGTAGTGAATGCCCAATAAAAATCTAAATTAAGTAAAAGCACTTTCACTATTCGGAAAGACATGTGATTTTCCATATGGAAAAGCAGAAGTTAATAAAAACAGCCAAGTAAATCAAAGGAAAAAAAGCAAGAAGAAGAGATAAAATCCAGCAGGGGGATGAAATAAATCAGCATTCAACCAGCCAGTTAACTTTTAAAGATTAAAAAAATAAAGCAAAGCAAAAATTGCAAAAAGTGAAGTTAAAACCCAGGCCAGCTTACAAGAATGGTTTGCTGAGAGGAAAAGGTGGATAAAAGACTAATGACTTTCTGGTTACTCCCAAAGGGAACTGCAATATTCAAGATTTTGGGCAGATCCACAGCCTTCCAGAAGTTGTCTTGGGTCATTTCTAAATGACCCCATTCAAATCTAGGGAGCAACAAACTCTGCCAAAGAACCAACTTTGGCAGCAAATTGTCAGCAGAAGAGAGAATTTTTCCTACTGGGCAGCAGCCATTTTGGGGAGGAGTCCCTGACTTTAGTTATGTTGATCAAATCATCAACCAGATATTCTAACCCCTTCATCAATGAGAATGTCTTAGTAGCTATATATATCTGATTGATGCCATTTCCTTATTTTTTTAAGCATTTTCCCAACAATTCTGGAAACCAGCTGAAACTAATCTGTCCAGAAAGACACCCTGTAAAGAAGATGTGTATTTTAAGCTGAAAAATTAAAAGATAATTTTTACAGGTATACATCACTCACATAACAATAAAAGCAACCTCTGAATCAGTTGTCATTGCTCCATTAATGATTCATTTGTGTGTAACTGTTGTTGCATTCCTATGCATAGTTTCTCAGAAGCCAGGACCTCTGTATAATTTCTTCCTTATTGCATCCTTTCCTGATGCTGTATGGAATTTCCCTAATCTTTCAGTCAGCAGCACTTAAAACTTTCTTTGGCCATCCCAAGCTGGAAATTATGATAGCTGTCATCTAATAAATCTAAGGAGTGACTACTTGTGGAAGGCTGTCCAATTAAGTATGCTAAGGACTGCATTTCCATCTTCTTTCTGACCAAACATTAAGATGCTACTTGGGACAATACATTTCAGCATATGAGGACTAGAATTGGCCATGTATGAACTTAACACATACTGTGATTTTTGAAGCTTATACAGAATGGGCCAACCACTTTTCTATTATTTTCAGACAGCCTAGCCCAGCAGTTACTCATAGTTGTGGTCTGTCACTAAGCAGTAAGTTCTGCTGTTGAACAATCCCTAATGATCGCTTGGAGATAATTACTAATATTAACGACTAGCAGAATAAAATCCACAGGGACTCCTTTACCTTTACCATACAGAAACCTGGACAGTGAATGATAGAATCAAAATCCTTAATCTACAAATATTCCCCAGCAGTCTTGAAGCACAGAACTGGTGTTAGAGGTACTGTTTCAGTTCAATGGCTTTTCTATTTGTTTTCCCATACATTTTACCTGAGTTATGAAGATTATAGCATCTAACAAGTACAACAGGCAGGAGATAGAGGTCAGTAGAATACACAGTAGAAAAATGTAACCTCCCTCCCCCAACTTCTCTTCAAAAACAGTCTGTTTTTGTTTCTTTGTGAAGCCCTTCAAATTTTTGTTTGTCAGTTTTTGCTTGATGGAGGGGGAAAAAAAATAGCGTCAACACTTGATCTTTTCCTGTATTAAGGACTTCACCAGTCATGTAGCCCTGCAGCTTTATAGTGCTGTCCGAATAAAAACAACAGTGCTGAAGCTGCATCCTAAAACGTGCCAGGACATCAACCTAAAAACAATGCTACCTTTCTTCTTATATTTCATGGTGTCTGATAACTTTCAACCACAGGAAATCAGCTGCTTTGAAGAATCGTTTGCTAAGTCAAAATATAGCAGGGAGCTTATAATGCATTAGCCTTTGGGCTCTTTTTTTTCTCTCCAAAGAAGCTGAATTAGGGTTTTTTGTCAAAATCTTGTGTGTTTCTTCTGTGTGTGTCTGTGTCTGTGTCTGTGTGTGCATGTGCATGTGTGTGCACACGCACGCATGTGCAAGACTGGGTGGGTGAGGGATGAGTAGGTAAGTTTAAATTGGGGAAGATAACAGCAATGATTTAAACAAACTGCATAAACTTGGAAATTATTATTAGCATTTGGTTGAGTTGAATTCTATATCGTTCTTTTAAAAAAAGACTCTGATCCAATTGATTTCAGGCTGCAGGATCCAAGAAGAAATATTTCAAAATTTGAATAAAATTTTCATTTTAGCTACTTCTTCCATTCCCTCCCCTCCATCCTTTCCTTTATAGATGTACAAATTAAGTTCACTTTCAGGGCTGCCCAAGTTCACAATGACTCTAGGCAGCTTACTATTAAAGATAATTGAGAATTGAGAAGTGAAACAATGTGTATCAAAGAAAAGGAATACAACTGAGGCAAATTCCTCTTTGGGGCCACATGATATTCGTGGGGTTGGGGGATATATGCAGCAAAATGTGAATAAAAATGTGCTTGGTGGACTCTGGAATAGGCATAACCTTCACAAGCCCTTTTTCTTCCTACTTCTGCATCTTACTGTAAACCTGGTGGGTTCCCTAAGTGTGCCAATGCCTCTTGTGAATGGTTGTTGTTGTTATTTTGGCCACATAAGCACTGGCAACTCTGAAAATGAGTCACTAGTGTTTTCTTTCTGTATGTTTATGTGTGCATACGCACATTTGAAAATTAAGGCTGTGCTGCGCTCCAGAACTGATTCCCAAAAGGTGCTTCAGAATTTGGGTGTTGTGTGAATGTCTGACAAGCATTTAATTGATTTTCGTTCGTTCCGCCGGGATCTGAAGACCTGGCTCTTTGAACTTTCCGGCCAGGACTGAGAATTTTTAATTTTTAATTTTTAACTTATTGTAATTGGGTTTTTAATCAGAGTTATAGGGGTTTTAGATTTTTAATCAAGGATAATTTAATCTATTTTAATTGTTATTAACTTTTTGTATTGTAATGTTGTTTTAATTGCCTTGTGAACCGCCCTGGGTCCTACGGGAGAAGGGCGGTATATAAGTTCAATAAATAATAATAATAATAATAATAATAATAATAATAATAATAATAATAATAACAACAACAACAACAACAATAATAATAATAATAAAGTGGCTGTCTCTTTTCCTAGGGAAATGTTAGTTATAGTATTGCTTATTTTAACCAACCTACCATTGTTTGATTATTTATTTATTTATTCATTCATTTATTATTCTAGAATAAGTCCACACAATGTATTATTAAGTAATCCTAAGAAAGGAGAAACCATAGGAGATGCTAAATCATTTCAATGGAATTAGTGATTAAGAACATCGATATAATAAATGTCAATAAAAACAGTGCAACATGATCTATTTGGTTAAGCTTCACCACTCAATCATTCCATTAATCTCCTTGCTTTCTGATATGCAATTCCATATTGTTTTTGTCTATCAATCCTTACATACTTTATTTTCCCTAACATTTCTGAGAATAACTATGGAACAACAGACCTTCTGCAATTGTATTTAAGTACAGTTAGAACAATTAACCAGTGGAACAATCTGCCTCCAGAAACTGTGGATACTCCAACACTGGAGGTTTTTAAGAAGAGACTGGACAGCCATTTGTCTGAAATGGTATAGGGTCTCCTGCTTGAGCAGCGGGTTGGGCTAGAGAACCTCCAAGGTCCCTTCCAACTCTGTTCTTCTGTTTTTCTGTTATTTAGATTATAGATCTAAACTTTATTTGCAATACCCAGTGTGGAAATCATTTCATCCTTTTGAAGATTCAAAAATGAGTGCATCTAGCACTGTTTGTGAGCAGGGCAATATAATAAATAATAATAATAATAATAAACCTTTATTGTCAAAGTACAACATGTGTACATTGAGATTAGCTGAGCCTCCCCCCGTGCTCTCTCCCCCCAACACACAGTGACAACAAACCCTCCATCCCACCACACTATGTGAACCAACTACACCACACACTGGCCTCCCAAGTCAATTCTGCATAAGATTATGTCCCATTTAAAAGCCTAACAGCCCACGGATAAAAGCTATTTTTCAGCCTGTTGGTACGGCTGGCTATATTCCTATATCTCCTACCGGATGGTAGGAGAGTAAAGAGATACCGTCCAGGGTGTGAGTCATCCCTGAGAATCTTCCTCACTCTTCCAAGGCAACGAGCCCTGGTGATGTCATCCAGTGGTGTCAGGGAACAGCCCACAATGTCTTGTGCTGTGCTCACTACCCTCTGTAATACTTTCCTATCCGCGGCTGTCAGACCAGCATACTAAACCACAATACCATACGAGAGGACGCTCTCTATAGTAGACCGGTAAAAGAGGGTCATTAGCTGTTGTTCTACCCTGTTCTTCCGCAAGACCCTAAGAAAGTGAAGCCTCTGTTGGGCCTTTCTAGCCACCTGAGTTGTGTTAACTTTCCAGGTCAGATCTTCACAGAGGTAGACTCCCAGAAATTTAAAGGAGGAAACTCTCTCTACACAGTTCTCTCCGATGTAAAGTGGGGCAGGTTCCTCCTTTTTTCTCCAGAAGTCTAACACCATCTCTTTCGTCTTGCCGATGTTTAGGTGCAAGTTGTTGTTACTACACCATATGGATAGTTTTTGTACCTCCGCCCTATATGCTGTCTCATCCCCACCTGTAATAAGACCCACCACAGTTGTATCATCTGCGAACTTGATTATCGCAGTGGATGGGTCAGATGATACACAATCATAAGTGTATAAAGTGTATAAATATGCCACATTATCTATTTAAAACATTTGTATCCTGCTTCCCATAAAAAAATATTCAAATCAGATTACAATACAATTCAGTGCATACAGCATTAGCTTTGGAATCAGGTGATAAGGAAGAGAAGCCTTCTCTTCACGTTCAGTCATCCCTGGTTCCGTTAATCAATTTGGGGCATGATTTCTAGAGGGAAGATTCAATTTCTCTGGCCTTTCAAGCCATTTTGCTCCTGATTTTTGGGTCCTTGCCAATGAACAGTTTTGCAATGTGGTGGTGAGAAACAAAGAGCAGGGATTTTGGAGGGTCTCCAGACTTTAAAAATAGTGTCCCTGAGAGGAACTTGTAGGATTTTTCAGCTTTGTCTAGACCAGGGGTAGGCAACCTCGGCTCTTTTATGACTCATGGACTTCAACTCCCAGAATTCCTGAGCCAGCTCAGGAATTCTGGGAGTTGAAGTCCATGAGTCATAAAAGAGCCGAGGTTTCCTACCCCTGGTCTAGATAATGGAACATTCTTAAAACATAACAAACAAACAAACAGAAAAAAGTATCCAATGAAAGAAATCGTAATGCAAATCTATTTACCTGCTGTCCATTTATTAACTGGATGTTAACATGCTCTTAGAGCACTGCTCTAATTCCGGGTCACATTCTCAATACAGGAAATCAACTTTCCTTGTGTACCTCCAAACTGTAGTGGAACTCCAGCTGAACCCGTCCTCTCAACAGCTGGGATGAAATAACTCCCACTCATGATTAGGCTATATGCAAACCGTGATAAAAGGGAATATAGAGTCCAGTTATGTTGAGCAGCTAAAAAACAAACCTTTGACACAAAGCAGCAGGCAGATAATAAGACTCTGTGGTTGACAACAAATGAGACTACACTTAATTTGCGGTGCACTGTTCGTGTAATTAGATACATTTGGAACAGGCAAGAAAGTCGACAGCTAGAATATGGTCATGATGAATTGGGAAAGCCTATTTCAAGCTCTGATCATATTAATCATAAAGCCCAAGCTTCGTGACTTCATTTTTCTTTAGAATATAAGACTATCTTGGTTTCCCACAGGGAAAGTATGAAGCAGTTTGGAAACAAAATTCCTTTTTTATATGTAAGTTTTAATTATTATGGTTGCAATGACATAATATAAATACTGCAATGATTCGCTCAGAAATATTTCCTAATATATAGCACCACTGAATACTAGCTTTTTTGCATGATTATTCCTAATCCAACACTTATGAATATTGCACATACAACCAGAGACCAAATTTCCTACTGAGAATTTAGCCAAATACATTTGATGAAATGTCAGCTTTGTACTTAAAACCCAGGTTTTCTATTAATCCTTTGCTTATGATGGAACTTCTTTTTATGACCTTTGGTATACTTTGAAGGCTTCACAGATTTAACACAGGATTGCCAACAAGTATAGTGGTAATTGCGTCTATACGCCTATCATTTCTGAAATAACCTTCAGAATTCTGAAACAGGACTCAGTTTTCCATTTTCCATCAGCTAATGACAATGTCTTCTGCAGACCTTTTTATAGTAAGAAAGTATATACTGAAATGATATACAATCAGTCCAGCAACAGTATACAAGTTAAATTTATGAAATAAACCAAAATTAGAAAGATAGTCTATTCTTCCCATATCTTGATGATCCTGATTTCAACTTCAGTGATGTTTTGAGCCAGCATGATATAATAGTGAAGGTGTTGGGCTCATACCTGGGAGATCAAGGTTCAAGCCCATTCTCATCAATAAAAGCTTCCTGTGTTGAGCTAGTCTCTCTCCCCCCCTCCCCTCTCCCTCCCTCTCAGCCCAACCTATTCCACAGGATTGACGTTGAGGGGGAAAATGGGATGAAAAAGCAATATATATCCTATCTTGAGCTCCTGAAGGAAAGTGGGAATATAAATAAAATAAAATCAATCAATGACTAGCCAATCTATCTTGGGGCTTCCCATGAGCATGGCTTTCAGCCATAGGGGAATAAGAATTCTAGGCCAGTCCAATTTTCATTCCATAGAGCAGACATGTCAAACTCGCAACGTCACGTGACGGCAATGGGGCGGGCGTGGCTTCCGGATGACGCATCCGGCCCACGGGCCGGGAGTTTAACACCCCTGCCACAGAGTGTGAAGTTAAAATAACCTGAAAGGTCTTTCTTATACAAAGGAATCCCTCTGGGTACATGTATTACTTGAACTGAAATTTGTTTTGCCAACCATTATCTATATCATCTTTAATATCAATATTAATTTCAAATATTTACAAATAAAGACTTTTTTTAACAAGAATTATTCCAGGATGGTGCTGTATCAGCAGCATAACAAGAAGCTGTAGTCACTTTTATGGCCAGATAACAGAAGAGTCATGTTAGTTTATGGTAGCCAAAAACCAGAAACAACCTGATACCAGCTTTCCATTAAACAGAATAAATAACTCATGAAGTGAGTTTCAACTCACAAAGGCTTGTGCCATTAAATAATATATGTTCATCTGAAAATGTTCTGCCAAACGTCTAATTTAATACCCAGAATGGCCTTTAATTGCCTAATATGATTGGGCAACAGTTCCAATGTCAAAATAAATACAACTGCCATGTAGCAAACTTAAATGTTTTGCTTTTTAAAAAAAATAAAATGATAAAATATAATAAAATAAAGGGAGAGAAACTTCAATGGAAAGAACTATTCTCTTAAGTAATTTACGGCCTCCTTTGTGGAGCAGAATATCAAAGTAGTTGTTCTGAACTGAAATATATTTATTTATTTATTAAATTTATTTATTTATTTAAATAAAATATTCAAAAACAAATTTTTATTTTTAAAATTATACATTATAAAATAATAAAATAAATAAAAGATTTGATTATCTTAAAATAAAAATAAATCAATAAAAATGTTTTTTTTTAAAAATAAATAAATAATCCATAGATTTTAACCCCATTTAGGGGTTAAACTTCATAACTTGTATCTTGTGAACAAGATAGGCTTGCATAGTCATACTGGCAGAATGTGAAAAGTCTAGGTAATGAACCTCAAACTACTGAAAATGCATGTTATTTTAAAAGACAAAAGAGGTCCCAGCCATCTAATTCACTTAATGAAACAAATCCATCTGCCCAGGGCTCTCTCTCCACAGAATTGTTTTAGGAGAAGAAGAAAGCCAATCAAATTCGTTTTGCTGGTGCTCCTCTTACTGTGGATTCATCTGGAGCAGAATAGAATAGAATAGAATAGAATAGAATAGAATAGAATAGAATAGAATAGAATAGAATAGAATAGAATAGAATAGAATAGAATAGAATAGAATAGAATAGAATAGAATAGACCTTGGAGGTCTTCTAGTCCAGCCCCCTGCTCAAGCAGGAGAACCTATACTATCTCAGACAAGTAACTGTCTATAGCCTCTTCTTAAAAATCTTCAGTGATGGAGCGCTCACGATTTCTGGAGGCAAGCTGTTCCACTGGTTAATCGTCCTCACTGTCAGGAAGTTTCTCCTTAATTCCAGGTTGCTTCTCTGTTTGATCAGTTTCCAACCATTATTTCTCATCCTTCCCTCTGGTGCTTTGGTGAACAACCTGGCCCCCTCTTCTTTGTGCCAGCCTCTCAAATACTGGAAAACTGCTATCATGTCTCCCCTATTTCTTCTTTTCTCCAGACTAGCCAGAAGACCCATGATGGAATTCTTCCAGATTCCTATTTCTATTCCTGACCTGATGTCCTATCAGTTTGCATCTACAGGGTGCATTCTGGCTCATTCTTGGCCAGGTTCTTCTATTAGCACACATACAAGCCTGTTCTTAAGTTGTTTTCAGTCTGGAATCAATGAAAGCCATCCTCTCTGATTTCCACACTACATTTTCTGCCAAGGAGACAGAAAAGGCCTCTAATTTCCAACAGCTTCTTGCTATGGGCCTTCTAGTACCAAAGTAAACTGAAAATGTTGATGTCACTTTTTTAAACAGTTAAAAACAACATTTTAGTGTATTTAGCTGCAACTTCATGTCTAAATAATAAATCTGGTTAAAATATGCATTTCAATCAGGGAGAGGAATTCTACTAGGTGAGCTGGCCTATGTTGGTGCCTTCATCTTTTTAATCAAACCAGTTATTAGCAACGGGTGCAACTACTCTTGTGGGGCATTGAGTATTTAGAGGCTGGAAATTAGTAGCACATATATTACTAATTAAATAGATCTCTAAAGAGAGTCTCTGCTTAATAAGATAATATGTAATAGACCACTGGGTGATTTATGGTGTATTTGAGGACAACTGGTCTCAGTGGTTCATGGACTAACTAATTCTAATCTAATCTAATCTCCCATCTAATAAAATTAATCAGTGAACCCTCTGAATTGCTGGGATAAATGAGTAGTAAAGAAGGAACAACAACAATACCAGCAACAAGGTTATTAGGTATCTCCAGCATTTATTTCAGTGTAAGAGCAATACCAACAATGTTAGTTTATTTATTTAAAACATTTATAAAGCTGCCCATTTTATAACTAACTCTGGGCGGCTCCCAATCAAAAGCTAAAGCAACTTACAAAACCATATTAAAACTATAAAACTAAGCACATTAAAACATTAAAAACGGCAAAAACCTGCCTCTGTTGCAGTTGATGCTTCTTACTAATTTCTGATTTGTAATTCTTTGTTTAATGAATGGTATCTTTTTTTCTAGAGGTTTTCACGTGCATGGGATTTGCAGAATTTACCTAGATGCTCTGGATGGCTCCATTCTTCACATCCAGAAGAATTTTCAGAGAATAAGGATTCAGAGGCAAGTCTGCTTTCAGGTAAAATCCCAATGAACTCTATAGAGGTTTCGTGACCCAATATTGGAGAAATGTTTGTTTCTATACAAATAAAGCATCTAGCAGTTTTTAGTCTAGAAGCACTTTAAATTACATCTCAATGAGCCTCAAAACCAGAAACTGCTAGATGCTTTATTTGTAAAGAAATAAACACTCTCCATTACTGGGTACCCCCTTTCCTTCACAAAAATAAAGGCTGTCTCACATGCAATAATACTGCTTAGGTTTTATTAATGATCTCCCTCAGAATGGTGGGATGTTTTGCTGCAGCAATCAACAAGCTTGCTAAGGCTGTGATAAACCCACCAAGGGATACTCTGAACAGCTAGAGAAGCACATTCTGTCCCAGGCTCTGTGCCTGGTATTTCTGTGCAACAATGAAGCAGTTAGTACCCTTTTCAAAGACCTCTGCAGCTCCTCATTGCATGAAATTGCCCAGCTGTCAGGCCTTCAGACTGCCTTCATCCTCACAGCAGTTCCTCTTCTCAAAAAAAGGGGAATATCCGGAAACAACATTCCACAAGGGGGAGGAAAACCCCCTCAGCTGCGCAGCTCTTCATTATGCTGTGATGAAAAGAGGGTTATTTCCCCCCCCACTCCATTGCTACAAGATTTGGAAACAGCTAAGAAGCCCCTTGATGCCTGTCTTGAGAGACTTTTCCCCCCCCTCTCCCTGAAGTCTTGTGTTGCTTTACAGCAAATCCTTCTCTATCACTTGCCAGTGAGAAAGACTCACAAATACAAATTCATTGGAAAGTCGGTGTGCCTGTGAGACACCGAAGGTTTGCAATATTGATGAATGGTGGGTTCTAATCCAGAGTTGACTGGAGTAGAAGGAACAAACCAGTTCATCTACATGGCAAACATATTGTGCCGTACAGAAAAAGGGGCTATAATACGATGCTAGGTACATGCTCAGATAATTGAGAACCTCAATTCTTGGTTGCTGTTGTTATGTTTTGTAGACTGTATGGTTTCAAAAGCAATGTTGAAAGCAAAATTGGCTAAAATCTCAAAGACAGAAAGATAAATATTTCCAGTGCCTGAGCCCTTATTGCCTATGTACTTCCTTATCACTCTACTTGCCTTGGCAATACAGAATGAAGTATGCAAAATAGTGTTTAAAATATCAATACTTCTATACCCACAGCATAGACCATTCACGGGAAAATTAAATATGCAACTTACTTTTTGTGCACAATTCTGAAAGCCACAGAATTCATTTTTCCAGAAGCATAATATGTATGTAATAATATGTAATTGCAGCATGTTGATGTATTAGCAGAGGGAACAATTGTTTCTACTCAAAATAGCACCTAATAACACATGTTTTAGATTACTATTCCACAAATTCCATTGCTTCTTGCTTCCAGTTTTATGTTATTGATTGCACTGAATGGCACTGATGCAGTCATCAACACTGAACTCTTAAATTCACTAGAGCACATGGGTTTATTTGCAGAGATTTGAGTATTCGTGTAATTTATTCAATCTACACTCGTTACTAGAAAGAACAAGAAGATTAAAAAAAAACTGACATTCCTGTAACAATAGCCTAGCCCCAGACACTGAGTCAACCCAGTATTATCTATATTCACACCTCCAACAGAAAGGACTAGAAACTTGCTTTTTGAAAAGAAGACTGTATATCATTAGAATGCTGGATTCTGAATCAATGCATTCAGACACAATGATGTGATCTCCCATCTAACGATCACACAGATGACCAGCAATAGAATTATATATATATATATATATATATATATATATATATATATATATATATATATATATATATATATATAATATATATATATAATATATATATATAATATATATATATATAATATATATAATATATATATATAATATATATATATAATATATATATATATAATATATATATATATATATATATATATATATATATATATATATATATATATATATATATATATATATATATATATATATATATATATATATATATATATATATATATCTCACACACACACACATATATAAATGCATATCACTTTGATTTATATAATGTCTGGGACATTCAGGTTAGGAAATATATACAGAGGAAATAGTAAAAGATTTTGGCGAAGCCAGGAATACAATGAGTTGGTCACTGAATAAAAATGCCTTACTTGCTACACTAGCACAGCCTTTCCCTTATTTGCCCATTAGAGATCACAGTATAGCTCCCATGTGCTACAGAAGTTCAGCCAAAGGCTTTTGAGAAAGCCCTTTAGCCTTCCTAAAGGGAAAGGCAGCCGTAACAGATGTATTTCTTCTCTACATCATAAAATGCAAGAAAGGCTATGCTATGAAAGTGAACTTGCAAGACTTACCCATGAATTGCATGAAGGGAGTGAGGCTCATAATGGTATCTTCCTTCTTGGTGACGCATGTCAATTGGCAAAGGAGAATGGAAGGCTGGAAAAATGTGCTGTGGAACTGTGGATGGAAAAAAAAAGAAAAGAAAAAGAACTTCAAAAAAAAGAGCACACTTCTTCACCGTATCTTATTTTATTTTTTTAAACCCATAGTTTCAAAGGCAGTAAAGCTCCATGCATTTTAGAGCAAGTGCGAGGCAGACAAGGGGTCTTAGTGATAGCAGCCCTAGAGTACACCAGAGAAGTGGAATGAATAAATAATCAAAGTCATGGGGAGAAATCCTACATCTTCGACATAAAAGATCTCCTACAGGGTTTTTGA
Source organism: Vipera berus (assembly GCF_964194415.1). Classification (NCBI taxonomy): domain Eukaryota; kingdom Metazoa; phylum Chordata; class Lepidosauria; order Squamata; family Viperidae; genus Vipera; species Vipera berus. The sequence goes on along the minus strand of NC_138202.1, from coordinate 129,388,713 downwards.
CAAAGACAAGCAACTAAGGGCTCTTTGAACTCAGGGAGATGATAGGAAGCACCAAGGAATGCTAGACTCCTAACACAAATCAGAGTTGACAGAGCTTGGCAGAAGCCACATCATTTCAACTGCCAGGAAGCACCTTTCCCTAAAAGGTGACTGTGTGTGCACACGCACTGCGCACACACACACACACACTTGCACACAAAAATACACACATGAACATAGTGTGAAACCTGGAAATATTTACCTAGATATGGAAAAAAACTAGCAGTGAAATGCGAAGTCTGTGTATCAGAAGCACAGGCTAGAGATGACCTGAGCTCCAGTTCTGAAAAAGCAGCCATATTGTTTTCATTCATAAATTGCATCCAAAGAAAGTGGCCTGAAAACACTGATTTATAAGAAATATTGCAATGTCTATTAGTGCCCCCTAAAATACAGCCATGAGCGCAGATGAGAGCTGCCCAACAACTGAGAATTTCAGTAGGTCAAGCTTCCCGCTGCATATCTACACATCCAACTACCCACTGAGTAAGGTCCCAATTAGGTATAATTTATATATTTCCAAATAACATTCATTTATACAATTGGGCTTAATCATTTTATTAATCAAATTAATTTGGTTGTCTGCCAGAGTCCATCTCCAAGTGAATGTAAGTGACTTTCTGCCAGATAGTGTGAACATTTCTCACTGTGGCTCTATAAGTGGTCTTGTGGTCACGTTAAACAGTAGCAAATGGATCACTCTAAACAGGGTCTCAGGGTAGCCATCAGAATTTGCACTGAGGTGGAGAAATAGCAATGTTTCACCAACCTTGTAACTACAATGAGGCCTGAAAATGGGCTCTTACTCTGGTTGGGTTCACCTTTTTGCCTTTTTCATGGAGCCAGAAAACCATTGTGAACCCAGGATTGGCACAGAGAGGGCGCATAGGAGTAATCCAGTCCAAGATCTCAGACATGCATCCATTCCAGGGTTCAACCAGGGCCAAGCTGCCCACCAGATACAAGCTTTTTCTGGAACTGGAGACAGTCCAGCATTTAGCAGTAGCAATAGCACGTAGACTTACATACCTCTCCATAGTGCTTTACAGCACTCTCTGGGTGGTTTATGATGTCAGCATATTGCCCCCAACAATTTTGATCATTTTATCGACTTCGGAAAGATGGAAAGCCAAGTCAACCTTGAGCTCCATCAGGATCGAACTCCAGGCTGCAGGCAGAGTTTGCCTGCAATACTGCATTTAACCACTGCACCACCAGCATGTGTCTGTGGCAGGCTAATTGAACAGGCCTATCTACCTAAAATAATTTTAATTCCCCTTATCTGACTTAAAAAAAGGTAAAGGTTCTCCCGCACATGCGTGCTAGTCGTTTCCGACTCTAGGGGCCGGTGCTCATCTCCGTTTCAAAGCCGAAGAGCCAGTGCTTGTCCGAGGACGTCTCCGTGGTCATGTGGCCGGCATGACTAGACGCCAAAGGCGCACGGAACGCTGTTACCTTCCCACCGGAGTGGTCCCTATTTTTCTACTTGCATTTTTACGTGCTTTCGAACTGCTAGGTTGGCAGAAGCTGGGACGAGTAACAGGCGCTCACTCTGTTACGCGGCACTCGGGATTCGACCCACCAAACTGCCGACCTTCTGATCGACAAGCTCAGCGTCCTAACCCATTGAGCCACCGCTCTGTCCAAATATGAAGCTTAAGTATTACACATCAGGAGGTAAATGAAATGCCAATACCATTTCTTATGATAAAGTAGAAGTTTCTCCAATAATAGTTGCCACGAACGATCGATGATCTTGAGAAGAGCATGGAATATATGTTTTCACAGAGGACTGTTGTTTTACCCGTAGAAAGGCAATGTGGGATGATGAAGGAGGGGAACATTTTTCTTAAAAACAAAACAAAACCCTGGCATCTAAGAATAAGTGTGTGTGTATGTGTATTAAGCTACACAGTTACCTCTGGCTTTCAGTATGCAGACAGAGTATAATTAGCAATCACATTATTATCTTTGTTGGAGTAAACTACATACATTACTCACTGGGCATATTTTGTAAACTACTTCAAATAAGTAATTTTTACTTTAAATGTTATTAAATTTAAGCCTCTAATGGAGTTTTGATCACAGGTTAAGTCAGAGTAACTGTAAATTAGTTGTCTTTCCTCCCTGTGTTCTCATTCTTAGTCAGATGAAGGTTCTACAAGAAGGCTTTCCCAGCATGTTAATATTCAGTGTGGTAATTGTGACTTCATCTGAGGAGAATCCCACAGGCAGACCAAGACGATATGCTCTGTCATGCGGCTGTGACCCAGCTCCCTCCCACTTTGTCTGAGACCTTCTCTGACCCCTTCTCTATTCTCTTCTCTGATAATATACCTCAGGTCTTTATTGACAGTGCATTAAGTTGGATTTCCCTTTCAGAAGTGAGAGAGAGCCTTTTTTGGGTGGCATCTGATTCCACTCATTTGAAAATAGCAGATTACGCAAACAGCATCATAAATGCACATAGTGGAATTTGTGCATCTAGGATACGTTACCATCTAGGATGGTAACTGAGATGCCTATATGCTTGTAGCCTCTCAAGGAAAACTACATGAATGCCATAGCATCAGACATCAGTGATAAAGATTAAAAGAAAGGAAAAGATAAGAAATAATCTAAAACTAATTTACTGTAATATTCTTCACTAGACCACTCCATACCTTTCTTACAATCCATCTGTCAACATCCAGCTTGAGAATCCAAATAAAACTCCAGGTTCATTCCATTTCTGAAAATCTTACTGTTTATTGAATACACTGCATGGTTTTGTCGAAGCAAAATTAACTCTGAGGTTCCAATACCAATTAAACAATAATTTTCCGAGCCAAACCCCCAATGTCTTATGTAATTCATATCAACAAGTTCACTTTGTTATAGGAACTGCCTGCTTCAAATCTACACCTGTTCTGGTGTCCTTGACAAGGATTCAGGCTCCCATGGTCTTCAGCTGAATCGAAGAGGTTTCATTTCTCTATTTAACCTCCTTGAAAGTAATATCTCCCCCCCCCCTTAATCTAAAGGCAAGATGAAATGCAGAAAAAGAAAAAAAAGACAAAGAAAAAGGCCACTCTTTCGAAGACAGCGAAGTCCACTTTTTGGTCAGTCTACAACACAGTCTTTTCAACAGTTCCAAGGCGGCTCCACACCCATTTGCACTACTCAGGTGACTCTGACAATACAGATAAATCTCCAGGTGGCCTCAACGACTCTCTATAAGAATGCAAATGACCAGCTGTCTGCAAGGAGTATAAAAAGAGCTGAAGAAGCTTCTTGGATGAAAAGTGAAATGTCTTCAAAGAAAAACAAGAAAATCCAGTTGCCGCGTGAAAAAGCATCTTTGGGGTTTCATATTCTATATTACCTTTTCTTCTTTAAACTTTTTTGCCTCTCTTTTTTTTTAAGGATGTCATCAACCCCTTCTAACCATAACTTCTCTGGTTGTTCCATTCCTCTCAGTTCATTCACTGTTCCTTTGTAGATACATTTTGGGATTTAATTTTCATTCTTTTTTTTATGACCAAAAAATCTAAATATATTTCTTTCATTCTGTTCACTTGCATTGTACTCAGTCTACATGCATTCAGCACCAATCCATTCTTTGCCTTTTTTTCAGTTTTACCGTCCCCTTTAGTTTATGTTTCATCACATATATTCAATACTTATTTCCATATAACACAGTGAGTAGAAGTACACTATTCTTTTTTAATTCTGATAAATATTCATTTTTTCACAATAGACCATGTACTACCCAGTATCATGAAATATCAAGTCACTGACTGGGCTTTGCCCTTCTCTTAAGCTGTTTGTTTCATTACTAAATGGTGTGTCAAACTTGATCACGTCACATGTTGTATTGTGATGTTTTTTTGCCTTTGTGGAGCTGGGATGGGCGTGGCCTGTGCATGACACATCTGGCCCATGGGCCGCCAGTTTGATACCCCTGCCATAGGTGAACCTGTCAAAGACACACTCATGTCTTGCAAACACCTGTAGTCGTTGGTAGTGAGAGAACTACCCAGTCTCAACAGCTACAGTAGTGCTTCCTTGTGAATATCCCAATCACTGGGCTCAATGCCTACTAAGTCCATTAATGGTTGGATCTGAACTAAAGCTTTTCATTCTGCTTTGAAGACTCCTGAACTGAGGAGGGAATTAACTATGTTAAGATACTATGTAGTGTTATCTGTTTTTAGCCATAATTGTTTCAGAACTGGCAAAAAACAAGTGCAGGATCCAAGACAGTTTTGAGAGCCAGTATCACATTTTGTTAAGGTGTAGACTTGGGAAACCCAGCTTCATATCCACCTTCAAGAAACATATTGAGTACCTTTGCGCTAGTCTCTCTCTCTTGTCTCTGTCTCTGTTTGTCTCTCTCTCTCTCACTCACTCTCTCTGTCTCTCTCTCTTGTTTATGTACACCCCCTGAGTTCCTGGAGGAAAGGCAGAATATCAGAGAAATAAAATAAATACATTTCCAGTAGACAATAAGGTTCAGATGAGATAGAAACAGTATTTCTTAGTTTAATTTCCTTATATAAATAGAGTTCTACTTCTTATAAAACATATCAAAGCAATTTACAATAAAAAGGCAAATACTTAGCCACCCGAATACATAACATGTCATTCTTCATCACCCAGCATCTCCCACTATTGGCTAGGCAGAAATTGGAAATGTAGCAGCAATTAGAAAGTTGCATGTTGTGCATCACTGCACCAAGCAGAAATTTTTAAAAATGCTGTGAGAAATAGAGTGTCCTTCATGTTGTTCTTTTCTAGGCTAAAAGTGGGCATTTGAACTCTGTTTCTAAAAACAAACCTACTAGAAGGTGCTATTCACTGCTTCAGATTCATTTGTACAAATGCATAGTTATAAAAAGAGCATTTGTGCAACTCCTTAAACAACTTGTCGTAACTTTTTGCAGTTGAATTGGATATTTCATGTGACACTTCGTTGTCTGGAAATTACTTATGCAATATTGTGGATGTGGAAGAAGACGATTCAAACGTGCTTGTAGTTGACCTCTTTCTAAAAAAGCTTTAGGCCTTTGCAAAAATTTCTTTGGCACATCCTATTTGTGCAGCATAGGACAAGAAAACATGTAACATGAAAACATGAAAACATGTAATCAATGGGCAGCAACATACAACAGTTAACACAAGGTGGTCATAGTGTTGATGGACCTCAGCAACATGGCTGTGCAGATCAGTGTCTATTATGATAGCCATGCCTTTGTTGTTGGACAAACTGTGGTAGATTAGTTTGTATACTTTACCAATGCCACAAGTCTTTTGCCCTTGCCATCACAATCTGCACCTCGCCTCGCTTTAGCATTTCTGCAAATTCATGGAGGCATCCAGTCAAGGAGCTGATGTTCAGTGCGGCAACGTGTAATTGTTAGTGTGCAATTACACACATTACACATGAGTGCAATTAACACGTATGTGCATCATATTATTTTAATTGGGGTTTTTAATAGCACAGGGTTGATTTAATATTTTTTTAACTTGGCTTTTAACTTTTGTATGTTTGATTTTTAACTCCCTGTAAACCGCCCTGAGTCCTCAGGGAAAGGGCGGTATATAAATGCAATAAAATAAATAAAATAAATAAATATACATAAATTTGTCCAGGATTGTTTTCAGTGAGAGTCAGCAATTGCAGCTAACAGGATTGGAAAACTGGGCATGCACAGTTTTGGATTTATAAGATGTTTTCAGTCTAATCTTCCTTTTGAAGAGAGAATAATCTTTTGTCCTTTGGGAAGGGGTAGCACCTATTGGTTTTGCTACAACACAAGTACATTTTCAAGACCTCCTCTATCAGTTTTTTTAACTGGTAAAGAAGGGCATTCTGCACTAGTTCTCCACTCTTGATGCTAAAAACCATAAGCAGGATTTGGTTTAGTATTGAGATTGGCATCAAAATGTTTAGCTCTTGTAAAACTGGACTGCAAATAAGATTTTGTTTTTATTTGACATCAAACAGGGTCATGCTACTTTTTTGGTTTGGGAAGATTTTGGCTGCATCTTTATTTAAAAGATTCCTACTACACAAGTCCTTTGAGTAATATCAGATTAATGTGTAGAGAGAAACCAGAGTGTGTATATGTGTCTGTAAATCCATAATACATCTATATTAATGTATTTTTTCCCTTTTCTTTGGAGGTTTAACAGTTATTCCACTGTGTATTGACACTGGACATGTTGCAAAAAAAATTGCAGCGATAGGACAATCAAGTACACAACTAGGAGTCTGATAAGCCTCTTAATGGAATCCTGCAATGAAACTGAATCATTTTAATTACAGGGGTGGTAATTTCATTCGTCTCATTCTGACTTTTCTAATCTTTTTCTTCTTTTCTCAGCAGCTTGGTAGTAGGGTGACCTTCAGGAGGAACTCAAGGGATCTTTCTCACTTTTGTTCACTAAGCAGCTAAAGAGCAGGATTTAGGATTCATCCTAGTCTGAAGAAACAAAGAATTGAGAAAATATATTAACTGTATAAGTTATGAATTAATAGTGCCATCAGGACAGGCCTAAGGAGTAAAATGAGCAGGGGTGATCAAGAGAGCATCAAGGACATTTCTTATATGTTGAAGTTAACTTAATTGTAATATTAGCATCCAAGAATCATCTACTTATCCCAAAACTAAGAGGAGTCCAGATGCACTATCTTTTTCAATAGGAATGATTTGGCAATAAGCATAGTTTGGGCCTTGAAGTTTTGCTGTAGTCTTTTTACCTGTATTTCTGATTTTAATGGGTGCATATATTCAAGATCATAAACTCATAAAGGAACAAGAGATTCCAAATGTATTCATTTTTATCTTCAGTACAATGTAGGACCAGATATTTAGCCGATATGTAAAAAGAGAGTTTAAACAAAATCAAGACTTTAATTATTTTCTGGTCAATTCTTCTCTCAATGACAGAAGGGGTTCTTCTATCAAACTGCATCCTAAAGTAGGTCCTTGCATAGGTTCACCTGATATGTCAGTTGTGTCCTTTCCTCAACTGGGATATCTTCAGATGGTCACTCTTGCCCCAACCATCTCACAATTGGACTACTTCAATGCACTCTACATTAGGATGGTTTTGAAGACCATCCAGAAGATACAGCTGATGAAAAATGCAGCAGCACAGGCCATAATGTTGTCCCAGCTATTCTGATGTGACGTCACTGTGCATGAGCTGCATTGGTTGCCAGTCAGCTTCCAGGTGGAATTCAAGGTGTTGATCATTAGCTATAAAGCTTTTTATAGCATGGAGCTGGATTATCCAAGGGACCACTTGCCTTCACAGTGGTTTCTACCTGTTCAGGCTTCTTAGTCAGAGTGAGCATACGCCAGGTCCCCTCAATTAAAAGTTGTCATCTTGTAAGACCAAGGAAGCATGTCTTCTCTGACATAGCCCCTACTGTCAGGAACATCCTCCAGAGTTACTCTACATTTACTCTCTTGAGTGTTCCATCTGGCTCTGCTACCAGATCTGGAGTTAGGATGTTTGTAGGACCCTGTCAAACATTTTCTGAATGTTATTGATATTATTTTGTCTGCCATTTTTTTTTTTAAAAATGTGTATTTTAAATATTGTGAGACACCACTCTCCTTTTGGAATTAGCAGTCTCAAAAATATATGTTGAATGAATGAATGAATGAATGAATGAATGAATGACTGAATAAAGTCCTGCTAAGAGGAAAGAACTTGTTCAAGTAAAAAAAAGGGGGGGCAAGGATAACATTATCTTGCCACCCAGCAGGATATTACAGACAACCCTTTACTGACCATGCATATGAACAGCACAGTCAGTTACCATCTTATCTTTACCCATTGACCAAGAGAGGACATAAAGAGAGAACATGTCTCAAACTGATACTAAGCAATTCCCCTAACTATTATACCACCCTCAACAGAGAAACAGATCTCTTGGTCGTATCTATTTACACATCTATGAACATGCTTGGACCAGAATTCAAGCCAATTACAAATGGGGTAATAAGAATAAAGATTTAAATGGGGAATAAGAATAGGCATTTTCAAAACCAGGAGTTAAATTTAAGATTCTGCAAGATGCTAGGGAAAGAGGGGGACTCAAGGCGCCTAACTTGAAATTGTATTATGATGCGGTGGTCTTGACATGGGTTAGCGATTGGCTTAACTTAACTAATAAAAGAATACTTCACCTTGAGGGTTGGGATTTGGTATATGGATGGCATGCATATTTGCTTTATGATAAAAAGGTGGACAGGGCTTTTAAATCTCATATTCTTAGAAGTGCCCTGCTGCGTGTCTGGAAAAAGTATAATTATAAGTTAAATTATAAAATACCGATTTGGGGAATTCCTGGACACGCGATAGAAGGTGTATCTATGGGAGTGAGTTTGGATATGTTTTCCTATAAGGAATTACTTAGATTGGAAGGGAATAATTGGCAACTTAAATCATTAGATGAGTTAAAACAAGAAAACATAAGTTACTCTTGGTTCCAATACACCCAACTGAAAGCTAGGTGGAAGCTGGATCAGAAGGTTGGCATCACAATTACAGATGAAAACTTAATAAAACAAATTAGAGATTTAAATCGTGCGCATATAAAGAGGATATATAATGTTTTAATTGAATTGGACTCGGAAACGGAATTAGTTAAAGATTGTATGATAAAGTGGGCTTTGGGGATATGTATTGTAAAAATTTTCTTGTAAAACTCTTTAATAATAATAATAATAATAATAATAATAATAATAATAATAATAATAATAATAATAATAATAATAATAATAATAATAATAATAATAATAATAATAATAATAAAAGAATAGGCATTTTCTTCTGGCTAATCAAGCCATCAGCCATGGTCATGTTTGCTTTGTTTGACAGTGTCTTATTTAATTCATCCCAATCAAAACTATCACAGCTTTTAAGTATTCATTATGATGTGGGGTGAAGGAGTGCCATCCTCACAGTGAAAACTGTACATTCACTATCAGTGGACAACTTCATCCACCAATGCCATGGAGAATCTTACAGAACAGGAGATCCTATCAATCCTTACAAATATCACAGGATTCTCATGTTCCAGAGCTCACTGACTTACATAAAGAGACAAAGACATACTGTAGGTTTAGTTCCAAAGAATATAATGATCTAGAAGGAAGCTGAGCTCAAAGTGTTGCTGAACTCCAAATCTCATCATCTCTGACAACTGAGGTAGCCGCCAAAAACTATAATGCAGCAGTATCTGGAAAGCTGTAGATTCTACAACTCTGTCTTAGTGAATAGTACCAAAAGCCAAGATGAGCAGGTACGTGCGAGTCTCTGAGTGAGAAATCCACATTCCAGATAGGTGCTGCAGGAAATATGAATCTAATAATGGGATTTCCCCACAACTTCAACGTGTGGAGCTCCCCCAAGGCGTTGCCTTATATGGGGCTATACATTATAGATATTAATGCTGAAATCACTCAGACATAATGTGTCTCTGTTGCCTTTTAGCTGCTCCTTTTCTAGTTGAGGCTTGTACCACAAAACATTTGTCTGGAAAGTGTGGTGAAGCCATGTAACCTGGCATGTCAGAAAGTCATGCCAAGGTATATTCATATTACTGCATTATAAGCAGTTTTTGTTCAGTTGTTATGTCTGTGAACCGATGTCAGCTGCTTCTGATAAAGACACAGGAAACCATGGAACAATGTACTCCTTAAATAGCTTTGTAATGCTCCCATTGGCTGGAGATCTGTAACACACCTTTATTCAGGCCCATTTTTTGTTTACTAAATGGTTAGTACACTTAAAAAACCTGGGTCTTCTATTTGGAGCTTCCAGATTTCATTCCCCAATTGTGTCACTGAATCCTATGACCAAAAAAAAAAGGAACAAAAGGAAGTAAATAACACCTTTTGGAGATCCTGCAAAAAATCAATTCAGGCCCATAAGCTGCTAAAACACATCCCAATAGATGCTGGGGTAGGGGGAGCAATGATTAAGAAAGCCTTCAAAAATTCTGGATGTTTTTAGTTATTTAAGGAAGGGAATATAAGGTGTCCATGAATGGAGACTGGAACCTAATGAGTAAGAAAGCTATGGCATAATATTATACGTAGTGGTATTTAAAGCTTTGGATGAACTTTTTTAGGGCTATCAGTACACCATTTCCCCAGGTTTTTTTTAAATGACTAAGTAGTTTATAAAAACTACTTAGTCATGTAGTTATTGAACTCAGAATACTGTGTTTCTGAGATCTAGGGCATTTTGGGAGAAAGGGACCATGCCATACCAGAGTTCAAGACATAGCTTGGATTTCAGGAATGAGGATCAGGAATGAACTCAAACAAAAGTTAAGCAGCATACTAAAATACTAAACGACAAGCAAGCCTCAGGGGAATGGAAGCTCCTTAAAACTACAAGGGGGAAAATACAGGTCCAAATGATCCCTGTGAGAAAGAAGAATGGGGAAAGGTTTAAGAATGGATGAATAGTGAGCTCATTGAGAAGCTCACATGCAAGAAGGTTTAAAGGAAATAGAAGCAGGGACTAATAACTAATAACAATCTGATAGCTCAAGCCCCTAGGGATTTAGTCAAGCAGGCCAAAGTTCAGACTTTGAGAACTTTGAGAAATAGAAATATAGTGAGGCATTGGTTATCTCTGAAGCATTAGAAGAGTTGGTTTGTGCACAGAGAGAAATAAGTTATTACAAGGAATAGAGAAAAGACAGAAACATCTTACAATTTCCTTTGTATGTCACTTCTCACCAGAGGGGCCCCACTTGGGATTATCCTACAGTGGATTCATCCACCACTATTGCCATGGCTCTCCACTTCCCAAGCATCATGGTCCACATCTTCAGACATGAGCAAGTAAATTGTTGATAGCTTCAGTTGGGTCAAACAAAGACTACTGGCTCCAAGGCTACGCATAGTCATGGCATACACTTATGTAGCATGGAGATGATGCTCAGGCCAGCAGGATACAAAAGAAGACTAGAGACAAATCTAATTGTCATTTGTCTGATTACCTGGAAGGTAAGTTATCACCATTTTTTTGGTACATAGATAGCCTGGACTTGCTGTAGATTAACACTCATGGCTTTCAAGCCCTCCCCCGCCCCAAAAATGGGGAGGAATGCTAGAGATAAGATCAAGGATCTGTTTTGTACAGGCACATGCACTTCTGTTCTTACATTTATACATCATATGGATGCACACAAGTGATGTATGTGCATAAAATACTAGAATATCTTGGCTCCGTTGGTCTGCTGATCTGAAACATCCGTGTGCTTATGTGCATGCATTGTGTGCATGCTTTTGATTCTCATTAATGTTGAGATTCAGGATATCTTTACATATGCAGCGAGTGTCTTCATCTTCAAAAGCACTCTAAAAGCTCCAAAATTAATAGGACAAAGAAATAAATAAAAATAAGACACAGAATGCACAGCTAGATTCAGCAACCCATTATCAATGTTGTGTAGCTATTACATCTTCCTCCAAAAGTTAACAGGCTTTGATTTGATTTGACACTGAGAAGTCTGCTTGATTGGCTGGCTCTCAGGAGTTTTGAAACTCTGGCATCACTATTCATTCGTCCTCTTGCACTCTGTGCATTTGCATTCTCTTGTGTTCTTGTGTTTATGCAGATTTCAGAGTGGTTTTAAAAATACAGAGATGCTCTATTTTGATTGGCCTGAGAACCTTACAGCAATGTATAGTTTGTGCAGGTTTCTGGTTGCTGTTGAGATTCTTGATAGTTATATAGTGAGTGGGTCTTCTGTCAGCTATACAATGAAAAGGACAGGCAGCAACCTCACAGAGTGTGCATGTATACGTAAACTCCAGAAGCCATCATCAATGTTATTAACACCATCAAAAAATGCTAGTCCATCTGCTATTTCAAAAGAATAAAACGAAAAGACTGGAAGGTCTCTTGATGATTATCTAGTCCTCCTCAGTGCAGGAATCTACTATTACAACATCCCCAGCAGATGGCCAACCATTCTCTATTTAAATACTTTTAGTGAAGGAAAGTCCATTGCATCTTGAGGTCATCTGCTCTGTTGTTGGACAGCATTTATCATTATGATGCCAATTCAGTTCTGCATACTCTTAAATCCATTGTTTCTTATCCTGGCTTATGCAATGCTGAACAACGCCATTCTGACTTCTTCTTAGTGGTTCTTAGGCACCCGAGTCCCCCAAGACCCCTTATCACATTGGTTGCTTTCCTTTGGACATATCCCAGTTTGTTCATGGCTTTCCTAAAATGCAGTGCTCAGATACAATATCCCAAGTGTGGACTGACCAATGCTAAACAGAGAGGAATGACCTTGTTCTCTTGGTCCTCTTACAAACAACAACAACAACAACAACAACAAAAAATGAAATATTTGGCTGTGTTGGCTAAGGTTCAACTTGTAATCCACCTGGACACCTACATTATTTTTGCATGTGTGGCTGTCCAGTATGATCTCCCCATCTCAAATTCTTATTTGGAGTTACTGGTCCTGTTAGGCAGTTTTAAGCTTTGTATTGAATTTCATATGACCTTTCCTTGTAGAGTTTCTTTTCTTACTTAAAATTATAATCTGCCCATCTTTTTGGATTTGGTAGGTAATCTCCTTCAACTGAGTACAAGAATCCTTGGCAGAGGCACCTGCAGCCAGCCACGATGAGGAAAGTTGAGTTGTGGCTTCAGAAGCCAAGTTTCATTTTTTTTTTCCATTACTGCATCACCAGGATGGGTAGAATTTGCAGGGCAATGTGTTTTTTATCACTTGTCCCCTCCCCCATTGTGGATAATTGGGATGCTGGAATGCCTGGCTTTTGCTCAACTACCCTATCAAAATGGTGTTTCCATTCGGAGGAAGCTAGGCAGGGCTCGGTGGTAAAAACTGACAAGGCATCAGCAAGAATAAGGTTGCTTTCCTGGCTGATTGGATCTTTTCCTGCATATGGAATCTCACCCTATCCAGAGGCTATTTTTTTCTTGTGCCAAATAATTGGAGGGGTGTGGGGTGTGGGGAAGACTGCATAGAAACCTGTGGCGTGCATTAAGCCAGTAGCTGTGGGAGCTCTCAAGAGCATAAGCGATAGTGCTTCTCTGCCACTTCATCACTTAGGATATATCTTTCTCTATCTATTGGCTGCTTTCCAATTTTTCCCTATTGTGAGGAGGGAAAAAAAAAAGAAAATAAGTCTGGGGTACCAGGCAACATGCAGAGCAGCTCTTGGGAGGATCTTCCTTTTGGGGGCTGTGTAATTACTGAAGAGACAGCCCAGCCTTCAGGTGATCATCTGGCAAATGTATACAGAAATGTCTAAGTTTACCACTGTGGATGCTGTATCCAAGCTAACAAACAGCAAATCCAGTGAAGCAGAAAATTCAAGCCAGAGGGTTTTTAAATCAGCAACTCATTAATTCTACAGGTCCAAAGCTGCAAAGAACTAACAGCCTTGGAACTGCTTAGTTGCTTGGTCGTCATGCCAAAACGTATGCCTAAGCATTCCTCCAATCTGAAAGTTATTAAAATACAATAAGGACACAAGTCTTGACTGTTCCACCATCCTTCCCAGGTTCCGCTCTCCGCTTCTTCCCAAGAGGAAGTACTTAATAAGAATAATAATATCCTGAAAGGGGAAACCCATGGCAGGGTAATTAAAAAAGCTTTCCTTCGTCTCACTTTAAAGGAGGGGTAAAATACGGGGTGGGGGGGAGAGAAGGGATTAAAATCAGACAGGAAATTCCACTAAACAAGTTGGCTTCTGTCCTAATAATACAGGCCTTTGCCAATTTCACCAGAAAACCTGGGGGGTGTGTGTCTAAGACAAACTCAGATCTGAAAACATACTGTGGTAATTCTGAAGAGAGAAGGCACAATCATAAAAAAAAGAAAGTATTAATTGTTGTGTATATAATGTCATCCTTGTATTTAGAGGGCAGTGGCTGCAATTGTAGTGGAAAAAATGAGTGCACCCAGAATAGGAGAGTTTTAAAAAGCCAGATGGGAGCTTAAGCTCCTTTTGCCAGCAAAATGAGGGAGAGATTTCAATTGGCTAGCAGAATTCCTATAGAGAAATAAGATCAGATTAAAAGAAAAAGCAGGTAGTTGTCCGAAGCATGGGAGCACGTTAATTGGAGGACTGGAGATTTAGCAGTGGAGCAGATAATGAGGAACATGGGTAGAATTCTTTAACAGGTGAAAAAAAACCCAGAGGCTGACTTTCTTTAAAAGAGGGGAGGAAACGCTTTTCCTAACAGGTTTTGAAAAACCATTCAACATCTATTACTAAATATTTGCTGTTAGCTAAAAACTGCTTCAATAGCAGAAAAGATATATCTGTTTTCTACAAGAGGTGTTTGGGACAGGGAAAGTATTAGCATGGTGATGTGTCCCAGTAGTTTTCTCCTGTTGTTGGTGGGTTATCTCATTTTGGGGACATGGATGTATCTTCCTGGAAGAGCAGAAATTTTTCCTGCTGCAGGTTTATACTGTAGTTCAGCCTGTACAGTTTCTTTTAAAAGAATATAATAGCAGGCAAGTGGTACTGCAAGACAAAATTCATTTAGATTCTAATTTTGTATAAAGGAACTTACTTCCATGAGTTTAATATCCATGCTTGTAATGATACCACTTCTTGTCACATTTTTTTCATGGACCAAGAATTAGTTTAACTTCTTGTAAGCTTTAAAGCCAATTCTCCTAACTGCTTTCAGAAAATTTCCTAAGGTTTCTGTCTCCTAGTAGAGAAGTGTATAAGGCATGTTGCAGGAATGTCTTCCTTCTGCAAACCTTGTTTCATTGGATCAGTCCAATATATGAAATACATTGGCCTATGGCGATCTTTTCATGAAATACCTAAAGCATGATTCCAGGGGTCCCAGGATTATACATTTTTTCTATAGGGTTTTAGTTGCTTTTATCTGGAACAAATGTTCCTAGATGAGGTGGATACTAAAGTCAATAGCAAGGCTTTCACTGCGAGAAGCTCCTGAGCTTCATATCCAAGTTCTTTTCATGGTAGAAACTGCATTCCTAGAACCCATTTGCAAAATGGGATGCATGTAGGGATCAAAGCAAGAATTGTACTGGTGTATTTCCTGCAATGATGGGCCTCTTTAGACAGTCGAAGCCACAATTCCCTTCTATTCATGCTGTGGAGTGACTAACATTGAAATCAATGACCTGCTTATAAAGGATTTAGCATGACTTTTACAGTGGACAAGCACAAGCCGCCAAGGAACACATTCTTGCAGAGATGCTCCAGAGCCAAGCATAACTTCATGAATAGAGGAGTGTAGAAATTTTACTCATTACCACGACTGGCTCACCCACTTTGAGGGCACCATTTCAAACATTTCCTGCAAATTCCAGTTTTTGCTAAAGTAGGGCCATTTGTCAATGCAACTGGTAGAGAAATAATTCAGCATATCCTTGCAGGGCTGCTGGTCAAACTTAAGAAAATACTAATTGTTCATTTCTTGGGCAAATGGTAGAGATTAGTTTTGTCATCAGAGCTATTGCTAAAGAATCCCACAAAAAACAGAACAGCAGCTGCATTAACACAACAACATTTGCAACTTATCCCTCATTCTTCAAGCAATGGATTACAAAGATGCAAGAGAAACATGAATGAAGGAGATCTGAGATCGACTGTGGTTTATAAGCATATAAGCAGGGTTCCCCCCCCCCCCAGCATTCTATGCAACATTGACTAGTGGTAACTACAGGGTTCTTCTATTCACTTCTCTGAGAGTAGAAGCTCACTTTCATAGAAGAAACAGAATTATCCAGATCTGCTCTGATATAGGGTTAGTGTGAAACAGGTTCTGATATGTGTGCCTCTATTGATTTGGTAAGAAAGGATGAAATCATAAATTCCATTTATTTTGTTTCTTGAATCTTTGAATCCAGGGAAAAATAACTTAGTTAATATTGTAGCTGTTGAGTACCCATCTGTTCTCTACAAGAATGCCTCTGGGAATGAGTTTATGCTGTTATGTACTATCAGCTGTCAGAGTCACAGTAACTAATTTACTGAGTGAACATGATGGGGCTGCTGAAGGCTATCAAGCCACCACCCAAAGAAATGGTAAAACACAAAACACTGCTTTTGATCAGGAAACTCCTCCACCCCTTGGCACTTCATCTTTATGCCAACCTAAAAGAATCCCCCAAATGTTCAATTTCTTTTTCCCAAAAAAGTTTTCAATATGCCCACCAATTTTTTCTGATATTCAGCCTAGTTTTAATCTTTTTTTCAAAAAAAAAATCTTAAGGAAAACACTGCTGAGCAGACCGATAATCTGATAATTTTATAAGGTTCAAAGTATGACTTGAAAGCAATAGTCCAGGGGTGTCAAACTGCTGGCCCGGGGGCTGGTTGCATCATGCTGTGAAAAAAGTTGTGATACTTTATTTTTTTTTATTTTATTTTAATCCCATTTATATCCCGCCCTTCTTCAAAGACTCAGGGTGTCTTACAATCTAAGAAGCACAAATCAGTGTGCTTAGCAATAGCCTTCATTCTAAGTATATGCCTGCTTATTAGGGCTTTCGGGGGGGGGGGGAAAGCAGCATTATTACAAAGTCAGCTTATTGCTCCCAACAATCTGGGTCCTCATTTTACCTACCTCGGAAGGATGGAAGGCTGAGTCAACCTTGAGCCTGGTGGGACTCGAACCTGCACTAATTGCAGGCAGCTGGTGTTACTTAAGGAGGCATTAGCCCACTGCTCCACCAAGGCTCTTGGTGACACATCACGTGACGTGGCAAGTTTGACACCCATGCAATAGCCCTTTTTAAAAAAAACTTCCCTCTAATAATCAAATCTTCCTCTTGTGACCCAAGCCATCTGGAAAGTTCCAGGATGAAGACTGAGTTAGGTGGCTGGTGGGCAAATGTTGAAGATACCAAATACTGACAGAGCTCAGGTTGATATCTTTATTTTTATTTTGGTTCTCTTCCATATCATTCTGTACTGACTAAACATGGAATTATCCCTGGTACCGTCCCACTTAGAGAAGAATTTCATTTGCTGGAAGGAACCCGCAATAATGATATTGTTTCTTCCTTCCTTGTCCTAGACTGGAAGCATATGCAAATAACTGGAACAGTAGATGTGGCCATTCTATAATGAGTACAAGACAGTCAGGCCTGGTTTGGAGTAGAGGAGAATGAGTGAGTTATCAGCTGTACCCAGCTGTGGTTCTGGTGCTAGCTAATAACCCCCATGTATCATCCTGCCTTGGTAAGTAAATGTTCTGACTGGTATTAAAAATGGGCCTAGTGCATTTTACAGCACATCCTCCTTGCTGTTCATGCAAACTGCTGGTTGTTAGCTTGCTGCCTGTGCAATTAAGGTGCATAAGATTGTGAGGGGTCTTCAGAAGGTCCTAAGAGTGATTGCAGTTCAGAATAATCACCCACCTGGTTGGGCAGTGATTTATGGCCTGCTCTGTTAATAGCCGTGCTTAACACAGGAGTTTGCTGAGATTAAGTAATTGCCTTAAACAAACAAAAAAAGTTTATTATCTTTAAGTCTTTTACTGATGAATGAATGGGCACTGAAGAAATCATGTAATAGATCATCTGAGATTTCCCTCCTAGCTTTTGAACGAAAACGTTATAAAAGTGTTGAAATTAACTTTTTAACTGTCAAGAGTTAATATCAGAGTGGTATAACTCTATTGAACGTTAATAGTAGTATACGCTGTTGCTTCTATTGTTGTAACATGCCATTTACAGTATTTTGGGAATAAACAAGTTGCACTTACACATTTAATTCATGATTTACACATGTATATAATCACTCAGTTGTGAACTCTACATCCCCAGGAATTGTATCATCAAATTACTATATCTAAGGGATACAAAATTAGATTGCATAATTTGGAATGTTCTTCTACATTATACACATGAGAGAAAGAGGTATTTTTTTCTTGAACTGATAATTTTCTATGTGCAAAAAGCCTCCTTGAATATTAAGGATCACTAAAAAATAAGTTTACACTCTGTAGCCTCAAGGAAGTGTAGTCTTTTATAACTTGTTCGCTATATTGATCTGGAATAAATGTATGAAAATATGTCTGGATGATACAAGATAATTTGAACAGGGACAGAAAATGTACATATTAACTTTATGGTGTTATCACCTTTAGTTTTTTTTGTGATTCCGAATGAAAATATTTAAATGTTTGCTTGCATATCAGATATCTTGACTCATTTTGTTTTTTCATTAGTAACTCTTCCATTTTTTCCACTGAGCACTCATACAAGGAACCTCATCTACAATTTTTCACAGGCTTTCATTTGTTTTTTCCTAAATGGAAACTCAAAGGACACTTCCTAACAGAGACACCTGGGAACTATCCTGGAATCCACATACAACAGACTGAGAAGAGATCACATTACGTGGGTCAATGTAGAGGTTTGTGGCTCCCTGCTGGTTTATTTATTTTGCCAAGTTCTAAATTCATATGCAAAAAAACCCTCATGAGCAAGGCTTTCTCTGAAGGATCTAATAAAAAGTACATATATAAAGAGCAAAACCTACTGACTTTGCAGGTGTGCAGATGTTTCGCTATTCTAACCCAGAAAGCATGCACGAAACCTAAAGTGCTAATAATTATCAGGAACTGATCTTCTAAAGATTGCATTCTGCCTTCTGTGGTTGTGTGTGTGTGTGTGTGTGTGTGCGCGCGCGCACCAGGTATGCATCTTCTAAAGATACATCCTTCGTTTTCATAGGCAAAGCAATGCTATTCCTCAAAGATAATTTTATGTAGAGACAACTTAAGTACCTTACTGTCCAATCAGCTTCAGATACTGGATATTAAAGGTCAAAGTCACCAGCTAGTAATGAATTATGCCAAGCTTTTATTCCAGTAAGATTATTGCTTTCTGTGCTTATGCTGTTGTAACACATGATCATATTCCTCTTCACAGTGTGTTAAGTGACAGAGGAGCATACATGTTGAACTTCCCCATAGAAGAAAGTGCAAAGTGAAAAACAGAAAGCAGCCAAAAGCTCTGCAACAGATTTAGAATCTGAGTAACCGAGTAAGTTCAATAAAATTTCAGAGACATGGGGCAACTTTGGTTAAATCCCATGCACAACGTCTATTTAACTTTTGTTTTATAGCCTGCTGAAGATGTCAATCGTTGGGCCCTAAACAAATTTCACAGAGGCTTCCCCTTGGTTTATTGATGTCTTCAATTACAGGTTGACTGGGATTACAGCTGTCTGATACCGTGTTTCCCCGAAAATAAGACCCGGTTTCATATATTTTTTTTGCCTCCAAAAGAGGCACCAGGTCTTATTTTGGGGGGATGTCTTACCTTAGGACTGCTGCAGCCAGGCCTCCCACATCCCGACACCTGTCATGGCGCTGCCCGAGTTCTGTAGCCACATGCGGCCACTTGTGGCCGGATGCCATGTGGCGCACTGTGCCGGTGCTGCTGTGGCAGGAGGCTGCATGGCTTGTTGTGTTATGGCCATGGCACATGTGAGTGGCAGCACTGGTGTGATGAGCTATGTGGACTCCTGCCATGAGTGGTGGCACTGGCACAATGCGCCATGTAGCTTGGGAGACCTGGCTGTGGCGGTCCCAAGGTAAGGAGGTGCGGGGCACATGGGGCAGCTCCACCACCACCCCCAGCTTGATTTTTACCTGTGTGTCTCGCCCCCAAAACTAGGGCTTATTTTGGGGGTAGGGTTTATATTAGATGCATGTGTAAAAATCAAGGTATTGGTTTTTAGGGTAGGTCTTATTTTCGGGGAAACCCGGTATAGTTGAGTCTCTCTCTTTAATCAATCTGTAACTGCAAAAGAAAACACTGCCATGAAGTTCATCTAGCTCACTCACTGGAGACAAATATGCTTCTTGCACATGTAAGCAAGAGAACTGCTATGATGGCTGTGGAATTTGGAGACCTGAAGTCCAGACATCTTAATGTTGCTAAGGTTGAATAACACGGATTTACAGTAGAGCAACCTCAAGCTATTGTGTGGTTGTCTAAACCCTGTCTTTATTACCGTTGAAGGGTGATGCTATAAGATTCTATAAATCACAATTGAGGACTTTATTGTAGTTTGGGGCTAATGCTGGATCCTGAGAGCTGTAGACTAACATGAGGTCTGGAGAGCATGAGACTAAAGAAGGCTGGCATTGCAGTTGAACCCTGTTTTTTTTGTGTCATAGCAGCATATATTGATTCAGAGGAGATCTCCCACCCAACCACTAACAGATCTAGTCTGTTGGCTATCATTAGCAAGATGTCATAGGCCTTTGCATTATTTACATAGACTGCTGGGTGGGGTGAGGATTTAACCTGTTTTCAGCACAGCTTGAATTGATAGGGTTATATTTATTCCCATGAGAAACTTACATAAGCAATGGCCTGTGACTCATTTTTTTATTCTTTTTTGAGGTGGCTATAATCCTTATTTGATGCTAAGAGCCGAGGTACTTTGAAGCATATTTTAAAGGAAGAAGGCAAGTTGGTTCTTGTAAAGATGTGTATTGCTTTTCCTGTCACTTGGATGTAACTAGTCATACAACCATTCTCTTTTACATTATGTGACTGGCATTTTCATAAACGGGTTTATCCTACCAGAACCCTAAAGTCTATGCCAGTGATGTAAGGAAAGCTGAAAAATAAGCTGAACGATGGAAATGACTGCTTACCCTGTCGCCATCTCTCATCAGGTAAAACTCAGTACTCCATGTTTTTCCCCCCTCTTGATAGAAACTATCTGAGAGGTCAGTTTAGGCTGCATCTGCTAGAATAACCTTTTTATCTCAGCCAGACTATTTGTGTTGCTGCTGTCCTTCCCAAAATGAGATTTCTGCCCAAGTGCCACAGCAGGCCAGAGAAGGAGATTCTTACTGTCAGGCACTTAAAGATATAAGCATTTGCCCTACCTATATCCGGCATAGGACCTGATAGGCATGGTTTCAGTGTGTATGTACTGTATGTACACACACATAGGCATGCCTAAAAATGACAGTTCAGCCAAAGAATAACTTTTTGCAGTCCTTTTGATATGTGTTCCAAAATCAAGCCTAGCATTGACTTGTGGTAGTTCTGTTGGCAGAAAATTGTCCATACTGGTGCTTCTGAAAGAGAAAATTGTGCCTTTGAAGAGAGAGAGGAGGGGAAAGTAAATAATTAGGCTGCTTAAAGTGGAGGGATATATTTTTTTTCTACAAGAAACACTCAAGTGAAGTTTCCTGAGCAATTGTTAAAGATCACCCGTTGTGATGTTTAGATAGATACTACGCAATTAGCACTAAGGACTACAGTAATGCGCTCTTAATCCAAAGCCCATCCTTCCACTTATTTGCTCTGTCATTGGCCCAGTGAACCCCCTCCCATTATTTGTAGCACCCCTACCTCTGAGAAAAACAGGGGGTCAGAAAAGATTGACTGTTTCTCAGCACAAGGAGTTTATTAAGTGATTTAATAATAGGCTTGGAAAAGTATGTGATTATTGGTTTCCTTAGGATTCTGGAGTGCCTTTGTGAACATAGAACGAACAAAAAAAACTGAAAATTGTCTGGTTGGTTTGGAGGCTGTTGCAAACACCACCACTCGTTTTGCCAGATTTTTTTTTTTTACACCAAGGGAGAGTTCTATGTGTTAAGTTACGCAAAGGATTTTTTCCCCCTCCCAGTTTGAGGTCAGAC
Organism: Vipera berus; assembly: GCF_964194415.1. NCBI lineage: Eukaryota > Metazoa > Chordata > Lepidosauria > Squamata > Viperidae > Vipera > Vipera berus. Next base: position 129,366,987 of record NC_138202.1, on the reverse strand, counting down.
AACATCTTTCGCCCAACCACTATATTTAGCTAGAACTGATAAAGTTTCCTATTCTAGCACAGATTGGTACTAAGGGTAGATACAGATAGCAGCTGTTTTAATCAGCTTTATGGCACTCTTTCCCTAGACTGGATTCTTGCGTGAAAATAGAGGCAGTCCTTAAAAAGAACAAGTGCAGCATGATTGGAGCACATCTTTGCTATTCAATCCTTAGCTGTTTTGAATTAGTTTTTTAGATCAGACTCATAATAAGTCACTTGGTTTTGTTATATATGCAAAATAAAGCAAACCTTTATTTAAAAAATCTTACCAACACGGACCAACTTTTTAAAATTCGTTTTTAGCATTTTTGAAAATTGGGAAGAGTTTGAAATAGACAAACGGGTCCCTTCCCCGTTGCGAACACTTAAAGTGTTATTCTACCCCATTAAAATTGTTTAACATTCTCCTACTTCACAAATCACATCTAACCCACTTTAGAAGTATGGTCCATGACATACCAGGAAAAGCCAGACATGGTAAGCTTTTAAACTCTGCCTTTTTAATAAGCACCACTGTAAGGTGTGAGCTGAATCAGTGGCTTGTCTGGCAAGGCATCTTCTGGAATTAAGGAACTATTATCCTCTGCCTATTCCTAAATTCTGATGGTCTTAACAGGAATTATATGTGTCTTCTTTTACTACTTTTGTTATATGGATGGAATCGGCTTTCTAGCCATTTTTAGACACTTCAAAATGGCCAAGAAAGCAGATTCAAAATGATTTTCTAATTGTCACAACCATTCCATATATTCCCATGGATATCCTTCTCCACCCATTTTGTTTTTCAAAGCAGCATAAACAGGGTTTCTAATCCCCTTCCCAACCAGTCACAAACCATTCTTAGATCAACTTAGTTTCAGCAAGGTAGCCACCTTTTACCATGTACTCCCTTGGAGTGGCCCTGTTCCATTTCTGTATACATTTAGCAGATAAGGTATTGGTAAGAAAAGGCCAAGATGACCTTAAAATAAGCTTTATTATAGATGATTATTTGGATATATGGCAACAGTATATATATTTTTTTGCTACTATCTTCTTCTGGGAAGTTTTTAATTTTCTTTTTTCTTTTGTTTTTAGATTTTTTTTAGTCCTGGATTTATTTATTTTTATAAATAACTCAAGATGTCAAACATACCTAATACTCCTTCCTTCTCCTATTTTCCCCACAATTACAGGCCTTTCAGATAAAAATGATTCTGACCCTGCTTAGGTATATTATATATCGGGGTGTCAAACTGCCGGCCCATGGGCCAGGTGCGTCATGCTGAAACATTGCCACCTCATTGCCGGCAATGGGAAAAAAGTTCCGATACGTCACGACACGTCATGTGACATTGCGAGTTTGAGACCCCTGTTATATATCATTTGGTTCCAAGCATTAGGTAAGGCAACTGCCAATTGATAGGAACAAAAATGGCCACAGGAAAGGTCTGTGAGAATTGTGATGCAGTTGCAGAATGAATGACATCATTCATATACAACTGGATAGCTATCAAAGTTGAAATTATACACAAATGCCCATCAGGATTCTCCTTCGATCTTGCCTTCAGAAACTCCTGACTTCAGCATTAGCAAGTCAGATCAAAATTTTCTCCAAATGTTTTGAACTCTCATTAACCTCTGCCAGCAGAGCCATTGGTAAAGAAATACAGGGAGATATAATCCAAGACTATTGGAGGTGGCAAGGTCATTCAAGAGATGATTCCTAAACTGTGATTTCATTTCTGTTTTTGTTGTTACTCTTCACATGAGTTACTTGGCTTTTGTGTGGGTGTGGATTTGTTTTGTTTTTGTCCATTTGTCTCTATTGAAAAGGAACACAGTGGTTAAACATTTTAAAAATAAATAGAATGGCTATGGACTGCATTGCCCCAGCCTCTTTTCAAACATTTACCATGAACAGACAGATGCTCACATGCATGCAGCAGCCTTAGCTGCCATTTGAATTAAACATCCACAGGGTTCCATATAATAGGCTCTCTATGATGAGTAATCAGGAAGAGCTTTGGGAGGTCACTTGATCTGGGTTAAGGTACCTTTGATCCCCTTGCCCCATGATCTTTCATAATAAATGATATCTCCAAGTTGAAAGAATGCCTCCTTCAACAATGGGAACCCCATGGGTCTCCACCCCACAGAACAACAGGAAGGCATTTTTTTTTCTTGTAAAGACAGGAAAAACTTTGCCAGCTTAATGCCCTTTGCTAAAAAAATTGACCAGTGCTGAACGTATCGTTCTCCTTCATAAAATCCTAGTGGAACAAAACTTCAGTTTTAAAAGGAAAACTTCAGTTGTAATGTCATTTTATTGTCATTGTTAACAACAACAACAACAACATTTTTTCTAATGGCAAAGGTGTTATTTTTGTTGGATTGTGGATATTAGACGGGCCCATGGCTTCAGCCCCTGGGGTAGTCTAGAACAAGCTGGCTAAACAAACTAATCTGCTATCAGATCGCGGAGGTCAAAATACATACACAATGCTACTGAAATCTTAAGTCTCAAAACAAACAACTGTTGTTTGTTCAGCCTGTGTGGAACCTCTTTGCTCCATGCATGGAGAGGATTTTGTACTTCACTATGTCCAACTATTCTCAATCTGGCATGCTACTATAGTTCTAAAGCAATAGCAAGATTTCGAAGGGATTTGTTTTCTGTTGCTCACACTGAGCATTTTAGCTTTTGCTTTTGGTGGAATGTGTTTCAATCTCTAGAATATCCTTAGATATATTGATGTTATCTAATAATAAAATAGGCTAACATCAATAAAATTTAATCTGAACTCTGGATTCAACAGCTGGTTCAGGAGTTTATGTTTCACTAAGAAGCTGGTTGTTGCTGTTTTGCCTATAAAATCATCTTAAACCAAGAGTTTAACTTGAGGCCCCAAGGATTACCTGTGCCTCCACATGCCTGAGGTATGTCCCTCCCAAAATTGCCACCAGATTTTAAATGCAATAAGAGGGGGAATAATCATATTAACTGCATTTAATTTCAATCCAAGTCTAATCTAATTCCTTTTTGCCACTTTTTTGTTCTGCCCCACCTACTTCTTGGAGTGCATGTCACCCAGCATTTCATGGATCCTGGCTATGACATGTATTCCACTGCCTTTAAACTAGCTGGATTGAGACAGAAACTACAAAACCAGTTTGATGTAGCAGTTAAGGCATCAGGCTTGAAACTGGGAGATTGTGAATTCTAGTCCCACCTTAGGCACAAAGCCAGCTGGGTGACTTTGGGCCAGTCACTTCTCAGCTCTGGGAAGGAGGCAATGGCAAACCACTTCTGAAAAACCATGTCAAGAATACTGCAGGGACTTGTCTAAGCCAGGGGTCCCCAACCCCTGGTCTGTAGACCAGTACCGGGCTGCGGCATGCCAGCAACTGGTCCACACAAACAAGCAAAGCCCCATCTGCGGGATGCAGGCAGCACACAAAACTGCCCCCTCCGGTCCATAGAAAAACCTCTCTCCACAGAACTAGTCCCTGGTGCCCAAAAGATTGGGGACCTCTGGTCTAGGCAGTCTCTGAGAATTAAAACAACTGAATGGAAGAAAAAAAAATGTTGCTATAGCTTGTAAGACCCTGGAGAAAATACTATCTGATAAAAAAGGTCTTAAAAAGTACCATAACAAGATGGAAAGAAGATCAGAAAGTTGGCTTTTCGATAACTGATGGAAATTTGGTTAAACAAATTAGAGATCAAGGTCAAGCACATATAAGAAGGATATATAATACATTGATAGAAATTGATTCAGAAACGGAACTTGTCAAAGATTGTATGATAAAGTGGGCCCAGTACTTTCAGGAGGTTATAACAATGGATACTTGGGAAAAGATCTGGGTTAGAAATGTAAAATTTACACAGGCCCAAAATTTAGGAGAGAATTTTTATAAAATGATTTCTAGGTGGCACTTAGACCCTAAAAAATTAGTAAGTATGTATCCGAACTGCCAGCCCAAATGTTGGAGGTGTGGTTGTGAGGATGCAACGTATTTTCACATATGGTGGACTTGTAAAAAAGTCAAAGCTTTTTGGATTAAAATTTGGTGGAATATGCAAAAAATATTCAAGAAAAAAATAAGGTTTTCTCCGCAGTTGTTTTTGTTGGGTATTATTACAGACTTTACTGTTATAGATATTAAACTGATGTTGAATTTAATTACGGCAGCAAGACTTTTAGTAGCGCAATATTGGAAGAAAGAGGAACTGCCGACTATAGAAGAGTGGACTTTAAAAGTTTCTAACTTGGTGGAAATGGCAAAGATTTCAGCATATTTGAAAGAACAATCGCAACAGAGATATATTGTGGAATGGAGAAGACGGATTGAATATATTCAGAATAAATATGGGACTAAAAAGTTTCATTTAGCATTTGAATAAGTAGTGGTTTTATATGACATATTATTAGTTATTAGTTATTTGTTAGTAATATAGTTATGACTATGGAGAGTTAAAGTGCGATAGAACTTAATGTTTTATTTTTGTTGTTGGCATATTTTAGCTTAGGTTTGTGAGTTTATACCCTGTATTCAGCTCTGGGAAGTCGGGGAGGGGGAAGGGGAGGGTAGGGGAGGGTTGGGGGTGGGGAGGGAGTTTTCTTTTTTATTTAAAAAATGTATTGTAAAACTTTTCAATTTAAAAAAAAAAGAACCATAACATCCAATTAGCAATTAGCAATAGCACTTAGACTTATATATCACTTCACGGTGTTTTACAGCCCTCTTTAAGCAGTTTACAGAGTCAGCATACTGCCCCCGAAAATCTGGGTCCTCATTTTACCAACCTCAGAAAGATGGAAGGCTGAGTGAACCTTGAGTCTGGTGAAATTTGAACTGCCGAAAGGCTGGCAGTCAGCAGGCTCAGGGTTGACTCAGCCTTCCATCCTTCTGAGTTCAGTAAACTGAGGACCCAGATTGTTGAGGGCAATATGCTGACTAAGTAAACCACTTAGAGAGGGCTGTAAAGCACTATGAAGTGGTATGTAAGTCTACATGCTAGCAGTCGGCAGTCAGCAGAATTAGCCTGCAATACTGCATTCTGACAACTGTGCCACAATACTAAACACCGTTGAAGATTTACCTAGCCCGGTAATGAAACATTCGGAAACCAAACCCCAAGCTCGGAGAATGAACCTTCACTCTCAGCCACAATATTAGTCTAGTACAGGGGTCTTCAAACTTGGCCCCTTTATGACTTGTGCACTTCACTCCCAGAATTCCTCAGCCAGGCATGCTGGCTGAGGAATTCTGGGAGCTGAAGTCCACAAGTCATAAAAGGGCCAAGTTTGAAGACCCCTGGCCTAATATTATGAACGAAGGCAAATATTTAATATTGGAGGCAAATAATCTAATAGTTTTCATATATACCACTAACAAAATGGACACAGCCACCATAACATATGTGCGGCTGCAGCCGTGAATGGAATGAAGACCAGAAAGAAAACACACAGAGCAAGTTTACTGTCATGCCAGAATTGAAATTCCAGAAATTGGCCCATGATGCTCTGTGTAGCACTCCAACTGCATCTGTGCCTGCATAAAGAGACCACCTGAGAAGAACTTAAGCTAATCCATGAAGACACCATCCCTAGACAGAAAATGGTCTTCTTATGAGGTCAGGTTTTGGCAGCCTTTTCAAGAGATTTGGAACATCTGCTTAGTACTCATTTCCCAGGAGCCTCAAAAAAACACCAGTGTGCAGCTCTAACAGGAGAGAAAAACAGGGATGATCTCTACAAGAGGGTGAAAGAATACAGTTCTTCTCCTTTCACACAGCTAGATGCCTAAGTACTCCAGCCTTGATATTTACCTGGTTCCCTTTCTCATGTGACTTCTTCAATGCTTTCCAGGTTTATTTATTTATTTATTTTAAATAGGGGGGAAATTGGCATGGTGTCAAGCCCAGCACCAGCATCTTGTTTATTCCCAAAATGCTTGGTGGTTGGTCCCAACATATATCACACGGGCCAGAAATGCAGCAGTTGGAAAGACATTTAACTTGGAGGAAGGTCCACATGCTCAGAAAATAGTGAAGTAGCATCCTATTGAGCTGGAGGGGCTCAAGTGGAGTATCTTTATCAGTCTATTGTAGTAAGTAGATATTGTGACACCAAACTCAGCTACTTTATGCTTTTAAAATTTCAAGTATTCTGCACATTACCCCAGAAATGGGGGAACTCTGTTCTTTACTAAATGCTCTGAAAGCTAAACATTCATCCTCATATGAGAGGCAGTAGTAAATATGTTCAGCAGCCTTTCATGACTGCTCCAATAATAACACTTTCAAGAAAAATCCATTGTTATGCCCCTAGGCCAGTGTTTAAGATGTTTAGACTTCAACTCCCAGAATTCCCCAGCCAGTCATGCTGGCTGGGGAATTCTGGGAGCTGAAGTCCATACATCTTAAAGTTACTAAGGTTGAGAAACAGTGCCCTAGGCAATATATATGTGTGTGTAGATAGACAAGCATGCATATATAACAAAAGATTCATTAATACATCCCTACAATTATATTTATTAGGCACAACTGCCTGTTACTAATTGCATTGATTGGGTATGTAAAATATACTGAATTTTGACCAGACAGGTAAAAATGCAACCTTTAGTTTTAAATTTGGTAACAATCATATCAAAGCTAAGATTTAGGTTTTTGCGATTTAAATTTCAGATGTGAATGAAAAGAAATATAGATTCTCTATTTGGTTATTTTTCTTATTCTCTGAGTTACTGTAAGAAAGCTGATATGAACAGTAACTAACTTGAAAGCCTTATTATAACATCAGTCAGTGAAACTCAGGGAGAGTTTCAGATATTGTGATGCTTATATATTGGGCATAGAGTTGATGTTATCATTTTGGTTCCAAAAGAACTCTAGGAACTATTTCCCTTCCATCCAATCTTCATTTCAAAATAACCAGAACATAAAAATGATTTGTCTGCTGGATGATCTTGTGGCAGAAAATACAAAGAGGTAATTACTGGGGGGGGGAAGAGTTTCATGTGTATAATACTTTATTTGTACAATCATGCATGGTTCTGGAGGGATAGGCCATTGAAATGAATGGAACTTGCCTTCTGGGAGATGTAGACATAATTGTACAATATCATAGATTTTAAATTATGTTTAAACATTTTTCTGAAGGTTAATCTTAATGAAATGTTCACGGGATAGTCTCTTTTGAAGTGAAATTGGACATCTGAAGGAGGAAGGAAAAAGGAGATTTGAACAGCAGCATTAACCAAGTTTGAGATTGCTCACGTATATCCTGCGTTACCAGATGCCCAGTTGAGCAGGTGAGACATAGTATAATGTAAACATAAGCTGGAATAGACAGCTTAAGGACTTATTTTTATTATCAGAATGTGTGTGTGCTCCAAAATACCTGTGTTTCTTGCCTGAGTTCACATAAGCACTTTATGAAAGATAGGTAGCCTGGCTGTGTGGGAGATTACATCTCAGATAACATGTCTTTTGTGGAGCTGCAGCAAATTTTGATTTATATCAAGTCAGGTCTCCTTAAAGTTCAGCTCAGCTCCTGCTGATTTGATGCTTTTCCTAGTAGCAATTCAGCAGTGACTTGCCATTGTATTCTACCAGATTTTTTTTAAAAAAAGTTTTTTTTGTAGCATAGCATATAGCTCTACATGTCCTGGTACTCTTAAAACAATTTTAGAATCTATCAGATTCAGTTTTCTATTCAATAATAAATAAGTGGCCAGTCATGTGTTCACTGAATGACGTGATAGCCTAGAGGTGAAGTTCTCACCTAACAGTCAGGTGATTTCAATCCTGGGTAGCGGTAGATATTTCTCTCTTTGGGCACGAAGAGAAAATATCTGCTGTGAACTCCGTGTAGGTTTCAGAAGGGCATCTAGTAAGTAAACACTCAGCTCCATTCATTTGCCCCGACTCCACCCCGATGCAAAAGATTACAGAGTCATTAAAAGAAAAATCATGTGTTCACTGAATACTCATCCATAGCCAATTGTGTTATGCAGGACTTGTAACTCCCCCAGCCATTGAAGCACCATGGTTATTTTCTATGGCCTTCAGATACTCAGCAACCTCTGTTTTTATCATCTGTGATACTCAGCAAAATTTGGTGATTTTGTACTAATGAATAATATGCAGTAATGGAGTGTGACGTTTCTGGCAAGAGCCACAGTCCAGTAGTGGATAGAGTCATGACCAATTCTGAGAAGAGGTTTTAGATGCTTAAGGGAAAAGAAATGCAACTAAACTAGGTGTCTGCAAGGGATAGTCATTGTGATCCTTTAAAAAAAAACTCTCTCTTTTTTTATGTGAAAAACACACAAATCTTACTTTCTCCACTCCTGGATTATAGCTTAGTGAGTAGTGTTCATTCAGACAATTGTGATTTATTCAACAAACTATAGTTAACCATATGTCTTAGACTGTTCACCATTTTGGCTTTCCCCCCCTCCTAATGCAATAGCAATAGCAATAGCTTTTAGGCGTATATGCTGCCTCATAGTGCTTTACAGCACTCTCTGGGTAGTTTTCGCTTTATTTACAGATTGCCCCCAACAATCTGGCTCCTCATTTTACCAACCTCAGAAGAATGGAAGGCTGAGTCAATCTTGAACACTGTCTGGATCAAACTCCAGGCTGTGGGCAGAGTTTGCCTGCAACACTGCATTTAACTGCTGTGTCACCAGGGCTCCTGATTCACATTGTCAGAAACTTTCTGGACAAGTCCCTTCAGTTTTCCTGAGAGAAGGTGACTGGCTTAAGGTAGTCAGGTAGCTCTGTACTTAAAGTGGAACTAGAACTCAAAGAGTCTCCCAGTTATCCTAATATGGTTTTCTTCAAAATCTTAGCATAACACAACATCTTCTGGTAGCATATTTGTTTAAGGTATCTATGCAAATTTAGATTAGATAGATTTCTAGCCTGGTGCCTTAAGCACTACATCAAACTGGCTCTCAGTTTTGGCTTAGTACTATGTATAAATCAACCAATACACACATACACACATACACACATACTTACACACATACATACACACATACATACATACATAAATACATATCTATCTATCTATCTATCTATCTATCTATCTATCTATCTATCTATCTATCTATCTATCTATCTATCGTGTTTCTATCCCATTCATTCCCAAACAAACTATCCTGTGATGGCTAATAATAAGAAACTGAGCAAGATCAATAAAACTACAATACCCAGTAAACCATACATATACTAAAATTTTATAATGTATATTATCTATCAAAAGCAGAAATATACAGACCGTGAAAAATTGTAACAGTCTTGAAATCACTAATTCATCCAAAGACGAGCCCAGTTTTAACTTCTGAAAACAATCGGAGAGGGAGCAACTTAAGTCTCCAGGGACAGAGAGTTTCACAAAGCTTGGGCTGACAGAGGGCACTATTGGTCTGTCTCCTAAAATGGTCTGCACCATTCTTATCATGCTACCTTCTCCTTCACCAGGAGTTACAAGTTGCCTCTCACTTCCTCTGACATACATCCCTCCTCACATACATAATATAAACATATCCTTCTAAGCAAACAACCCAAACATTCCCAAGCAGAACTCATTTGCCCCAGTATAGAGAATCATATAACTAAACCATTTCTTCCCCCCAATCTAATCCTCTAGGTGCTAATCACTTAAAATATCAAGCAACATCCACCCCCTCTGTTCACACTCACAGGACACTCTTTGTTCTCTTCTGGATCAGGCCTCAGTTTCTGTGGCTCCCATAATGATCCAACAGGATAGACGTAATAGTCATAAGAATGAACTGTCCTTTCCAGTTGATACATTAGTAAAAGTCACTTTGGAAGAGAAGCTGCATTTGATTAAAGAGAAAGCAAGAATTCCATCATGTCCTTCTGGGTAACCTGTTTATCCTAAAGTTAGGATCTGGGTTCTTGCACACATTTTTTTCCCCTTTAGACTATTCACCCAAAGACTTCCCCAGTAAGGAATATATTGTAATATATTGTTCCTTATTCCCCAAGAAGGAATGAAACACATAGGGTGAGTACTGCACCAAGCTCTCTGTGATTAGAAAGTGCTTCAAAATAAATGTTAGTTGTTATTCCTAAATAAACAACAGTTCCTTGAAATACAGTTGAGACAGCTAGCCTCCTAGTGTTGTAAGTGAACACATCCAACTCTGCTGAGTCATAAATAGTGTCTGATCTTCGATAATCCATGGATCAAATATGCTTTGCAGTCAGTTATTTTAATATAATGCCAGATGTACAGTACTCAGAATGGCAACACTAACACAGAGAAAGTGTAGACCTCCTTACCCAACTCTCTAGGCAGGAGCATCATTAGCAGTAATAAACCGTGTTAAGCCTCCAGGTGACATACACAAGGAAGACAGTTGAACTATCACTGTTTAGCCACCCTTTAACCATGTGATTGGACCCTCTCCTGATCTTCAACCTGCTGCCAAACGTCTGGTAAAAATCTATATTAAAGATTGTGGCTAAAAAAAGGTGCTTGTAAAAAAAAAAGCAGGGTTATGTTCTACCTGGATTTTGAAACTTTTTGATCTAAGAACTATCTAATACCTGATTCTGATCTATGGATTCAAGAAATTAATCCAGTATGAATCCAAAATGTTTAGAAGGAATAGGATAACCATTTCACCTAGTTAAAGATCATGAGAATGAGAGTTTAATAGTCTATAGATGCAGGAAAGAAACGGTAAGTTTTCAAGAAAAATTGCAATTATATTTATTTCATACAGAATATGCAGAATATACTATGTAAGTCTTTGATTGTGATCGGGTAAAAATTAATATTTGGATTACGCTGGTCTTTGCCATCTCCAAATTGAAGATGTACAACGCTAGACAACTTCTCTCAGCAACTTTGAGCTTTCTCCATGTAGAAACACGAGTTTCAGTTACATGGACAAATTATAAAGCTGCTTCCACTGATCTACAACTTCTTTATATGGCTTTGCAGTTCTTTTTAAACCAGCTTGAAATAATGTGAAAAATACCTGTGGTTCCCTAGACCTCAGTGGGATGTAAAATGAAAATGGAATATTTTGAAAAAGAATAGTTGTAAAAGTATAAGCTGATAGAATACCACATTTTAGAGGGCAAAACAGCAGGCATTTCTCCTAGCTGGTATTCTCCTTCATAGACATCTGCTGATATAGCAGCCTCTTAATTCTTTAGCGGTATCTTGAAGCGTGCTTATTGAAATCTATACTTGAGTAGACATGAAGAAACTAAAGACATTTATGCCTAATGCAAAACACTTTATCAAGAGACACCCCCTCCCTAAAAAAAAAGTGTGATCAAAACTCAGCATAAAACTGCCACAAAGCACAGCAAGGACAGGGCCATTTTCCCCCCTTTCTGCCTTGTGAACAATGTCTCCATTGCAATCCCCTCCCCTCCTCTTTCTCCTGCTTTTCTCCATGTGATTAACATGCAGCCCATGTCCGGAAGAATGGGAATTTACTCTCACTTAAGGCTTCCAAAAGGTGCCAGCAGGTCAGGTGGCTAATCATTAAATCAAATTGCTGTCCCTTCATTCTTCTGCTTTCTTTTGCCCATGTCTGGGGCTATAACTTGGGTTTATGTGAGACAAGCAAGTAGATGAGACAGATTCCAACAGCAAGAAGATGGGGATGGGAGACATCAACAGAAGAGAGGAGAATAGGAGCAAACCATCAGCTGCCAGAAATCTCTAGCCTTCAGGCCAGCAGCACTTCTGAATTTACTGATTTGCAATGATTCAGCTTGCTCATATTGCCTTTTTGTGCTTTGTTTGAACTTGAAAGCCCTGATTGCATCCCCTCCCCTCATTTCTCATCCCTTTTAGCAAGTACTGTACTTGCTTCTTCAATAGCTACTGCAAAGTACTATTTTTCTGGCTGCGCTTGGCGATTTGTAATTACCTTCTCAAACTACATCAGCTAGTACACTTCATTTTCAATAGGTGAATTGAGGCATAAGTAATCTAATCGCTACCTCCTTCTAGGCACTTGTGTGTAGTTTTGGGGAGAAGGGGAGGGAGCCAAGTCCTATTAGCAAAAAAGGAGGGTATGTTAATTGCAGGATATTTGGGGATTAGCCTCAGGACATTTGGAAGATCTTTACTCCTGCTGCAACAGGTAGAGTTTGAGTAGTGCAGGTGTCAAAAACTCTTGAGTGCAAAGTTTACTTTGCCAGAAATGTATCACTTAATAATAGGAATTTTCTATGTTTGCTGTTGAATGTTGAAGTCTCTTCATGCCCACTTCCTTCAACCCAGCACCATTATAATGATCAAGCTAACTTGCAAGATGGGAGGTGTAATCTAATACATGGGAGGCACCTCACTGGGGAAGACTATCACACCAACAGCATGAAACAAAGGTAATTGAGAAATAGTTAGGGAAACATCTACAGTGTCTCTGTAGATGTTTCTGTATGTAAGACACTGGTTAAGCCACGTTCCAGCATGTAGTTGCTACACATTATTGTACATGAGAAATTATAAGTATTTCTTATGTTGATAATGTGAACCTTGGTGACTAATAACATAGGAGTACTCTGTTGCTATCCTGCCAATTTCTAATCCAAGTTTCTTTTCGAAGACACATACTGAGACGAAGTATAAGTCTTTTGTATTTAATGTAGTTTTTAAATCATTCATTCTCTTCTTACTAGCCTCTTCAAGAATCAAGATGCCTCCTCTTTTCCATTACTTCCTGGTGGTTTACAGTTTCAAACACAATCGTATCAGAAAAACAGATTTATTCAGCTTCATAATCTCTTTTCTAGTTTCCCAGTGCCAACAGAAAACGGTTATCATACTGATGTATTTTCATTCGGTTCCTTTTTCATCACTTATTTTATTATTTTACTTCTGTTCTGTTTACACTCCTTTTATTTTCTTCCTTTTTATTATTCTCAGCTGCCTAGAGTAGCCCCATGGCAAGATAGATGGCCAAACAAACCAACAAACCAAGCTTGGTTCTCCAAGCTTTTACAAGTAGTATGCACCCTCTCTTGGTTTCATAAATAAAATAGGTATATCAAAACATCTAACTGATGTTTCAGCTATAATTTGCCTAAATGATCCTTGACAAAAGCAGATATCTAAGGGGGGAAAAAAGATATCTGTCAAAATAAAAAATAGAAATATGCATTTGTATGTATTCTATGAATGATCACTGATATTCTCTAATGGGCTATAATTCCTTTGTAACATGGTAATATTGAATCTACAACTATGGTGGCAGCTGTTGTGAAAAGAGAAAGCACTTGGCTGCAATAATCACAGCTTTCAGTAGGACTTTATTATGTAGGAAGAATGACATCCTGATAGTCAGACAGCTTTTTCTCCTTGTAAGGTAAAAGGTAAAGGTTCCCCCGCACATGCGTGCTAGTCGTTTCCAACTCTAGGGGCTGGTGCTCATCTCCGTTTCAAAGCCGAAGAGCCAGCGCTTGTCTGAGGACGTCTCCGTGGTCATGTGGCCGGCATGACTAGACGCCAAAGGCGCACGGCACGCTGTTACCTTCCCACCGTAGTGGTCCCTATTTTTCTACTTGCATTTTTTTACGTGCTTTCGAACTGCTAGTTTGGCAGAAGCTGGGACGAGTAACAGGCGTTCACTCTGTTACGCGGCACTTGGGATTCGACCCGCCAAACTACCGACCTTCTGATCGACAAGCTCAGTGTCCTAACCCACTGAGCCACCACATCCCTATATTTTCTCCTTGTACCAAAGCTCAGATGTTTTGAAAAACCCCTCAGTACACAGCATGTACTGAAAACTACAGCAGGTACGTTGAGGAGAGTTGTGTCAGACTAGAAGCTGATCTCACACCGGAGAGGGTTACTCACCAAATTTTCTGTTGATGGGCTTGAGGGAGCATTTTCTTATTGTGTTACACACTTATTCTCAACATTCTAAGGCTAGCAGAAATGAAGATAATTACACTACAGAGTATCAGAATGCCCTGAAGGAAGCAAGGAGTGTAAATACCTCTAGTATTCTTCTAAATATTCTAATTTAAACAGTGGTGGTAATCCATTTAGATCTATCTTTCTCAATTTGGGTGTCTCCAGGATGTATTTCCCAGCAATGATCAGGCTGGTTAGAGATACCGGGAGTTATAATCCACACACCCAAAAAAGGACTTTCATTTTGAAGAACTCTGAGTAAGATAACAGCAAGGTTAGGGAAAACAGTATATGGCTGAAGTTTAATTGTACAATACTTAATCCTGCTGATGGGGAGTAATTTGGGATGCAGAATTAGTGGGTAGAAAAACAGTCAAGCATGCTAATATCCTTTCACAGTTCTCAAATCTACTTTCTATAGTGGACTGTTAGAATTAAATGTAAAATCTTTATCATTTTTCTTATCTACCATGCAAGTTAATGTTATATATAAAACACAGTCTTGCTAAAATACGGAACTACAGTAAAGGGAATTTTGAAGAGCAGACATAAAAACCCCTTCTAAATGGCAAATCTAAGTAGCTAAAATAAAATCTAAACTTACTGAACACCTGTATAAATTTAATAGTAAAATACCTGTACTCAAATAACATGTTTATTCATTGCTGGCTTTTGCAAAAGTGAATTCAGTTCCTGGAAAAAAACAAAACTCAACAGAAATTGTAGACATTATGTTTAATGGAAGCCATGCTGTCCAGAATGAAGAATCTCTCTGTATTCCTACAGGTAGAGGGTAATGAAAGGCTTTTTAAGCAGATGCTTTTCTTTTCTTTTTGCCTTTTCTCTCTCTATATGGTACTACAAACCACTTATAAATTTCAAAAATAAGCTCTTTAAAAATCACCTGGAATTAGATTGGTTTTGGCTTTTACTACCCACAGGTGGGAAATCACTTTGCAGATTTTAAGTAGACCTGGTCAATCAATTTAACTAACTGTGTTTTCCTAACAAATTAAGGGGTTCAACCATTTCAAGATAAAACAGCACAGAATCTCAAGGAGACAAAGTTCCAATGTCTAATCCATATTTATGAATACAGCCATTTAAGGAAGAATGTCTGGAGTCCAGAAAGGAAAGAATTCAGGATGTGGCTTAACTTAAATATATCCTCAGTCCTTTAATCTGGCCTTCGTTATAAAAACAACACGGTGAACAATGTGTCAGTGAGAAATACATTTTCTCCAATACTCCAACCCTGGCAAAATTCATGAAAATTATGGAAGTATTTCATATCAAATACCCACAGTGTTTCCTCAAAGAAAATAACTGGCTGTAGCTACGTGACCATAGATAGATGATTCAGTATAACTGAGAAACTGTTAGACATTCAGGACAGATTAGAGTAAATGTTTTATCACTCATCTACTTAGACAGCTT
Organism: Vipera berus; assembly: GCF_964194415.1. Taxonomy (NCBI): domain Eukaryota; kingdom Metazoa; phylum Chordata; class Lepidosauria; order Squamata; family Viperidae; genus Vipera; species Vipera berus. The sequence goes on along the minus strand of NC_138202.1, from coordinate 129,351,590 downwards.
TAAAAATGCTTAATTCATTGAGGATCTGGCCAGGGCATTGGCTACAGTTTTGTTCTCCTGGTGCTATTTACACTCCTCCATTCTGATATGTGAAGCAACTATATTCATGCCCTCTTCTCCATCTTCTTAAGCTTTTTAAAGTAATGTAAGTTTTAAATTCCAGAGCAATGATGCAATTTTATTTGGCAGCTATTTTAAAATCCATCAAATTGCAGAGCAGAATTTATTTGGTATGTGGTAATATATGTTAGTTATTTCTATGTTGTATCTTACTAGCCTATGCAGTAAATTGTCTATGTTATGGTAGAACTTCTTTAGATTGCAAAAGTCTATATCAGATTAGGGCTAGCAGATCTCGGCTGAAAGAATACAGAGGAGGAGGAGGAGGAGGAGGAGGAGGAGGAGGAGGAGGAGGAGGAGGAGGAGGTGGTGGTAGAGGAGGAGGAGGAGGAAAGAAACTCCTTGCTGCCAATCAATGGTTATTCAGATTGTTTTTTAACTGAGATCTGGCAGACTTATATGAGATTGCTGCAGAAACTGAAAAGATGGCAGGCCTGTCTTTTCTCATTTGGTTTCTCATAGACTAGCATATGAACAATCAGGTTTGAGGCCATTCTCAGCCATCAAAATTCATGGGGAGATTTTGGGTAGGTCACTCTCCCTCAACCCAACTACAGCACAGTAGTGGGGGTAAAATGAAAGTTTGACCTCCTAAAGGAAAGGAAAGCTAAAAACCTAAATGATGTTGACAAGGAGAAGAAACATGCTGAATATTTTCAGATTCAAACAATTCCATTTCCTTAAGTGGGTCCAAATTTTGTCATGTAATATGTAAGATGTGCAGCAATTTGATCTGTTTACCTAATTGGTTAATCAATATCAGTTTTATGTACATAAGGTATTTAATGGACCGCTCACTGATTGCAATAAGATTCTCCTTCATGCTAAAATGTAACCTCTGTTCAGTGAAGCTCTAAAAATAAGGTGAATATTATGCAGCCCATAACTGAATAGAAGACTCTCAGCCATGTCCCTAAATCACATCCTAAGAGAGAAAAAAGGCAACGCTTTAATTATGCAGTATATCCATGTGGAATACAAATAGCACTGCCTGCATTGTAATAACCCTTTTAAACTATTATATTTAGGTATAGTGGCTATAAGGCTCAATAGAGAGCTTTCTAGCTTCATGGAAATTATCCCCTTTCATTTCCATATGGAATGCAAATGCATTCCTGTTTTACAGAAGGCTCAGTATCCCTTTTGCACCCTTTCTTAGGGAGTCCCAGCCATTGTAAATCTCTCAAAGTGGCACGTGATTGTATATGTGGCTTAATGGATTGCAGGTGAATGAGCTCTTGACAATGAACCCTTCAAGAGCCAAAGACAGCGGCCTTCTGAAGAAACACATCCGGTAATCCTAAGAGAGAGTGCTTATGGATATGCGTCCAGGCTTCTTAGCAAACTGTCATATTGATCTAACACAGCCTAAGAAGACTCAAGGAGTTTGGGCAAAGTCTCCTATTTGTGTTTGCCTTCCTCTTAAGAGTTTGCTGAGATGGCACTTCAGCATTTCCAAGCAGTGCACCTCCGACCCTGGCAATCCATCAAGTGAATGCAAATTGTGGACTAGACAAAACAAGGCAAACAGACGTTCTGCTCAGAAATAATGTACTGCCAGCAGAAGGACCTCCTCAGTAATGATGGTGGTAGTGTATTCATTCTAACTAAAAGCCTGGATGTTTCCTCTAGACTAGATCTTGTGTGTGTGTGTGTGTGTGTGTGTGTGTGTGTGTATACCTTTTTGAAATTCCCCTAAGTAAATGATAAAAGTTGACTCAAGGCTGATCTCAAACATTAGACTTTCTGTGTGTGTGTACATATGCGCGCACACACACATATATAGTAAACACACACACAGACACACATGCACACACTTACTACAAAAGATTCTTTTGGAAGATCAACACTGATGAAGAAAGCTCTTTTAACAGCAGGTCAACATAAGCTGGAGTATGCAAATTCCAGTCACAAACAGAAGTCAGTCGTGGATATGGAAGCCACTAGTTAAATTTTGATCCTCATACACTGCAGTTTTAAACCTCATATCTGGGAGTAAACACTCCTGAACTTGAATGACTTCTGATAAATTTTTATATAGTTGCAAGACAAAGCTGGGCAACTAAGGTTTATTGAAATCTCTAACTTTTGTTGGTTGGCTGTTCTGACAAACTTGTTCCTGGATGCTACTGCTGTTTCCAATGCAGCCTTAGCGTTCTCCCTAATTCTGCATCTTGCTTCATAATCACAGAAATAATGAATTAATCTATAATGTGTTATTTTAAAATGATGTTCTGTAAATGACATGGTCATGCTGTGAATTTTGAATGTGAATTGCTAAAAACACTAAAAGAACTATTGCTCCACCCAACTACAAAATCATAAAATCTCTTCCTCAATGTGTAACAGGGCCAAAATTGAAAAAGAGAAATACATATTCACCTGGAACAACAGGTAAGGGAATCAGATTTTTATTGCAGATTTCCAGAGAGAAAGCTTCCCCAGCTAATTGCCTACAGTCCTTGCTGCTTTGCCCAATCTGAGGCCATTTGTGCACACAGGAATCTACAGAAAATATTTCTGCTGCTTGTAGATACTTTCTAACTTTCTCCACTGCTAATGTTCCTCTTTGAAAGAGACAGATCATCCTACTATTTTCTGTGCAGTATTTCTTCATTGATGCTGAATGTGTAGGTTTTGATTAGGTGAATATGTAAATTGATATATTTACATTTTATTTTTACAATAATTATTTTTATAAATTAATTTATAAATGACAACTGTTATTTTTATAACACTTCTACTGATATCTTACTTTATGGTGATGGACCTTTGGAAAAATGAAAACATTGTCAAGAAATTACCAGTTGAAGTGTGCACTAAAACCCATTAAGTAATAGCAAAAAGAGAACTCTTACTTTTATTACAGCTAATTATAGCTATAAGATAGAAGCTGATTAGAAAAAGACACTAATTGTAATCTTTAAGTTATATTTTTTTAAAAATACCTTTTCTCCATTGTTTATTTTAACAGACATATCACTTGGAACAAGTTATCATGAAATGCATAGTATCTTCAAAAATAGCATTATACTTGCTAACCCTTTTCAAACTAACCCTTTTCAAATAACGTTTATCAATTTGCAATTCATGACCTCACGCTTTGGGATCTCTGTAAGGGCAAGAGAGGGGAGAATCTGGGATGTGGCAAATTCCTCTTGTAAAGTCTGGATTTTAGCAACTATGCTGGTAGAGGATACTTTCAACTTCTAATCATAACTATTTTGAAAACTAACATTCTTTCTTGAGAACCTGGCTGAGTTTTAAGATTTTGGTGTTTTTGTTTTTTTCCAAATACATTGTTAAATAGGGAAGACACAAAATTAATGACAACAAATAGAACAGCCAGCCTTTGAAATGACAATGAAGATATCCAAGTAGTAGGTAGCTTTTGCCTTTAGGATGAGCCATCAACGTAAAGGAACAAGCAGTCAAGAAATATGCTGTAGACTAACAGTTGTTAGAACTATGATATTCAGACAGAACAGGACAAGATATTTAAATGCAATGATGTGTGTATACCTACTAAGATTAGAACCATGCAAATCATGTTACTCACTGGGACACACTAAAGTTGGACTTTAAAGAAGCAGGATAGGAAAATATTGATCCTTTGAACTTTGGTGTTGGAGAAGATTCCTGAGAATATTGCAGACAGCCAAGAAAACAAAGTGATGTATCATTAAGCAAATCAATCCAGAGTTCTCACTTAAGGCAGAAACGACCAGGCTCAAATTATCCTACATTATGTGAAGACTCGGCTCCCTTGAAAAGGCTCTAATGCTGAGAAAGGTGGAAGGAAAGAGAAGAAGAGGATGACCAGCAGCAAGGTGGATGGAGACATTTACAGAGGCAATTTGTGATCCATTGGGAGACATGAAAGAACAGGTTAGGGATAGATAAAGAAAATCCATCTATGTGGTTGCTAGCAGTCGAAAATGACTTAATGGCACATAAGCATTAATAATGGCTCCCTTAAGCCACTTTTATTGGAAAGGCAGGACATGTATTTTTAAAAAATGGTGCAAAGAGTGACCAACGTTAGAAAACTGTTAAGAATATAGGAAACTGCTGCTACAGCAGCATGATATGTTTAATGTGTTTAATGTACAGATAGTCCACAGTTCATTTATTGATCATTCAAAGTCACAATAGCACTGCAAAAGTGAGTCATGGCCATTTTTCACACTTACAACCATTGTAGCATCCCCAGGGTCACGTGATCAAAATCGAGACACTTGGCCACTGACTTGTATTTACAACTGCTGCAGTGTCCCGGGGTCATGTGATCCTCTTTTGTGACCTTCTGACAAGCAAAGTCAATGGGGAAAGCTAGATTCGTTTAACAGCGTTGTTACTAACTTAACCACTGGAGCGATTCACTTAACCACCGTGGCAAGAAAGGTTGCGAAATGGGGCAAAATTCACTTAAATGTTCTCACTTAGGAACAGGAAATGTTGCGTTCAATTGTGGTCGTAAGTTGAGGACTACCTGTAGAACAGTTTGAAATGATTAGCTGTGCTTCTCCAGAGCTTCATGCAGGAGTCTTTCCCTCTCCTGACCTGGAGAGGCCACAGCCGATCCGACAAAGGATATTCTCTAGTACTGAGTTGCAGCCCTTGGGAACAGTGTGACAATGACTGCTGTGTACTTGCAAACTGGTTTGAGTTATATAGGGCTTTGCAAATGTTTCAGAAGATGGGCTTCACATCATGGGCAAGCACAGCCACTTCCCATCTTCCGGCAGAGTGGCTGTGCAAGCATAAACAGGTAGACATAATTGAAAGCAGCTTCTGACACCATTTCACCAATCTGGAAAAATAGGGACCGGTTTAATGTTTTCAAGAGCGGAGTGTTGTATACATGGCAAAGCACATCTTTCAGAGGGTTCCACACAGCCTTAGCATCCAACAGGATAGGAAGCAGTTTAAACACATAAATATTACACTTGCACTAATTTGGCTCCTCCTATCATCAGAGCTGAAATGGCTTTTGATGTATTTTAACTTTGGGTTCCCTTAAAATATCTTCAGTGTCCCCAGTGCGATAGTGTGCTGTCATTAAACGCTGTTCTTGGGAGCGTGTGTATGAGAGGATGAACTGCACACAGTTTTCCTGCTCTCCCTCTCCTGTCTTTTGCTTTGCGTTGCCTTCCAGCAAATAATTCTCTTAGAAATATGAGAAGCATCACCACAATTTTTTTCCAAGACGTAAATCAGGAAACCAAAGTCATAAACTGAGTTCAGCAGGGGGTTGGGTGGGAAGAAGGAGATGGTACTAAATTAAGCTTTATGTTAAACTGGGCTTCAAGGGAAAGAAAAGGATGGGAGGGGTGCTGGGTTCTTGTTTATGTGGGAGAAAGATCTTAATTAAAAGGATGCTTTTGGAATGAGACCTAAGTCTCTGGGTGAATGCCATCAGGATCTGAACAAAGTGGAAGGGAGCTTTCAAAGTCAAAGAAGATGGGGCAATTAGCCAGTCCCACTCCCCCCCAAACCTCAGCACAACCATGATTTCTTTCTTCTTCTGTTTTTTTACAATTCTCCAAAGGACTGAGGGCAAGGAATTTTATTTTGTTTGCATGGACAGTACTCCTTGACCTACGACCGCAACTGAACCCAAAATTTCTGTTGTTAAGTGAGACATTTGTTAGGTCAGTTTTATCCCATTTTACGACCTTTCTTTCCGCAGTGGTTAAGCGGATCGCTGCAGTTGGTAAGTTAGTAACACGGCTGTTAAGTGAATCTGGCTTCCCCATGGGTTTTGCTTTGTCAGAAGGTTGCAAAAGGGGATCACATGACCGTGGGACACAGCAATGGTCATAAATGTGAACCAGTTGCCAAGTGTCTGAATTTTGATCACATGCTGCAAAGGTCGTACCTGTGAAAAATGGTCATAAGTCACTTTTTTCAGTGCCGTTGAAACTTGGAACACTCACTAAATGAACTGTTGTTGACGACTACCTGTACTGCTTTCAGACATTTTGGACAAAAATCATCTTCCTTCTAAGGAACTTTTCACATGGGTAGTGGTGGTATTGTTCTGACCATCACACACACACACACACCTAATGCACCTGAATACAACGCCTATCTAATACAAATAGAGTAAGGCTCTGATCTTTGCTTAGGCCAAGCTCCTAACCAGCTCAACGTGACAGCTATAATATTACTGTTCGTGCAGCAAACACATCTTGAAACCATCCCTAATCTGGTGTCCTCCAAATTTGCTTGGATTATAGCATAGATACCTCACAGCCCAGAGTACATTTAAAAAAGCACAATGTTGGAGAAAGCTGATGTAAACTATGGACTTGCACATATCTTTAGATACATAGGCATCCAAGGGTGTGTGTATCTGTATGCAAATGTGTAAGATGGCAGATGTGGCATTGCTGATGTTGCACATCATGTTGTAGAAAAGGGTTAGAGCTTCAAAAGCAACAATGCACCTGTCACAGGGCAGATTATCCCCCCCTCCCCACTGCTGTTTCTGTACTTACATCTAGGAACTCTCTTTAGGTCCTCATTTTGTGTACACAAAGAAGTACTCAAAGAGATGGGTACATCATTGAGGGAGCTGAAAAAGAATTCATTGGTTCTGTATATACAGCTTTATGATTCAACAAGTGAAAAGCAGCTAATCAATATACAGAAAGGCCTTTCTTTTGTTTTATAATTCTAAGAGAACAATGTAGCCCTTTGTGGATTGCCATGTTTGGCTGGTTTGGGCTTCATTTGGCTTAGTGGACTGCGCAGGCTTTAAAAACATCTCTTTAGACAGCCTTTCACTATGACTCAGTGCCATAAAAATGAATAACTGAACTCTTTGCTTCCCAAAATGTTTGCGACATGTTATTTCACCCTGGAGAGGAACAGTGATTCGGGACCAGAACTGGTTCCCTTCCTGGAGTTTAGCAGTCTATTCATCCAAATGAAGTGCCTTCTGAAATCTAGAGAAAGGTTTCTTGAGGAAGCTTTAAAAAGTCAGTAGAGAAATGACCTGTTTCTTTCTGTTCTAGCAAATTTGCCACAACAAGAGAATTTTTTTATTAAGGCAGTCTAGGAAACATTTTAGAAAAATAGTATCAAGCCTTGGGGTACAATTGCATAATGCTGCAGGTAGTGAAAAAAGGTTATGATTAGAAGCAAGGAATGCACATGCCAGCCAGAACAATTCCTGCCCAGGGACCTTACTAAACCTTACTGAAAACGCACTAGACAACTTGGACCTTATCCAGAATAAACAAGCGAAATGGGACCTGTAAGCTGACTGAAACTCTGTCAGTGATTTTTTTACAAACACAGCCGAAACCTCACACATTTCTAAAAAGGGAATAAAGTAAAATTTATTTAAAAAATGGGCCATTTTTTTTATAAAGGACTTTGAATTTTGCAAAAGTAATGCCATTAATTATTATAAGCGTAATAGTATAATTAGTTAGTAGTTATTTTATTAATATTTTGACTATGGAGAGTTAAAGTGTGATAGAATTTAATGTTTTATTATTGTTGTTAGCATATTTTAGATTATGCTTGTTTGTATTATTATACCCTGTATTCAGCTCTGGGAAGTCGGGGAGGGGGGAGGGGAGGGTGGGGGGGTTGGGGAGAGGGGAGGGGGGGGTTTGTATTCAAAAATGTATTGTAAAACTTTTCAATAAAAAAAGAGTAATAGTAATCCTATAAATTAGTTATACAATTAAGTTTGTTAGGTCTGCCTGAGGTGGTGCTTTACTTCTTATTGAAAAGGTATGTGGAAAATCAATGAAACAAATTTTGGGAAGTGCAGTGTGACTTCAGTATGTTGAGTCTGGATTGTACAGATCCAATTTTTGCTCTTCAGCAGATCATCAAGAAATGCATGGATGTGAGATAGTGAATTGAGAGGAAATAAATGAAAAAGTTTGAATTTGGTGGAAATATTGAATGGGCGCTGAATTCTGTAAGAGCAATGAGCGTTGGAAATAAAGCAGGTAGGAAAATAAACAGAATGCTTAGAGTTGAATGTGGATAGTGAGTAAGGCAAAAAATATGTGATGTTCCTTTCCTTATTAAATATATTTAATACATATATAGATTAGGATGATGTTACAAGAATGTTAATTTAAGACATGGATGTATATGTACGTCAGTGTGCAGATGATGCTGTGTTGTTGGGTGAGAACAAAAATTAATTGCAGCAGATGTTAAATAGATTGTAGGATGCAATGAAAAATGTGGATTGAAAATTAATGTGTTGAAGATTTAAATAATGGAGCCTAATAGGGAAAATTGAACAAAGAATTGCAAAAAAAAAAATCTGGCAAAAACTTATCAGATTAATTTGTGTACTATGGCCAAATGGGAAAATGGATGGCAAGGTTTTAAATAAAGGAGAAGGGAGTGGATACCACGTGGTCTAGTGGAGGGGTCCTCAACCTTTTGGGCACCAGGGGCCGGTTCTGTGGAGAGAGATTTTTCCGCAGACTGGAGGGTGTGTGGTTTTGTGTGCTGCCTGCATCTCGCAGATGGGGCTTTGCTTGTTTGTGCGGACTGGTTACTGGCATGCCACGGCCTGGTACTAGTCCACGGATGGGGGTGGGGGCATTGGGGACCCCTGGTCTAGTGTGAAAAATATTTTTGAATGGTTATGTACAAGACATGCTTTTTATATGGAAACAGAAATTGAGTATGCCAGTAGAATCATCAAAGTAAGTTGAATGCCATGAGGATGGAGACTTTAAAAATGTATTTGGTAAAACAAGATTCTTGACATAAAGTCAAGAATGAATGGATGATGAATCTATGCATGTTGAATATAAAAGTTAATTACCAATATGAAGGAAGGGCATTGATGTGGTTTGGTTTTATAAAGAGACTGAATGAGGACTGAATCACTGTCCAACTGTATAAATCAACTGACATAAAAGACTATGACATTTGTGGTTTGATGGAGTTGAAAAGATCTGAGAAGTAAAGAGGTGAAAAGTGTAAAGAACATAAGATCAGTACAGGATTGGTGCATGGATATAGACAATGTAAGTTTTGCTTGTACAACAAAAAGGTATGAAGAAGTATATTGGATGATGTTGGTGTAAATTAAAGTTTGTAAGATTTCGTTTGGTTTTCTCTTACTGTTTTTTTTTTGAGTGTGTGTCTTCTGCAAACATCCCTAATATTGAAAGAGAATAGTCTGATAAGCGTATATTTGTGTCATGCTTAATATTGTTGTCATAGCAGAGTATTAATTAAGGAGCTATTCCCAAATGAAATCTCAGAATGAGAAATTTGAGTTAAAATGAGAAGACAAAGCTCAGTATTGAGCAGTAGCCCCTAAAAGGGGTTCAGATTTTATCTACAAGTCACTGAGAAGCTTCTCACATATTGAGCTATTGGATTATTATTGTTGAACAAAAAGAATCATAAGTTGTACAGGCAACCAAAGCTTGAAAATGTTCTCTGGAAAAATTCCCCTTGGCATATGATAAAATGCCACAGTAATCAAAATCATAGCACGCAAATGTCTTAGTATGAGGTACTTTTGGTCATATGCTGATCATTTCCAAAGCTGCTCGCAGAAGACTACAATGCACATAGTCATATTTGTGCATGTTATTACTTCAATAATTGAGGAAGTTCCTTTATCATAAAATATTTGCTTTGAGCAACTCACATAGAATTGCAAAGTGTTTCCACAGAGATGCGACTTTGTTTGGAAACCTAGGTGGACTTTAGAGTGACAAACTGATTACAGAGCAACATTCCTTCCTGCTAATTATAAGAAGAGTATCAGATTTCCTTGGAAAGTAGGCAATCTAAATGAAGAGCCATTTATAACTAAAGAACTGCTTTATAATTTCAGGTGCTTTTCAGCAACTTGTTAGGCTGATTGTTTACAAAAAACAAAGCTCAGATTTTCTACAAAGGAGGAAATGATAGGTTCTGAAGACGCTTAATGCTACCGCAATAACCACATAAATTAAATTGTTGTTGAATTTGTATAAATCATATTGGTTAGAAAAATAGAACAACATGGGATTACATTGTTTAAAATCTTTAATACAGATACGTAGCATTTCCCCCTTCCCACTAAATTCTGCACCATTGGATAAATAGGACTACAACCTCCCACCCACCCCACCTCTGGTATCGGGGAAGACTGCTATAGAGTAATCTGTAAAGATCAATAATGTGATCCATTGTCTGTATTTAAGAGTAGGATATGAAACCTGCTTCAAGATAGGGGCAGCTATTTCAGAAACAGTGACTTATTATTGCTTAGTGCTTGAAGGTGCTCTTTCTAGAGCAGGGGTCTTCATGGCTGGCTGAGGAATTCTGGGAGTTAAAGTCCACAAGTCATAAAAAGGGCCAAGTTTGAAGACCCATGCTCTAGAGGGAAATTCTTGATTCATCCCCCCTTCCATATCCTCAAAGGAGTCTTCTGTCATAATTAGGTAAAATGCAGAACAGTAAGCATACCAACATTAAAAGTTCTGATGGCAATGAATATTGGACAGGTGGCAAAAAAGGAAAGATGGAGAAATGCTAGCAATTTATTGTTTCATTTTTAAAGAAAGGGGAAAGATAGGTATTGAGGAATGGACTTGAATGGATTCATGAGGCACTCAATTACTGGCCAGCAAGTGGGCACTGATTGGGTGACACATCTCTGTGTTATTTGGAAATAACAAATATTGATTGGTTGGTAATTCTATGTGAGCTCTATAGATATGTAAACATGCTTGTGCTCTTAGCATCCTGATCTCCCAATATATCTAAAATCAGTCAAAACAACTCAGATCATTTTTGAGTGTATTTCAAATTGGATTCAGAAAGACTGGAAGATGAAGATATCAGTGTTGTGGAAGATCCCCAATGTCAAAAGCCAAAAAGGTAACTATGTGGTTTAAGGCATGCTTGACCCGTTTCATAGTATGAGCCTCAATTTGTGGTTAAGGAGATAATGCAATAATAAACTAACTGCATACAATGAACTGTATTATAGCTGAATATTGGTTTTTGAAATGATTTAAAATTGTGGTTTCAGAAAATCATAACAGGAGTTCTGTTCAAACTGTCCAAAAAAACCTATCATGGATAGCATCCTATTTTTCACTGTAGCTCATCACTTGCCTCTGGAAAAGTCATAAGTAGGTCATGATGTCAGTAGTTTCTTCCCATTGTTTTTATTCAGCAACTGGTTCTCAAAGTCATTACAACCCAGAACTTAGTTTTAACTAAAATCCATCATTACATCTGGAAGGCATTCAGGTTGGTGAGGACTGAACTATACTTGTGTCAAATTTGTATTTAACAGATGTACTTACTGGGTTTAAATACAATGATTCTTTCGGAGCTTATTCCAAGTACAAAATATTTTAAGTTCAGCAGTTGTAACCATTTTCCTATATCTCTTTTCTAATTATCCAACAAGAAGCAAATAATGATGGGGAGTGAGAAAGCCCATCTGGAACAACATTGAAACTTGGTCCAGATAGTTCCCCCCCCCCCAAAGCACTGTTCCATGCTGTAAGCAAGACAGTTCTGGAGCCTACAGATACAGTATGTTGGGACTACCTTGAGCCAAACTTTTAGTCAAACAAAAACAAATAAGTGAAATAACATGGCACTGATGACCATTTGGCAGTCCAGAAGGATATGGACGAAGAAAACTGACTAGGAAGAAAAGATGTCACAGTGGAAAAGGAGAGTTAAGCAAAACTCTTACAGCCAAAACATATATTATACTTCAGGTGTATGTAATTGTAAACTCATAAATGGCCACTGACTTGCAAAATGTCCTCAATAGGAAAACCTCTGTAGCAGAGAAAGTAGAGATAGGAAAGGAATGAATATTCACCACCACCACCACCCATTACACTGTTACTCTAAAGCTTCTTTCACAAGTTGATTTTTTTTTGCTCTGCAAAGTAAGCACAAGCCTGCATAAAAGTACCTGGAAGGGGAAACACCTGGCACAAGAAGGCTCAAGTGCAGGGGTGTCAAACTGCCGACCCACGGGCTGGATGCGTCACAAGGAAACTGCGCCCACCCCATTGCCGGCAATGGGGAAAAATTTCAGATACATTGCGCAATGTCACTTGACGTCGCAAGTTTGACATGTCTGCGCTAGTGTCTTATTCTTTCTCTGTCACAAATCATGTTCTCCTGAAACTGCTATGCGGGGAAGGTGAAACTCTTCAAGCTAACATCACCTGCCACTCTAGCTATGGCTCAAAGGTCCTTCCCCAATGGGAAATAAAATAGCAGAAAAACTAGCAATGAGAGGCTGACAGACCTGTCCAAACCAACCCCTTTTACTTTTGGCCTGCAAGCCATTGCCTTTCTGCTTTCATGGAAACAAAACTATAGAGGTGGCTTTCAAGGCTGTTTGCTGCCCTTTCATTTTTCTTCTTGAGTGCTGCTCTTTGAAGCTCCTCTTACTGAACATATCAATCCTGTCACTTTGGCATCAACTGCTTTACTCAGATCTGCCACATCCATCATCTTGTGTCAATAGAAGAATATGACGCACATGGCTTCACCTTTTCTCCTCCCACCCCTGCCCTCAGAGCTGCAGTGGTTTATTTTTTTATTTTTTTTTAAAAAAAGTCATATGGCAACACAAGACAAAGTGACTTATGGACAGGGACTTCCTAACAGTACTTCTGTATCACACTCACATTATTATATTATGAGGTGAGATCATCCTTTTTTATTCACACTGTTTCTTTGAGGTTTCCATCATGATTATTTCTTTTTCGCAGATACAGAATTGAGCTTTGGGGGGAAATTAAAAAGAATAGTAAATTGTCCAAGTCAAGTGAAGCCCAAACAATGTTGCTTGAAAATACAGAGGCTCTTTTTTCCAAAGGCTTCATTCTTTCTCATTCATAGTCATCTGGTTTCATTTAGACAAGTCTAAATTTGAGTCTATCCCATTAATATTAGTGGGTCTCAGAAATACACAGTTTTTAGTGAATCAGATCAAATTTCTTCCTACTAATTTCTTGCTCTTCAATTGGAATTAAGCATAATAATTTGAGTTGTTTGAATCAGTAATATTGTGGTATTTAGGATAGATAGATAGATAGATAGATAGATAGATAGATAGATAGATAGATAGATAGATAGATAGATAGATAGATAGATAGACAGAGATAGATAGATAGATAGATATAAATATAGATTAGATAGTATATTCACACACACATACATACACACACACACAGTTTATATACACACACACATTAACTGAATGTTTGTTGAATGTTTGCTAGGATTTACATCTAACTGCACATACTGGAGTTACTAGTCAGGGCATCTGCAGTTTAGATGTGGTTGCAATCTTATAATCAGAAGTTCACAATGCATATAAAAGAGGGGTAGGGTTTCATTATTTTCATTGTTTTTATTTTATTTTTAATTATGCTTGCCACCCAGAGTCCCTTGTTCAGGTGGGCGGCCATACAAATTGAATGGCTCCATCGCTGTGAAATTTTTGCAAGTCCCTCAAGATTTGGCTCTGTCATCAGGCTTGCGACCTCCAAGGGAATGGTGAGTTGTTGAAGTGGCTCCATTGTTGTTAATATGTGCCACTCTCTCCTTGGCTTTTTAAATTTGTAATATTAATGTTTTCATTGTTTTTTATATTATTGTTGTTGAACATTTTATTGCCTACCACCCAGAATCACATTTTCTGAGATGTGAGGCTATATAGATACAATGAATGAATAAATAAAACAAATGATTGCAGCTGCCATCCTAATATTTTATTCCCTCCCACTTCTCCAAGGACACCCAACTAGAGCCTCTGCCAGAGAGAACTATTAATAGTTGTATTCCAAAGGACCTTTGAGATAAATGAAACCTTTCCCGATACATCTTTGGGTTTACGGCCTAAATTTTCAAACATTTTGTATAATTTATTCTTTGGTTACGGATTTGGAGATATATTTGGTATTGTTTTGCTTTAAAGGTGGTCTTAGTTCTAACAATATTCTACTTTTAAAAAAATTAATAATTTATGAAAAGCAACACATGTCAAGAGGACAATGTCAACTATGCTCAGATTGACAAAGAGGCCCTAGCCATTGTTGCTGGAATAAAAAAATTCCATGACTACAGTATTTATATGGCAGGGACTTCACGGTCTTTACAGACCACAAACCTCTGTTGGGACTTTTCACAACAGACAAACAAACCCTTTCACCAAGAATGCTGAGATGGTCTATTTTTCTATCTGCATACACTTTTAAATTGATTCACAAACCGGGTAGGAAATGGGCCATGCTGATGGCCTCAGCAGACTACCACTGCCACTAATAGAACCAGATCCAGATCCAGCTGGTAGAATTCAGTCCATACAGTACATACCTGAATTCCCCCTCCATGTGGGGAACATTGCTGCTGAAACTGCCACAGATAGAACACTTAGTAGAGTATTGTCATGGGTATACATGGGCTGGTTGGATAAAAGCCCAGGCTCTGAATTTCAGAACTATTTTGTCAGAAGGCATGAGTTATCCGCCCACAAGGGGTGCATTTTATGGGGAAACAGAGTCATAATTCCCACTTCCCTAAGAGACAGGGTTTTACAGTCATTACATGAAGGCCATCCAGGCATTGTCAGAATGAAAGCTTTAGCTAGAAGCTACCTTTGGTGGACTGGCCTTGATAGGGTCATTGAGGCACAAGTCCATGGTTGTTATACATGCCAGCAATCGAGGCCTGAAATGCCATAGGCCCCAGTTCACAGATGGGAGGAAACGCACACTCCCTGGTCTAGGATTCACATAGACTACACTGGGCCCTTTCAGGGACAGCTCTTCCTTATAGTAGTAGATAGCCACTCCAAATGGCTGGAAGTAATTCCAGTTCCTAACATGACTACTGCTAGGACCATCCAGGTGCTGAGAAAACTCTTTGCCACACATGGGCTGCCAGATGTCTTAGTTTCAGACAATGGGGCCCAATTTACTGCTGCTGAATTTCAGGCCTTCCTTAGAGCTAATCTCATCAGACATGCAACATCTGCGCCTTTTCATCTGGCTTCTAATGGTCAAGCTGAACGCATGGTGAGGACAACGAAGGAATCACTCAATCGCACTGTAACAGGTGACTGGCATCACAGATTGACAGATATTCTACTCTGCCAGCATTCTACGCCCTGCACTGCTACAGGCAAAAGTCCTGCAGAACTACGTTGCAGGAGGCGATTGATCACTAAACTGGACAGGTTGCATCCAGATAGTGGCAGCAGAAGCCTCTCGACCAAAACCCCCTAGGGAGCTGCAAATGGGCGATTGGGTTTGGGCCAGGAACTATGGTCATGGGAATCTGTGGGTTCCTGGTCAAATTACCAAAGCATCCGGGCCCCTGTCTTATGAAGTGGGGTTGGAGGCAGGGTGAGTTGTCAGACGCCACATTGATCAACTCAGAAAATGGTTTCCAGAATGGCCACTAAGTGAGGACTGCGTCGTAAGTCCCTCCCAAGGTCCTCAAACTTGCGGCCAAGCCAGTCTTCACATGGACTCTCAGGACTTTTCCTTCATAACTGAGGTGGAACCAGAGGGAGAAGTGGGGAGTCCTGGAATGCAACATGGATCCCCTGAAGGAGCAAACCATCCGAACTTCAGCATCCGCTGTGCCTACTCTGCTGATCAGTCTGACTCTGGGGCGGGCCAACATGGAGAGGCCAGCCAGAGAGCATCTAATCCCCTTGACTCAGGAGCACCAAGGGACACAGGTCTACCCAGCCCACTGGGTAAGCTGGTAGACCACAAAGTGACTGAAACTCCAAGACGTTCCACTAGGGCACAGAAGCCTCCTTCATATCTTGCTGATTACGTTGTAAAATAAAGAGCTATAATAATTGTTGCAATGCAGCTTGCCACTGTACTACAGAAACTAGCGTCATGATGTTAACTGTCTGGCGTACTGTCAATGAAGGCAGATTCATTCAGGTGCTATGATGTAACTGTCTAGTGTGCTGTCAATGAAGCCTATTCATTCAGACATTGTTTAATAACATTGTAACCTACCGTATATACTTGAGTATAAGCCGACTCGAGTATAAGCCGAGACCCCCAATTTCACCCCCAAAAACTGGGAAAAGTTGTTGACTCGAGTATAAGCCGATCCGCCGTTCTGCATGCCTCGGAGGCTGGATCCGCGCTCTGCAAGCCTCTGGGATCCTGGGAGGCCTAATGCAAGCACCAGCCCGCCTGCCTCAGGTCTCCCCCACCCCCAGATACTGGGCTTCAGCACAGCTGGCTGTCTTGCCAAAGAGAAACATCTGGGAAGGAAAACCCTGTCTTACCTCTTTCCCAATTCTGCCTCTGCCCTTCCTCCTACCAAGGTGTTCTGGGACTAGTTCCCTAGCCTTTTGGTGTTCGCCCATCAGCTGTCTACGGGGAGGCAACAAAGCTGCCTCTCTAGGCTTTGAGAAAAGGCCCCTTGCACAAAAGGCAGCTTCAGGATGAGCTTCCAAAAACCCTTTCCTTCCTTAACGCCCTCCCCACCTTCCCCCAGAAAGCCATATTTCTTTTTTTTTTATTGAAAATTTTTATTGAAGTTACAATATTATCCCCTCCCCAACCCACCCCAGAACCCCTCCCCCTCCCCCATATTTCTTCAATAACAAAAACATAAAAAGCTGGTTGGGATGTACTCGCTGATTTCCCCCCCCCTTTTTTTAGATGCTAAAACTAAACTCTCCCTCTGCCTTCCAACCAATATCCCTTTTTAAAATCTTACCTTGGCTCCAGATGGAAGAGTAGAGGAACTAAGCTAGTAAGGAGAGAATTTTTTTCTGCAACTTTTTACTCCTGAAGTAGTAGTAGTAGTAATAGTAGTAGTAGGGATAATAATAATAAATCCCTAAAAGTTGTGCCAGAAAATGGAGGACGCTGGGTCTTTGCAAGTTTTAGCTGTCTGTCAGACTGCCTGAAAAGGGCGGCCTTCAGGCAGCCAGGCAGACAGCTAAAGCTTGCAAAGACCCAGCGTCCTCCATTTTCTGGCATAACCTTCGGAGATTACTTTAAAAAAAAAAAAACAAAAAAAACCTTCAGAGGAAAAACAGCTGCAGAAACATTTTGTCTCCTTGCTGGCTTGGTTCATCTACTCTTCAGCCAGGAGGGAGTCCAAGGCCTAGAGAAGGAGAGCTTTGCAGCATCCCTATGGACAGCTGATGGGCAGACAGCTGAAAGAAGCAGGCAGGCAGGGCGCGGAGGAACGGAGACCTGCAGGTCTCGGACGGCGGTGGCTTGGGAGAGGTGCGCGCGATCCCGGAAGCACCAAAGCCTCGGCCGCGCACAAGTCCTCGGTAAGTTTTTTTGTTGACTGGAGTATAAGCCGAAGTGGAATTTTTCAGCCCAAAAAGTGGGCTGAAAAATTCGGCTTATACTCAAGTATATACGGTATATGGGTTTTTTTCTATTACTATTATTTAAGTTTGTTTTGATAATGAGTCTTGATAATTGCATTAAGACTAACTTGTGTTAATATTGTCTGATCTAAGAGGGGAGGGTTGTTATGTACTGGGCTCATTAGTAATACCACGTGGGTTGCTGGAGCAGCTAACGGCTCTCCAGCAACCCAGAGTACAAGTCTCCAGTGCTGCTATTGGCTATCCCTAGGTGGCAATGGTTGCTTCAAACCTATTGGCTGCCGCCCAGGGGCTAGACTATATATTGCGGCTAGTTGCAGCCATTTCCCCAGTTCAGATTCTGCAAGAAATAAACCATGAGTTTTCCTGTACTCATTTACCTCGTCTTCATTCCTGCACCAAAGAACCCGCTACACAACAGACACACTAAAATATTTTGCATTTTACAGTAAAGAAGGGTGTAAAGAGCGCACACACATACACAGGATGAATAAGGTGAGATTACCATTTCAAATCGGGGACATTCTTACTATTTAGTAAGAAACCTGTGGCTTTCTAGATGTTTCTGAACTACAATTCCTGGCAACCCCTCCAATGCTGAGGATGCTGTGAGTTATTGTTCTTTGAATAGGTGGAGGAAAATAATTTATCTACCTGTAGACTTGCAAAAGAGTTTTTAAAATGTTAGACAGCAATTCCTATTATTGTTCAGTTTCAAGTAATGTTTTCAATAGGCCATCAAGCCAAATGCTGTTCAGTGTAACAGATTTATAAAGATCCAGAAAGTACTTAAAATATATATCCCACTGAAATCTATAGAGCGTAGAGCTGGTTTATATAAGTATGCACATCATTTCTCAACATGATGATTTATTGGTTCCTCTGTAAAGCATCTCTACTGTTTTAACTGTGATAGTTC
Source organism: Vipera berus (assembly GCF_964194415.1). Lineage (NCBI taxonomy): Eukaryota > Metazoa > Chordata > Lepidosauria > Squamata > Viperidae > Vipera > Vipera berus. The sequence continues at coordinate 129,333,180 of NC_138202.1, read as the reverse complement.
ATTCAAACACCGATACCATTAAGTGATGTATTTATGCATGGATTCCTGTTAAACACATTAGTTCAGACAAATTTGCCCAGGTGCTTAACCTGAGAATTTTTTGTGCTCATTACCAATGTTAGATAAGGCTACCCTTTAAAATATATAGAACTGGCAGGAGTCTTCTTATACTGATAACACGCAAAAGGAGTTTCTTGAGTGGTAACACTTCTTAGAAGTTAATTATTATTGTGACAATTGCCTCAGAGAGAGGATACTGCCAAAGAGAAAAATGCAGAGACCAAAACTGAATTCCTAAATCAATATGAAAATAAGATTACTGCAAGATGCTCAGCAGGTGCTCTGATCAGTAACTTATGTATCAATGGATTCCTTGAAAGGTAGTTTTTCCTAAAACACTAGAATTTTCACACTAAGCTTACAGTATGATTGCTCTTAATGCAAACTTTGTTCCACTAGCGTTTGGGGTAAAGCAATCAATTTAATCCTAGAAAAACCTGTATCAATTGCCCAGGAAAGGCCCTACAGTTCTCACAACTACTGATTTTTGAGCTACTATGCAAGCTGCGTATGTCTGGAGAAATAACAAATGTGTGCAGCTAGCACCTAATTTGCAATAATATTGAAGTCCCCCCATGATAACTCATTTACTCTTATAATAAATATATAAAAAAGACAAATTGCTACATTGAACATGCATTTTCTTCACTGCATGGAGCAGCTACCCCAGGGAGAAAGCCCTGTGCTGCTAACTAATAGTAAATCCTTTGGAAAATCATGTGTCATAATGATGGACAACCACGGAAAGAGTATTAAATAGATTTAGAGGTTAGATACTCAATGAGAACAAAAGGGACTCTTTGCAAACTCACACCAATCAGGGCTGCCTTGACGGTGTGAAGATTAGCACCAAATCCCAGTCTGAAAGAAAAAGGTTCATTATGAGACAAAACAACAAAGGGTTTGCCCAAAGAATCTTACTCTGCATTGTAAGCAGAGGGTTATCATATTACCATGGTGATTCTTTAAGGAACAGTTAACACCTGGGGAATCACCCTACAATCTCTTACACTCTAAAGCCAATTGGCCCATTGGGCTACAGAAATAAATAAAATACAGTGGTCTTTACAGTATTATTTTTAATTTTTTGCTTATTTTTATGTATTTTATGTTTTGTTTCATTGTAGGCTGCCTAAAGTCAAATAAAAGTGAGATGGGTGGCTATATAAACTGAATAAATGAATACAATGAATAAATAAATTATAGATGGTGCCACTTGTACCAGGATCTATGAAATAACATGTCATGTACACAGCTCTAGACAGATTTAGAAGGCCAGCAACCTATTCAAGTAGTGATCCTGATCTCATATGGGGTCTTAGTCTTCTGGAAAGTAATTCCTTTTACAAAATGAAAAATAATTTGAAACAAGTGATGCCAATACACTAGACAAATAACACCTGAGTACCCTGAATACTTGAATCTGTTTAGCGTCCCCAAATGTTAAGTAATGGTTTATATTGTTAATGAGATACTGGTCACATTGGTTGGAACTGATGGGCATTTGAGTTCAACTGTTCTATTTTATTTTCTCAGATTTACATTATGGAAAGAAAAGTGTATCCTTTTGTGTTCTGTAAAGCATTAGGTATACTGTTGTTTTCAATGGTATTTTAACATAGTTATGTAATAGAAGAGAGCTGGTGTAGTGGTTAAAAAAGCAGGCTAGAAACCAGAAGACTGTGAGTTCTAGTTCTACCTTAGGCCAGTCGCTCTCTTTCAGCCTAGGAAGGAGCCAATGACAAACTATTTCTGCAATCTTGCCAAGAAAACTACAGAGATTTGTCCAGGCAGTCAACATTGATTTGAAGGCACCAAACTGTACTGTATTATATTGCATTGCATTGCATTGCATTGCATTTCTATTCTATTCTATTCTATTCTATTCTATTCTATTCTATTCTATTCTATTCTATTCTATTCTATTCCATTCCATTCCATCCACTCCACTCCACTCGCACACATACATACATGCAAACACATACATACTGTATATATTTGTTAGACTGCTCATATCCAAAGCTTTAACTTATAAAACTAGCTATCCAATTTCAAACTTGAAATTTCTTCTCTTTTGGTGAGTTGAGGATCTCAAATATTCAAAAACATTATTTCTGCTTCATAACTTAGCATTACATGCTGAAAATTTAAATATGTATTTAATTGGTGGTAGGAGATCAATATTTTAATAATTACAATTCACAAAGACAGTATAGAATCTTTTCTGTGTGAGATAGGAGGTTAAATTGACTCCACCCTTTTTTCTCTTTCTAATTTTTCCCCACTAGTTAAGGCACATCATCCATTATTGACACGTCACTAAGTCAACTAGTTTACATTTTAGCCAATATACCATCAGTCCATGAGAAGAATTTTAGGTGGGATGACAGTTTGCAGCTTCATGCAATACCAGAAAAATATTATAGCCATTTCAGAAAAAGCCACTCTTAGGGGGACACAATCCTATTTACAAAGGTGGAAGGAAGGAAGGAAGGAAGGAAGGAAGGAAGGAAGGAAGGAAGGAAGGAATGGAGGGAGGGAAGGAGGGAGGGAGGGAGGGAGAAACACATGCACTTACATACATATTCTTTATAATTGAAAATGGTATCAATTTTCAGACTGGAAACAAAAACAAATACAAATGCCCATTCTATGTAGCAGTTTCTATTATACTAAGTTTGTCCTTGAAAAGTTGCATTATGCTTATTATTCATGAATAAATGCATGGGTAGATGAAAGATACCAACAGAGAAGCATTTGAGAAGCCAATCCTCCAATTTCACTATCCTGGATGTGGTGGTAGAAATTAATTTACATGCCCTTCAAAATGCCATGGGAAGACATGCCACAATGCATCATCCTCACTGACTTGGGTTTTTGAACTTAAAAGTTTTCTATTCAATATGCTAGAGTGGAGTAGTCATTTCTGTGGTCAACAATTTTCCTTATTAATAAGGGTTAAAATTTTCTTGAGTTGAGCTTGAATACCCCATGTTGTTTTCCTGGCAACAATGTCAAAATGATCTGCTATCGTTTTCTGAGATTTTTTCAAATTCCCAGTTTAAGTTAGTTTATAGCCTTGGGTCTTTCTGGTGATTTTTCATCCAAATACAAATCAGATCCTGCAACAGGGGTATTAATAGAATTCATTGCAGCTACTTCTAGAAAGGGGAATTCATAAGCTTGTTCTCCTTTTCCCTATACGAAATTCTGTCTCTACAGATTTCTTGACATTCCCTCCATCATATTTTTGTTTTGTTTGGAAATAAATTCTAAGATCTATACGCCTTGTGTGTTTCTATCAGCACCTGACACATCTTTTTGTAATAAATGTTCAATCCTAGCAGAATAAAATAAAAGTAGGAGGAAAAAGACAGGCAGGCTTTGGCTTTAGATGCATCTGGCAAAACTATACTGTTGAACTATCCCATAAGATGTTTTAATCAATAGAATAAAAATGTAAAAGTTTCTTTCCCAAAATTTAGAAGTCTCCTAGGATCAGACTTTCCTCCAAAAAAATCTTGATTCTCAGGAGCTTGCTTTTAACTCAGGCTACAAAAAAAAGCATTGCTAATTTGCACTTTTAAGAAGTAAGAGAGAAACCTTTTCTTTTGCCTTCTCATTTGTTACCAATATGCCTTTCACTCCTGTCACAGTTACTGGAAGATGCAATGTTGAGCTTACGCATGAGGCTTCTTGATGTATTGGTATGGGCTGAACTTCAAGTGGACGACCGTGTACAAAGGTGTGGTTATTATGAATCATTTATTAGCCAAGCTACAGCTTAAAACAAATCCTCACTAATGCAAAGGGGAACTTGACTTTGGAAACACTGCACTATGTTGTGCTGGCTGTATATTTTACAGAAACTGTTTTACCACCTGAATACATTTTTCAGGGGCCCTCTTTTGTCATCCTACAGTAAGTCAGTGCCAGACTTCCACAGTAAACTTTCAAACAAACTGAAGATTTGGTCCTTATAGCATGGAGATTGCCATATGTCATAAACAACATACCAATATTTACTTACATTGCAATCAAACAAAGCTACCAGCTACACATGAACAGTAGCCTTGGGTTATACAAATATTTGACAAGCAAATGAAAAGATTGACTTCAATTATTGTTTAAAATCATGCTCCCTTTAAAAATAAATCTTAAATATAAAAGTTGAACTACTTTCCTTTTATGTAACTTTTATTGTTTATCAATGTATAAAATACAAAGAAAAATAAAAATAGGAAATTAAGTGGAGAAAAAAGAAAGGGGGAAAGAAAATATGAGGTACAAGGGAAGAAAGAAAAAGGAATTGTCTTCTGACTCTTTTTTAGCACAGTAGAAGATAACAACATTACAACCCCAACTTTTTACTTTTACACATTACTATAAGTAACCATTTCTATAATGACAAATCATCCTTTTTAAAACTCTAGATTTTTCTGTAAGCTAATACATCTTATTCTTTAACTTTCTTTTAATGTAGATATTTTCAAATGCATTTTCAACAATATTTTACAAACTTTAGGAATTACTTAATCATTATACATAAAGGAAAAATACATTTCAAACTTTAGATTAAGACATTCTTTCAGTTACAAATATCAAATCAAAGAAAATCCATCTTAATTCCAATTGACTCATTAAGTTTAAGTCACTCCTTCCAGCTTGTCTTCATGGAATAAAATATTTTTTTCTTCTCTGGAATGTTTGTCAAGTAAATTATAAGCTTCTCTTTTTCTCAAGGATTTCTCAACCTTGTTAATAATCCATGAGGAAAAAGTCCCAAACTTGTCCTTTTAAAAGTTGCAAATTTTCTTGAAGCTCTTCCTTCAATTGTGTTGGGAGGCTTCTATTTTAAACCATCATAATAAAAATTGGTGTCAATATTCCAAAATTACAGTTGAACTACTTTCAATTATGGCTAGATCATCCATACTAAATTCAAATTCTGTTTTATGTGAGGAGTGTATCTAATGTTGATGAATTCTTATCAACATCAAGATCTATTTCTAAGAATTTCAGAATATGATTATTATTATTATTTTGGTTATCTGTGACCCTTAAATAGTTTGAGTTGTTTCTCAAAAGCACTGAAAGAAATGTTGCCCAAAGCATCCTTGGTTATGTTTGCATTTCTTTCCACCTAACCAGGATATCAAATCATCCTGTTTTCTATCTTGATACATGGACTCTAGGCAAATAGAGAGTAAGCTCCTTCCAGTGGTCTGGATGAGTCTTATTCCTGACAGCTTCCAGAATAGGAATGGAATAGGATAGGATAGGATAGGATAGGATAGGATAGGATAGGATAGGATAGGATAGGATAGGATAGGAGATGGAAGGGGCCTTGGAAGTCTTCCAGTCCAGCCCCCTGCTCAAGCAGACAAGTAACTGTCTAGCCTCTTTTTAAAAATCTCCAGTGATGGAGTGCCCACAATTTCTGAAGACAAGCGGTTCCACTGGTTAATTGTCCTCAGTCTCAGGAAGTTTCTCCTTAATTCCAGGTTGCTTCTCTTCTTCATCAGTTTCCTATGTTTATTAATTTTCTTTTATAGAGAATGCAGTACAAATATCAAATCAAACAGCCCTATTGAAGCCTCTTGTAGTCTAACAATGTGTTTCCAGTTTCCATCTGGACTTTCCAATGTCATACCTCAAGGTGAAATCTTAGGATTCCCTAATGCTCATTCCCACATTTTATTCCAAACCTGCGCGTGATTCCTGAATTATTTACAGGGACCATAAAAATTAAAGTAATTTTTAAGCTATTAAAAGAACCGGGGTAGCACTGAATTCTCAGCAAGAATGAAATTACTGATTTCTTGATTTTTGTGAACGATTCTGCAAGTTCAGATCTAACTAGTGAGGAATTATTATTGCCATGTGAATCTCTATCTCTCCTGTTGTATGTCATAAAATATCTCTTGAAAATCGAATGATTTTTTTTAAAAAAAAAAGATGGAAAGCAAAACAGAGAAGAGCAGGCAAGATCCCTGGCTAAGCTTTATTCATATGGGCACATCAGTGTTTAAAAAACAGACATAATCCTGGCTATGCCAAAACAACTGCCCCCAAAGGCAATTCCATCCATACTTCTCTCCCTCCCTCTTCCTCATTTCCTTCCCTTCCCTAATCCCTTTGTAGTAAGGCACAATATTTCCCCCTAGATAAGACAAATAAAGTTCCTACAAAGACAAGGCAAAAGGAAGAGTGAAGAAAGCTTAATTTGCATGAGGAAATTAATAACCTTTATAATACAGTCATATGGCTTCAATTTTAATGACTGTTCTAACAGTATTAACAAAGTTCTGGGGTCAGAAGCTAAAGTGTGGCTACTGTCAGGGTCCCCAGGTCATAACAGTGTCCAGGGAAACAAAAAGTGCTTCAGTAAGTCATGAGCTCAGTGGGTCAGCACATTCCCAGCTTGTCATGGCTACCAAGAAAATATTAAATATGGGAAAAAATAGGGGGAAAAGGGGGACAGATGAAGTCAAGGAAGAAAGACATTCCTCTAGGAGTTAGATAAGAGACCATTCAGAATTTGACTAGCTTGACCTGTTTTTTTACCATGACAGGCTGGACAGATATTTCTATAATACTTGCAGTGCAATTATTTAGCATCCTGTATCACCAGGGGAGATGAAGAAGTAATAAAGGAAGGATTGGCAAGGGGAACTCATAAAAAACAAATTGCAGCATCTACTTGGTATTAATAATTCTGCTAGGCAACATGCTCTTGCTTATCAGAATAAATCTTGGAAGTTTTATGGCCAAGGAAATACAAATTGCAGATCACAATGTCAAATATACAACACAAACTTTATTTGGCAAACATATCCTCAGCGCAAGCTGAAGAATAAATGGTTGACATGACTAGAGAATAAAGGATAACACAGAGATAAAGAATGAGGGGGGCAGAAAGAGGAATGGTAAAAGGAAAATATTCTGACTAGAAATCCAAATGCGTATTGAACGTCCAAAAGATGAAAGTTTGAGACAAGTGGCAAAATGAAAAAAATGAAAAAATTGAAAAAAAGATTTCGGAGTCAGTCATTTATTACATGATCCCTTTCATTTCTGCATCAAATAGGAAACCAAATACTACCATGCAGCAAGCCACATTTGGAATGTGGAAATCCACTCTTTTCTAATCATTTTTATATACTTAATAGCTTTTTTATGTTTGCATTGCATCTGTGGTGATGTTTACTTGTATAGTTTTTCTCACTGATACTGTTGTGATTTCTAATATTTTTAGGTATGTCTCCCAGAGGTTTTTTCTTCAAATTGTAGATATACATTTTGGGAACACACAACTGTAGATAGAAACTTAGATCTAATAAATATTGAGAAAAATATAAACAGGAGGAGGAAAAGGAACAGGATTCTAAGCAGATTTAAATGCACAAATATGATTTTAAATTAAAATAGCTGAAATACTAGAACAACAAGCAGTGCGACTACTAACAGGAGCATATTCCAAGACTTTGGTGCTATCAATAACATGGATTCAATAACAGGCAAAATCAGGAAACATTATTTATATATGATTTTGCAGTTCTGTACCACCACCACCCGTGGCACTGTCAGTCCTCAGAGTTTTCCCGTTCAGACTGTTATCCTGGCAAGTCATGAGATGATGATGATTTATATTGTAAATTTGATTTAGATGCATGGTGCATCTTCCCTTCATTTTATCCTCACATCAACTGATGAGATAGAGAAATAATACTGTATGACTGACCCAAATTGCCTACCCACTTTCTACAGCTACAAGTACATTTCAACCCAGATCTCCTTTGTCATTATATCAAATGAATCTCCCCTGAAGTATCTTTTTAACATTGCTTTTCCATGTCAGATATCCAACAATGAGCTTGCAACAACTATCAAACTTTGCAATTTAGAATTGTTATAACACATTGGGTAGGTATTCCAACAAGAAGATGGTGAATATGACCATAAAATAAGATTGATAATCCCAAGGCCAAGATGTAGGTATTTAGAAAAGGCTGGAACTTCCATAACGTCTGCCTGTTATCTTGAAATTGTCTGGTATCTGAATATTAACATTCCGAAGAAGTATTCAAAGCCACTTCTGTTCTTCAGTGGATTTGAAAATAGGGGATTGGATGTAGGGTTGACTATATATTATCCATATTAACATCTGTCTGTCTGTCTACCTATCTATCTATCTTCTATCTATCATCTATTTATCAATCATCTATCTATCATTTTATAGGGACGCGGTGGCTCAGTGGGTTAGGACGCTGAGCTTGTCGATCAGAAGGTTGGCAATTTGGTGGGTCAAATCCCGAGTGCTGCATAACAGAGTGAGCGCCTGTTACTCGTCCCAGCTTCTGCCAACTTAGCAGTTTGAAAGCATGTAAAAATGCAAGTAGAAAAATAGGGACCACTACGGTGGGAAGGTAACAGCGTTCCGTGCGCCTTTGGCGTCTAGTCATGCCAGCCACATGACCACGGAGACGTCCTCGGACAAACGCTGGCTCTTCGGCTTTGGAACGGAGATGAGCACCGGCCCCTAGTGACGGAAACGACTAGCACGCATGTGCGGGGGAACCTTTACCTTTACTTATCTATCATTTACACACAAACACAAACAGTTCTAATTACCCATCCTATTGGATTCAGCAGTCAAAGAATGCTACAGGTCCTGTCTACTAAGGACCCAGGAAGAGAGCCTTTTCTGCTGTGATATCTGCTCTTTAGGAAGGACCTGAAGATGCAGCTGTGCCACTGAGCTTGGGGACCAGTAAAAGTGATAACCTTCAATGGTTATACTGAACAAAATATACTGATTCTATTTATCTTCTGATGTTGATTATGTTTTGGGTTTAACTGAATTTTAAAAACTTATCTGAGTTTTTAAACAGTTTTAATAACATTGCATGGTTGTTGCTTTCATTTACATTTTTCATCATTCCTGCTATTGTTTTTTAATTGTTGTGAGCTGCCCAGAATTACATGTGTGAGATGGGTGGCAATACAAATTGAATAAATAAATATTTCCACTGGCTGGCAGAATTTACTACTCTAGAGAACTTGTGAGAAAGCAAAAGGACTTACTCTGTATACATTTTATTAAAAAAACATATGAGGTAATCAAGGAACTCCTTCTTTGAACTTTTTTACATTCTGTCTTGCATACACACATGAACTTACACTTAAGCTACTTGCGCGGCAATGCAGCTGTAAGTCAACTTGAATGTTAGATTCTAGCGGCCTTTTAAATTTTTTGCAAACCAGGTGTCAACTTCTGAAATGACCCTGGCTGAGGCCATCTTTATCATTCTAAGTTGCCACATAGGTTGAGGGGAAGGGGGAAAAGAAAAATGAAAGTAATGCTAGACAAAACACGGAGCGGTCCCGTGGTAACCAAGGTCATTCCCACAGGGGCTAGAAGGAGGAACCACGACGAGTTGCAGAGGGCCCCCCCAATTACTTACATTGGGTAGCATGATCTGTAGCATAGTAGAGGGGAGGGGAATGTTACATTTAGTTACACTGAATCTCTAGGGAAAATTTTAGAGTTGGTTTCACTTTTGACTGTGCCGATATTATGTATCCAATAAAAATGTGCTTTGAGGAAACTTCAAGCCTCAGAGTTCTGATTTATTTGGTTTCATTAGTCAGAACCTTGACGTCAGGCACCGTGGTCTCATTCTATCCCCCTTGCATGGATTGCTGCTTAAGGCAGGGCAAGGCACATGAATGATACATAAGGAAAAGCTACAGAAAAAGATTTTAAAAAGATGTCAATTAACAAGAGGTTATTGAAGCGGGGCCTGATGTGTCCCAGGAGGATGAAAGCTGGTAAAAAAAAAAGATGCAGGAAGTGTACCTGAGAAACATAAGTCAGCATCTATCATGAAGTTCTATTACAATTGGTGGTTCTGCTTATGTTAGAAGAAAAGCTATTCAACACTACTGGCTAACTCTGAAACAATGATAGCTGTTGCCACCAGAAAATCTGCACAAACAACAGATATTCCAAAAATCTCACAAATGAGGGCAAAGAGAAAAAAGAAATATTCTGTAAGTATTAATTACAATTCAGAATGTCACTGTTAATCAGCATAATATTATTTGGCTTCGTTATCAGGAGAAGATTTTAAAAGATCATTTGTTACTTAAAGGAAGGAAATCTACTTGAAAAGTATGCCCTGAGAAAGGATAAAACTTTCCAAAAGTCACATTTCGATGTAGCAATAAAAAACATAACTTTGGAATTAATGTGCAATACACACAAAAAAAATCATACTGGATAACCAAAAGAAAAAAAAAGAAACAAGACTGCATTTTTTCTGGGGCTTTTAATCTTTAATTTGCATATTGTGGAAGGACCACATGGATCATTAAAAAGAAGAAATCATTTGGGTGTTCTCAAGCAACACCTGTGCATCTAGGACAGACATGTCAAACACAAGGCCCGGGGGCCGGATCTGGCCCGCAAAGTGGTTTCATGTGGCCCGTGAAGCCATCCTGGAAACAGTGAGGGAACAGCCCCCACTGCCTTGGCCCTGGCCCAGAGACCCTCCTTCTGCCAGAGACCCTCAGATCTGTCCCACTCCTGCCCAGGCCCCCATAGGCACCCTTGATGCGAACGATGTAGAGCTGGCCACACCCACCCAGTAGGCCATATGCACTCTAGCCATGCCCACCCAGTAGGCCACGCCCACCCTGGCCATACCCACCCGGCCCCCTGAGGGCAACCGCAATGCTGATGCGGCCCTCAATGAAATTGAGTTTGACACCCCTGATCTAGGAGGCCTTCTGGTTTAAAGTTGGGGTGATGTGGTGGAACCACCGACTGAAGGGGAGGGCCCCCCTCTAAGGGGAATAAAGAGACATTCTAACTTAAGAATCTGTTTGGGGAAAGAAATGTCTGAGATCAAATCCTTAGGTCCCAAGAGAAGGCAGACAGTCTGGCAAGATTCTTTTAATGTAGGTGATTAACAAGAAAATATCTACTTGGGCCAATCCATGAGTGGTTCTGGTTGCTTGTACCTGATAGAATGAGGGAATGAGGAGTGGAAAATAGTTTTTGGTTTTGGGTTACACTGTTGCTGAAACCTTCACCAAGTCATTACAAGTGATTCTCCCCCCCCCCCGTCACTTACAGACTCTTTATTTTGTTGAGACCTCTCCAAGTCACCAAGCTCTACTTTGATCAAACAATGTAAATATGGTGCATGGTTCTTTCAAATCTGCTTATGTGATCATGATCGTGCTCAGAAATCATGTGGGTATTGGCAGTCCTCCCTGAATACCCACTTATTCAGCATTCAAAGTTATTCACAGTGCTGAATGAGTGGGACTTATGACGGATCCCCATAGCTGGCAATTGCAGCATCCTTGTCTTATATGACTTCAATTTGGGTATTTGTCAATTGGCTCGCAACTGCAATGGCTGAAGCATCCCATAGTCACATGACTGCCATCTGTAATCTTCACTGCCAGCTTCCAACCAGCAAGTCAATGGGAAACCAGAAGGAGGCCTCAAATGGCAATCATATGATAGTGGTTCTTGAGCCACTTCAGCGACTGTGCAGGACTCGCCTAACAACAGCAATGGGTGCTGCCACAATTGCTGTGATAAGTTAGCATGGTCACGTGACCGTGGAGTTTCTGATTCCAATTACTATTGTTAAGCAAGGACTACCTGTAGAAGAACTGGATAGAACAATTTCAAAATACTGGAAGCTAAGTGTTGTTCTGGAAAGAGCTATGCTGTTGTGTGCATGAACATTTTTTTCTTTTTACAAACTAGTGGCCTTCTAAGCTTTCTAAGCTGATCCAGATGCAAGAATGCCTATGAAAACCATTTATTATGGGAATAAGAGACACGGTGTGAAACCATATTAAATGCAAATAGTTATTTTGCAGACTCGCCTAGAATTCCAGATCTTGGTATCATAAAAATACTTAGGCATCCAAACAATGTAGCACACAGAGGCTCTTCAAAGAACCATGACATGTTTTTATAGTCCATACACAAAGTAACAGTACTGAGTATATTTTCTCAAAAGACTCAAATATTTAAGCAACATTTTTAAAGGCTTCATAGCAGCAGGCTACTCCAATTTCAAAGCACAGTGCTTGCATATGTCTGCCTATAACACATGGTACTTATGTCAGCAGAACCATTTTGAAGATTATTCAGGGATTATAAAAGTAAACCTTCAGATCTTTCAATGGGCATTTTCCAGTGGTGGAACAACCCTGAGAGTTGCAGATGAGGGCTACACAAAGCATTTACATGAATTGTCATGGTAGAATTTGGGGGATTTTATTGCCACAAGATAGTTGGCCAAGAATCTGTCAAGTGAAGTTTGGAATGCACCTCATCTGAAGACATGATCTAGAGTTTCTAAACTAGCTCTTCAGGAAATGCCTTGTATTTGAAACCTTAACCCTAATTCCCATTTGAACGATGTGAGTTCATTGTACATTTGAGAATTCGTGTCAGAAAGCTGCAACTTTCAAATGGTAATCCGAATGCTATGCTGAACTGCTGAATTGCCAGTACATGATTTTCTGAATGCTGTTATTTGATGATCATTTTATTGCTTTTATAACTTTTTTTGTTATTGGTTTATTCATTTCTGGAGTGGAAAGAATGAGACAAGGCAACTCCAGAAATCTCTATGGTAATTTGATCATGACTGTTGCTCTTGGCAGTGAGTATCCTGCAAGGTAAAAACTAGTGATTCCCATTATGACTGTGATACAAGCCAGAGAAGTGTAGAATAGCTTTTGCTCTTGGCAAGCTTTTTAATTTCCACAAGTAAAAAGGCAGCCTATGCCAAAATATCTTTCACTTGGATGATGAGGTATTGCATTGTATCCATTGCAAACAGCATACATGAAGCGATTACTAAGATGCAGAGCACAGTATTTATGAAATCACCCATCTCACACCTGAGACTCCGGTGGCGCAGTAGTTAGAATACAATATTGCAGGCAAACTCTGCCCACAGCCTGGAGTTTATCTTGGCATGGCTTCTGAGGTCAGTAAAATGAGAACCGAGATTGTTAAGGGAAATATGCTGGCTTTGTAAACCGCTCAGAGAGTGCTGCAAAGCATTATGAACAGAGGGATAGAATCAAGACCACTTGAAGTGTTTATTAACTTCACAATGCCTTGGTAAGGCCACACTTGGAATACTGCATCCAGTTTTGGTCACCACAATGTAAAAAACATTTTGAGACTCTAGAAAGAGTACAAAGAAGAGCAACAAAGAAGATCAGGGGACTGGAGACTAAAACTTACAAGGAATGGTTGCTGGAATTGGGTATGTCTAGTTTAATGAAGAGAAGGGTGAGGGGTGACATGATAGCAGTGCTCCAATATCTCAGGGGTTGCCACAAAGAAGAGGGAGTCAAGCTATTCTCGAAAGCACCTGAAGAGAACACAACAACCAACGGATGGAAACTAACCAAAGAGAGAAGCAACTTAGAACTAAGGAGAAATTTCCTGACAGTTAAAACAATTAATCAGTGGAACAATCTGCCTCGAGAAACTGTGAATGCTCCAACACTGGAAGTTTTTAAGAAGAGACTGGACAGCCATTTGTCTGAAATGGTATAGGGCAGGGGTGTCAAACTGCCGGCCCATGGGCCAGAAGCGTCATGCGGAAGCCACCCCCAACCCATTGCCGGCAATGGCAAAACTGTCCCAATACATTGTGCGACGTCACGTGACATTGCTGGTTTGACATGTCTAGTATAGGGTTTCATACCTGAGCAGGGGGTTGGACTAGATGACATTATTATTATTATTATTATTATTATTATTATTATTATTATTATTATTATTATTGTTGTTGTTGTTGTTGTTGTTGTTGTTGTTGTTGTTGTTGTTGTTGTTATTGTTATTATTAAGTGATACATAAGTCTAAGGGCTATTGCTATAAAAATACAAATTTAAAAAATGAACAGTATAAAAGCCATACTAAAACCATTACCTGTAGTCAAAACTTTTAAAAAACACAAATGTAGTCAGCAGCTGAGCACCAGCCATTCATAACATGCAGTAAAATTACTGAGTAAGCTCTCTACCGCAAGCAGATCCCCCGCTCCCCCAAAAAGTGGCACAAATTAGACCCTTCCAAAAAGTCAGTAGAATTGGGGCTTTAAGCTGTTTAAGCTTCAGGGCAGACACCATAGCAGAGAAGGCTCTCTTCCTGGGCCTATTAGATGCCATGTCTATGGACTGTAACATGCCTCTCCTGATAGGATGGTAGAAGTTGGGGAGAGGCTATTCCTGAAATAAAAATTGGTTTTATTTATTTATTTGATTTCTATAGCCGCTCACCTCTATCTTTTTTAAAAAAAAACTAAGACAGGGTGTGAAACTCAAACTACATTTATTACTTTTGTATATGAACTTTGCCAAGGCCAAGATGGAGGCAGGGCAGCAACTTTAGTTCTACTGAATCTTTCAGCAGCATTCAATACCATTGACCAAGGTATTCTCTTGAATTGACCAAGAGGTTGAGAGTGGGAGAGGGAAGCGCTGATCTTTTATAATTCTTTTTCTTCCTGATTGCCTGGTTCCATACATGGGTGGCAACAAGTTCAGCACTTGATTACTTTGTTATAAGATGCTACAGGGTTTGGTCCTCCCTGTCCTATATCCTTCTTTAACCCTTCTTCCATCTTTCATCCTCCATCCTTCTATTTAACATGTGCAGGAAGCCTCTGTGATAGGTTACCCATCATACATACAGTATGCTGAAGATAGCCATTTATTGATTTAGTTATCGGACTTACATAGTCACCCACTCAGCATATGACTCAAGGTAATATATACGATCAGAACACAATCCACAACTGAGTCATAACATAAAGATTTCTTTTTAAATGGAAATGAAAAGACATAAAGTCCAAGATATAGCCTTTATATGCTAAAATTGGGTAGGATAGTTAAGACACACCTAATTTTCAGAAAACACTGTAGTTAGTTATTAATGTTTTAAGTGCGAACAGTTATATCCTGCACTGGATTCCTGCACCGTATATTCTGAGAAATTATTTACAACATGCATATAATCAGTGAATTTCTACCAAAGAACAAATTTCACATCGAACCTAAAGTTTCCTATAATTTCTCTCAAGGGGAAATCTGCTATTTTTTTAAAAAAAATCTATATATCTTTAGACTCAATAACTGTATTTTGAAAATGAACAAAATATCTTTTATTCAGATTATTGGGATGACAACATTTGACTATGGTGGCTTAAAATATTGGGAGTAACAGATCTGTTGAGGAAAGGTTTAATTTACTGAAACCTACAGACCAAAAATGAAAAACCTGATGTCCTTGGACTGCAACACTTAGAAGGTGCTGATGATATTGACAGATTATTTCACATAAGTAATATCTCAGATTACTTATAGTCCCTCCTCTTGCTACAGATTATGTTCTGCCTAATATGGTTAGTAACCAAACACTAGTGCTCAAGTTGTTTTATCCCCCCTCAAAAACTGTGGAACTATCATTAGTTTAAATCCGAATGTATTGGTTATATATCAGAACATAACTACTGTAAATGCTTTTTCAAGTCAACATTATTTTATACAAAGTGGCTGGCAGGTTTGCCACCTGCAGGCAACAGTAATTATCCATGATAAGCAGGATAAGAATGACAAGATGCATTACTGGCAGCTATGTACTGTTCATACTTTTTCAAGCAGTTATATGGCTTTTCAAAGCTGTCTTCACCTTCAGTTTGAGTTCCATTTGGATGATTAACTTTGGGGTGGGAGGAAATACAGAAAATGACATTTTATATCATAGAGCAGGGAGCACTCTTGTGTACCATGAGGATGACAACAGGTGAGAGAAGTTAAATAGATATAATGCATGATCCTATACATCTTTACCCACGAGTAAATTCTTTTTAACTTTTGGGTAGAGAAGAACAGAACAACAATGCTAGAAACAGTGTTACAAATATCATTTCTACATCTCATTGGTGAAGACCATTTCTAAAAGCTAGTTCATTTAAAAGTGAGTGAATATCATAGATATTACATATTAAATATGTCAATCTCTCTGGAGAGTCTGTAAAAAGTTTCTAAGAAAGTTATGTGGGGTTTGGAAGACGTTCTTCATTGTAGCTGTTTATGAGAGGAGTCTTCAAACTTGGCCCTTTTATGACTTGTGGACTTGAACTCCCAGAATTCTTTATCCAACGTGCTTACATTCTCGCGTGCAGCTCCATTTGCATATGTGTATATGAATACACAGGAGTATATGGGTACACATGATACATGTATTTCAAATTTTAGACATTAAAATATGTATTGCTTATGGAAACAATCATTTCCAAAATACAGCTAAGTTACAGTGAATTATTTTCAATTTTTTTTATTGAAAAGTTTTTCAATACATTTTATCTTTAACAATCCCTCCCCCCCACCCCCCACCCAACCCTTCCTAGCCCTCCCTAACCCTCCCCCCTCCCCTTCCCCCCTCCCCCCTCCCTGACTTCCCAGAGCTAAATACAAGGTATAAAAATAAAAACAATCATAAACAACCATATGTTAACAACAATAAGCTATTAAGTCTATCGCACTCTAGCTCATGTAAAATAACTACAAGCAATACTAATATCACATCAAAACTTATACAAATGCTAAATGAAACTTTTTAGTCCCATATTTATTCTGGATGTAATCAATCCAATTTTTATATTACTACTCAACAACACTTTAAAACTTACAGTTGCCCTCAGAGAACTCACAAAAAACATGGCAAACAATTTACAAAGCCAAACATTTCACCCAGATCAAATACAACATTCATATTAGAACGATCAGAATAATTTCAATGTGGGAAAATTGGAAAAAGGAGATAATCAGGAACAAATGCATAATAGGTCTGTTGCACATAAGTCATGCAGAACCACCATATTGGAATGAAGCAACTCTTGCTATTCTGACGTGGCCGAAGAAACCTACTGAGCTCCGTTACTATCAGAAGACGTCTTGGACTGAAACTCTCATAATCCCTATCGTAGTGTTTGGGGCTTATAGGCCTTATTTTTGAAAACATGGAGGGCAACTGTTAGGAACGTCTGTTTTATTTGGAGAGGGGTAGGATAAGATAACAGTAACCTATCTACAATTGGAATACTCATTTCCCAATTTACTCCAACTAGCAGCCTTCGCAAAATTTGAATTTGAGAGAGAGCAACATTACTTTTGGTATGAAACCAGAACAGTTCCATCTGTTGTTTTATGGACTGAGACCAAAAGGAGTTTGTGTCATGCAGGCACCAGGGTGTTTGGCAACTCTATTGAAATACTCTATTGAAATACTTATTGTAATCACTTTTCAAGGCACAAAGCAGATTTCAGGACCGGTCTGCTTCCCACATTGTTTCCTCCCAACAGGGTTAGATTTCAGATTTGCCTGGATTAGCCTAAACCCCAGGAATTCCCCATCTGGACATTAAGGAAACTGAAGGGGAGGGGAGTTTCATTTCAAAGGCCAGCAGGATGTGGTACTTTCTGCCTGATTCTGCAACAGAACTTTCATTTTTGTAAAATCAGTAAATCACATTTTTTTAAATATTTTTGAAGGTTTCTCTCCTGACCCCCCCCCATCCCCACTTGTAATCACATTTTTCAACATTGACTCCATACCTCAATATTAGCTGGTTGAAAAAGTCTGAAACATACGACTTTAAGCCCTTATTTATTTTATTTTTTTAGGGATAACCCCTCCCCCCATATGATATACTATATTATACACACACACACACACACACACACACACACACACAAAATCCCTGTGTTCTTAATAAACCATTCTGGGGTTATCAATTAGACTGGCTATGTACCAACAAAAAAGAAAAACAAGGGGCGAATGTAATTTAAATCCATAAGTACACATTTAGAAATGATGTCTACAACTGAAACAGAAATATAAAATATCTAGTCAAACTGATGTATGCAGGTCTTGTTAGCTGGCTTTCTGCTCAGTTTGCTGTCTGGTTGCTAATTCCTGGCTGATCCCTAACCTGCAACATCAAATTTATCTCCTTTTTTATGGCTCTTTTTCTTTCAACTAAATTGGACAGTCTTTGAAACAGAGTAGATTCACTTTAAAACAAAACAAAACACCAAAACCAAAGCCTGTAAATAAGTGCACGTGTTTAAGTTGCAATTAAGAGAACAGTTGTGTGAGCTACAGGTTGTTTTATGATACTTCTTGATAATTATTGCAGGCCTACATCTTGATATATTGTCGCTCTGGATAGTGAGATGGGCAGGATGTTGAATGACTGACTGACTGAATATTATTTTTTTATTTCTTTTTCTAGTTCTTTTCATACTTATTGACTATTCTAATTTTCTTTGTTTCTTTTCTAATATTTTCTTGTTTCTACCTTATTAATGAGGACTCGTCTCTATTTTGTTGTTTTTAGATACCGGTAGTCCTTATTGAATGATACCTATTCAGCAATCATTCCAAGTTAAAATGGTGTTGAACAAGAAAAGGTCCTTGCAGTTGTGACCATCACAGTGATTCTGTGGTCACAGGATTGCAATTCAGGCATTTGGCAATTGGCTTGCAATTGTGATGGTTGCAGCCTCCTGGGGCCACATGAGCACATTTGTGACTTTCACTGCCGGCTTCCAATAAGCAAAGTCAATGGGGAAAGTGGCAGGAGGTTGCAAATGTTGAGCATTTGATTGTGGGATGTTGTGGCCATGCAAGGTTCACCTAATGACAGCAGATTGGACTCCTGCCACTCCATCATAGGTCACCACAGTCACATGACATCACACCTTACAAGGGCATCGCTTAACGATGGTGCTGCTGTTACTGATTACAGTTAAGTGATTACAATATCTAACTAAATGCAAAAGAAAAAGAAGGGGGGAAAAAGAATACACAACATTATAAAAGAAGGAAAAAAAAGAAAAGAAAAACCTCACAAAATAAAAAAGCAGACGCATACAAAAATCGATGCCCTGAAGCCATGATTCATTACAGTGACCCATGGTTAATCTATATTAAGTCGATTCTGCAAACCGCTAAACAGCTGGAGCCGTATGTTTGAGTTTCCGATGCTAAATAATAAGTCTTTTGCATGCTTATGTTCTCAAACCCACTATTTCTTGTTGATTTCTGACAGCTTAACTATACCTCGAGGAGGTACAGTGCAGGAACTGAAAGCAGGAACTGTCATCAGGTATGGCTTGGCTTCTGGCCAGGAGTGCGAGTTCTAGCTCTTTTCCAACAGAGCTGCTGTAATGTGTAGATTGGCTTTAAGGCTTGTTCTGTTTCATTCCACACGTAAACTATTTCAACAAGAACCAAAACAAAAAACAAAAAAAATAAATAACCTGAAGCAAAGGAGTTGAAGCAAGAGTACTGAATTGTGTACTTGCAAGGGTGAGTTATATAAGTTATAAGTATGTTCATTTCATGTGGTTAGAGAATGGAAATGGGCGGATTACCCAAGCAGCTATTGCACAAATACAGAGAAACTGGCCTTGACTTTTACTCGCAGTTTACGCCAAGTTGACGTGGTGTAGGGCAAGGATCCAGATTCAGACAGCCAAGTGCTGACTGGAAAAAAAAAGTAGTACCTATGCAGGGGAAAAATCATCAAGGGGTGTCTGTGGAGATTCTCAATCATCCAGGTCATGGTTGTCCCAAAGGTGATTTTTACAAAAGGCAACTGGACTTTTTTGGTTGTTGTTGGGTTGTTGTTGTTTTTTAAAAAATGTTTAGCTTCTCCATCCAGGAAGCTTCTTCAGTTCTAACTGAAGATAGAACTAAGTTAGAACTGAAAAAGCTTCTTGGATGAGAAGTGAAATGTTTTCAAAGGAAAAACAACAACAGCCAAGAAGGTCTAGTTCCCTTTTGGAAAAAGGTCATGCTCCATGCCAACAAGATGATGTAAGAAAAGGGAGTAGGAAAAATAAAAAATGGCACACATCAATGGTGCAGGCTCCCCTCCCTTATATGTCCCAGGAATGTGAAGGAATTGCACCTCAAGTCTGGTCCAACACCCATCACCACAAAAGAATCTAGTTGGTACAGTCTAAACTAAAAGGGGGAGCATCACACTTAATACAGATTACTGCCCGGTCACACAAAAAGGATTTGTGCTCAGCTACAACTACCCAGCAAATAAAGTTACAAGTACCTTCTCTCATGTTGTTGTTGTTGTTGCTGCTGCTGCTGATGGTGAAAAATTCTACTGTTCTCAAAAAATATACAGTAGCAGTTCCTCACTTGACAAGCCTTACTGTTGCTATTTAAGCACTTAAGAAAGAAAATAAATACAGAAGTGCTATTTTTAGCAATGCACTTATCAGTATAATCCTTCCCAAATATAACAACATATTTCCCTTTATGGCTACTTCCAAAAAGAGTATTTGCAGCTGAAAGGGGAAAAAAACCTATTCAGTCCTAAGATGTATGAGAACATTTTCTTAAAAAAAAAAGATAGTTAAGATAACAACTCTTTCTGTGAGATCAATATATAGGACGAGAAACCAAGAAACTGTCACTCTACAGAAGACGTATTTGTAAATTGTTTGGCTTTTCATTTGCTCTGAAAACTACGTGCAACATTCATACATTTCTGCTTACATCTTCGTTCTTTTTTCATGGAGCCCTAAATCTATTGGGGGGAAAAATGGGTGGGGAAAAATTACTAACAGGTTCAATAAACTGTGCTGATTCTAAGAAATACAGGAAATTACCATAAAGCATAAAGTCAAGGTTCTCATAACTGTCTGAAAGCAAACCATTAAAGAAGCAACTGATTCAGAATGCTATTTACAGCGTATTTCTTGCCTTAAGAGGGAACCTTTACTTTTAGCGATACATTTCTTGATTTCTCTCCTTCCCTACGCATGTAGTTAAATTTTACATCACTGCCTCAACACTAGCAAGTCATGTGTTAAAAACAAAACTAAACCATTTCCCCAAAGAATGAACATTTTCTCAGTTTGCTATAGTCTATAATCCACAGTGAACACAGCCTCTCCAAGCTTTCACTGAAGTTAATGCAGAAAGAGCCCTGCTGGATCATACCAAAGATCTGCCTAATCCATTAATCCAGCTCCTACTGTGGTCATCCATATTTAAACTACTTTACACAGAGAATCCTGTGAAATTCAGTTCAGGCAGCTGCGTTGAATTATGGGAGTCAACTTAGTACTTCTCACAAGCAAGTCTTTTTCCTTGTGATGGACCCTAATTTTTGAATTTCCTCTTAAGAAGACACATATTTGGTTCTAACAGGACTAGTTTCTAACCAGGCTTTTGAAGCCCATCTGTTTTGGGATGCTTTTAATTAAAATGTTGAAATGAGGGTTTTGTTTTGCTTTTAAAAAAAGAACCACAGTTTGAAGATCTATATAATTTCCAGAGGTTGTGTTCAATTATTTATAATTAATTTTGGAAGAACGTATTGCTGATTTATAAAGTGATTTAAATTGTTTCTTTCAATGATTCTGGAATGGAAAACATTTTTTTTTATTTTTGCATGTAAAATACCTTGTGGAGAACTGTCCTACATGGTGAGATGAAAATATTAAAAATAACAAAATGGTAAAACATTAACTTCGGTATGTTTATTTTCCTCTGAAAGTGATGTGCATGGCTTGCTCTCATTTTATCCTCACATGAACCCTGATATGTAAGCTAGGCTGAGAGGGAATGACCCATCTAAACGATGCAGCAAATTTATGGCTGGAGAAAAATTGAACCCAGATCTGGCCAGTCTAAATGTGTCTTTTTAACCAAAGCATCTTTGTAGAAAATGTGTTTTTGGAAGTAAATACTAGACTTTGCTCATTTTTGACAGACGTCTGGCTATGAACTGAGAAAGCTTGGAACAGAATACTTCTTTCAGCTAGCTCTTTGTTGAAAGGCTACATTGATACTCAAACCGTAAAGATACCACCCAAAACATGGCTCCTCTTTAGATGGAAGATGTGAAGGTATCAAAAGGAAAGTTTTGCAGAGCTTTCTTCAAGTTAAGCTCAACTTTTGGTGACTTCATAAATATGTTCCATGTTGCTTTCCTGACAGAAACACAGAAATAGTTTGCCATCAGCCTTTCTGAGTATTTTCTTGACTTTCCAATTTAGCATCCTTCCCCAATAGTCCCTAAATATATAGCATGCAAACTCTAATCAGATGGTGTTTGTAGGATTCTAACCTTTCCTACTTCACCAAAAATCTATCTCCCTTTTTTAACAAGAACCAACCTTCCATAACTATGGAGTGAGTGAGGTTTGTGGTATCCCTAGTACTGATGGCCCTTTCTGCTCTCCAGTTAGAAATAAGGAACAGGTGCCAAAACTCAACTGGTGACCATAGATGTTTTGCTGCTCTAGACATACAAGCTTTCCTGGCTATAATTTATGAAGACTTTTTGGTTTCTGCTCTAGGCAACTGTCTGTTCTGCTTTGGAAAAGAATGTGTTATTGTGATATTGTGATAGTCTGAAACTTTGCAGCTCTGCAAGGTTAGCTCCTTTGACTCGTTAGATTAGAACTTGTGATAGTTCTTTCACACCTGAGAATGCCAAAACTTAGATGGTGAATCAAAAAGGCAACATCCTGAAACAATCCAAATTGTTTCATGATTGTTTCAAGTAGGATTGGCATAATAATGTGGGAATATATCTTCAGCTTCCTAGTATTTTGATTTTACCCTTTAAGGTTTATTCTTTATCCTCCGCTCTACAGGTGGTATACCAGTTATGGTTAAAAAAAACAACACTCAAGATGGCCAACTCAATAGTGTTATTAGAGTCCTGCCCATAAAAATATACCATAAACATGGGTGGAACGTTCACTGCACTGTTGAAAGCCTCAACTCCTTACCCTGTGGATGTGCCTGGTCCATTCCATTAATGAATGAATGAATTTAATCCCTTTAATCCCTTGATTAATTAATTAATTTTTATTCATTCATTCATTCATTCATTCTCATCGACAGTCAACATCATTCAGTAATCATGGGGCTATTGTTTGTATATGGGATCAGTTTCTATTACTTCTCATCAGTAGTGTTTGTTATTTAGAAAGATACATTTCCCTTGCGAAACTTGTAATGTATGATATTCTTTATAATCTTTTTTATCATTCTGTTAGGAAGAGGAGAGAAATTAATTATTCACAGTTCAGTGCTTGCTCGACTTAATTTATATTGTCCCTAGTTATATATGAGCCAATGTGCAAATACAGGCAATCCTTGGCTTACGGCCACAATTGAGCCACAAATTTCTGTTGCTCAGCAAAGCAGTTGTTAAGTGAATTATACCCCATTTTATGACCTCTTTGCCATAGTTGTTAAGGAAATCACTGTAGTTGTTAAATGAATCATGCAATTGTTAAGCAAAACTGGCCTTCACGACCGACTTTGCTTATGGGAAACTGGCTGGGAAGGTTACAAAGGGTGAGCCCATGACTCCTGGGACAGTGCAACTGTCATTAATACATGCCAAATGCCCAATTTTGATTACATGACCATGGAAATGCTGCAACAGTCATAAATGTAAAAACTGGTCATGAGTCACTTTTTTCAGTTCCATGGTGACTTCAGTCACTAAACAAATGATTACAAATCAGGGGCTACCTCTATGCATCGATGTTTATATTTCTAAATGTTGTGATGCAGTTCTCCATTGAAAATTACAAGCAAAATATGTACGTTTACAGGATTTGTAAAAATGGATATGTTAAGAGTTAGTTTAAAGGTTACCTATAAAAATGAGCTCAATTTCTATGCACTAAAAGCATCCAGGCTTTGTTTTAAATTGCAGGTGAATTTAAAGTTGCTGCATGAAAAGTCTTCATCTGCCAGCAGATCAGTGCCTGCACTTTTGAGATCCACAAAAACTGGGTAGAATCCAATACGTTCATTAAGACTTTTCTTCTTACTGCAGTTTTCCACAGGTCTCCAAATAAATTTCAAAGAAATTTAGAAAAGTAATATAAATTATAGCAAAATACCATAAAATACCACCCGTTATGATAACAGGTTGCTTGGTCCTACCAGAATGTTGCTATTTCTGATACCGAATAGAAACCAGAGAATTTTGGGTAGACCTAATATGCAAAGATGCGTGCATTCGGTACACAGATGTATAACTAAAGATTTAGGGGAGTTGTAGATTTTCTATCTCTTAGGCAAGGTTCTCACCCCAAATATAAATTCAGTAGTTGCCACTGGATCAATAGTATATTAATAGTATGCGGGTTCAGGTGGGGTAAAAGGGGGGTTTAAAGTAACATGTGAGCCCTGCAAGGTAAGGTAGCATTTATTTTTACTTAATTACTAAATTGATAAATATATAGCCACCTATCTCAGTACACAACACTGGGCAGCTCACAATATTAAAACAAGTATATGCAAACTCAAAATAAAATGAGAAATAAAACAAACAGCAAGCAGAGAATCGGAAAAAGCCCTTGTCAAGAAACAGGTCGCATCACATACCTGGGGCCTCAGGGGTGAGCACAATATACTCAGCTAACAGAATAACTGAGTTGGGAGGGACCTTGGAGGTCTTCTAGTCCAAACCCCTGCTCAAGCGGAAAACCCTAAACCATTTCAGACAAATAGTTGTCCAATTCTCTTCTTTAAAACTTCCAATGTTTTTAAGTCCTTCCATTGATTAAGTGTTCTAACTATCAGGAAATTTCTCCTTAGTTCTCGGTTGCTTCTCTCTTTGAGTTTCCATCCATTGCTTTTTGTCCTGCCTTCAGGCGCTTTGGAGAATAGCTTGACTCTCTCTTCTTTGTGGCAGCCCCTGAGATATTGGAACACTGCTATCCTGTCACCCCTAGTCCTTCTCTTTATTAAACTAGACCTACCCAATTCCAGCGACTGTTCTTTATATGTTTTAGTCTCTAGTCCCCTAAAAGATCACAAAATCAGTGAGTGTACAGTGCTAATTCAGATCCAAATTACTACCTTCTCCAGTACAATCTACCTTAGGTTTTCGATGGGGCACATTTGTAGGTCTCATCATGGATGTGTTTAATATTGAAGTTCTAGATGGAAACTGGTGTCTGGACAATGGAAATGGATTCTCCATGCTCAGTGGAATAAAGATTTGATTATTATTTGTGACTTATGAACAAGTTGCTTATTACTGTGTGCAAGTAGTCCTCATTTAGCAACTCAATCATTAAACAAAGCGGTCGCTAAGTGAAAATCACAGGACCACGGCTGGGGTTATTATTTGTCTTTGCTTCTTGCTACTTTCTTCAGTTGAACTTGAGTTCTTTCTCTTTCTCTTCGTGAACAATCAGTGTAGGGTAAATAAGCAAGTGAAGATAAGAACAGAAGGATGCTGCAAAGGTTGTAAATGGGAGGACTGGTCGTTATTTTTTTAGCACTTTTGTAACTTCAAATGTTCACGAAATGAGGAAGTTGCTAAGCAAAGACTACCTGTATAGATAATTATGATGAATACAGCCATCCTTTTCTGAATTTTTTTCGTAAAAATTATACATACATCGATAAATGTGCATATTCCTATATGTGTTCATTTTCCCTTTTCTGTTAATTAAAGACCAAGCAAGTTCTGTTCTATCAATGAAGAGATAGTATATTTATCAAACAATTTATCATTAAAGTTGGAGTTGGCCCCACCTCCCTCAATTTAAGAGAGGCTTAAGCCTTTTCTTTTTATGGAGGACATTTAGCTTACAGATATCTATTCTGCTGGATGCAATTATTTTAATGGCTGCATTAAATTCCAAATTTAATTTTAGATATTATAACTTGTGGTGAGGCAGACACCCCCACTCTTCTGGCCTTTCAGAAAGGTATGAAAACAAGGCTGTGCGGCCTTGCTTGGAGTTCACAAGGGAGCAGACAGCCATGGGACTAGTCAGCACCTTGAAAGTCCTCCCCTTGCCATGTAATTAACTTTTAACATTGATTTTTCACCATATACTGCTTTTATGTTTCAATATTTCATTTGTACATCACCCAGAGTCCCTCTGGCAGGGAGATGGGTGGTTTCAAAATTTAATAAATAAATAAATGCAAAATGGTCAACATACGTATTTTTAAATAAATGCACACAGAGACAAATTTAGCAGGAGCTAACACTGGCATTCAAACGGATACATCTAGATTAGAAGATTCAGAAGAGGCCTTGCTCCCACATAACTTGGTTTTAAACTGTCAGTTGTGCTAACCACTCATTGTGGCATAATGTTATGTGTACACCTGGCCACAATGGCTTCTTCAGCATTATTCTTTAAAAACATAATTCCTGGCTTAGTGTTACAAGTGAACTGAATCAGTGCTTTAAGAAGCAGTATACAGATGAGCTTTATTACTTGTACAACCACAACTGACAACAATGCCTCGGTATGGATACCTAGATATGGTAGAAAAGATTGAATTCTTTGCAGCAGTTGTCACCTCAGTAAGTCAGCTTCAACGCAGGAATCTTGGGCCACACCGAATAATTTATGTCACAGGATTTCTAAAAGATGCTTTGACATCTCTAAAACTCCTCTCACTTTATTGTTAAGTTCTTGGTACATCAGAATGTGATGTGATTTAATAAAGGGGATTATTTTAACCTCCTAGGTCCCATCCTAACTAAATTTATAGACTCAGAATTGCTGTAAATTATATTATAATTATACTGCTACACAAGTGACTTCCCTTTCTAGATATTAAAAAGCAATTCAGGTAAATGATCTTTTGCCACCGTGGTGCAGCCCTGCAGAACTCATTAACTCTGGGGATTACATGGCATACCAAAAAGATTACACAGTCAACATTACAGTAGAGCTTTTGAAAATGATACAATTGGAACATAAATAATAAGGCTACCATTCTGATTTGTTCTTCACTGCATTTTTCTTACCTATCAACAACCAGTTAAGAAGACATTCGCACCTTCCAAATTAAATCCTCAAAAGTTTTTTGGATTGCTTACTTGCTTGCTTTTGAGGTCACTTGTCTTCAGCAAGATACTAAACAGCTTACTTCTTTTTTAAAAAAAAAATAGTAATGCAAAAGGACATGGCTAGCAAGACAAAACCACTCAAATGACATCCAAAACAAAAATAAACTGACCCAACTTGTTCGTTCTTGAATAATGAAGGATAAGAACCCCATCCCTATATTTGTGAACTTTTCTGAGTTTGAGGATGCTTTTTTTTTGCAACACACATATAAATATAAATACACATACAAGGAAAACAAAGACAGATGTTAGCTATAAGAAATCTAACTGCATTTATCAAAACTTTCAGGCAGTTTTAAACGCAAATATAAATTTTCAAGGAGTATTAACTAAAAACAAACAAACAAAAACACAGATTAAAATACAAAAGCTGTGAGGAAAAGTGTGAAATTCATACAGAACAGAAATAGACTGCTCATACAGGAAGATCCTTAATGATTTTCCCTTTTTCTCTTATGCTTTCAGAATAAAGACTGGCTGAAATTAGCAGAGTTGCCTTGAGTTAGTGAAGTTGCCTCTCAGCAAGCTCCTGTCTTTGAATAGCAATCACACCTTACACAATACTTGGGCTATTAAATAATAATAATAATAAAAAACATAGTAAACATTTCACCAAATGAGTTTGTAAAGATGCTAGCAAATCCTGGGCCACTTTTAAAGAAGTATTGATATTAGGATGAAAGCCAGTTTGGTGAAGTACTTAAGGAACTAGGCTAGAAATCAGGAGACCAGGAATTCTAGACCTGCCGATTATTTCTTATGTTCTCATTTTATAAAGGTATTGTGTTGAATTTCATAATTCTGGACATTTTCTTTCCTTTGGATTTTGTGACATTAATAATCATCAATTGGTAAATATTTTATTTTATCTGAGTTGTTTAATCATAACACTAGCATTCTAGAAGGGTCTCCCAAATCCCCAAACTTCAATTGTGAGAGGCATGGGCAGGGCTTTTTTTCTAAAAAAAAAAAAAAAGGTGCCGGAACTCTCATCTTGTTAATCTTTTATTTGTATAATTTTATTTATATATTTATTTATATAATTAAACAATTATATATTCAATTCTTAACATACACTTAATTTATTGTATTTAAGGCAAATGTTCATAGAAAATTCCAAACTTTTGTCCAATTCTCGTCTGGCAAATCATCTTGACTCCTTTCCTTGCTCTTAGTATCTATGGCCGAATGTCGTCCTCTGAGTAACCACAGATCAACGTACTTTGAAGGATCGAAAAGTCTCAGAGGTGGTCCGACAAGTTTGATGAACAAAAGTGCTGAAATTGTCTTAGTCTTTAACGAAGCTCTGGTTGGGGTGGCAATTAGATTCATCTGTGAAAACCCACGTTCACATTCACTTGAAGAAATAGGAATGGTATTCAGAGTCTGTATCAAATGCAACAGTTTTTCTGGATATGTCTTTTCGAGAATGTATTCACGGAATCCACGAATCATTTCTCTTTCATTTAGTTGCAATCTGATTGATAAGTTTCTACTTTCTACTTCTCCAAATGTCAGTTGAGTATTAACATCTTCAGGCCAATGTTTTTGATCAAGTACGCGAGACCAATACGCCAACTCATCGTCTTTGCTATCAAGTAATCTTTTTTCAATTGACTCTTTCAATTTTGTATAAAATATACTTGGATCAATGGGAGGATCCTTTTTTGAATCTCTTTTGTGAAGTAAAACTCCACGAAAGTGAAGATCGCTTACGGCAGCAGCAACAACACATTTATAATAGGGCCCAAAGTTCTGTCTTCTTTCTTCAAAAACTTGTACCAGTATTTTTATTTTCTTATTTGCCTTATACAAGTCGATGTTGAGGTCCTGTAGATCCAAACTTAAATCTGACAATTCTTGGAGAGCGTCACACATCAATCCTAAGTCCAATAAAAATTCTGTTGGTGTTATTTTTCTTTTCAGGGCATCATAAGTCCATTTATCATTTTTATCTCTTGTAGGATCATGCATTGCTTGTTCAAAATGATACACAAGGGATTCAAAATTATTCCATAAAGCCAAAACTGTACGCAAACTAGATGACACCCATCGGGTACTTAAAATTCTTCCAATTTTCAGCAGCTCAGTCCCCAGTAATTCTGCACATGAATGCAACTCTCTGCTATTCTTTGGTGAAGCATAGTATATGACATACAGTTTATCAATAAATGATTGGAATCTATTTATTCCTGAAGTTTCCTTGGCAGCATCACCTACTGATAATTCTAGTCTGTGATTAGCACAGTGCTAAACTATAATAGAAGGAAAACGTTCTGACAGCAATTTTTTCACTCCACTTTTACATCCCATCATCACAGCGGCGCTATCGCATGCCAGAGAAATCAAATATTTTTTTTCAAATAATCTTCTGTCATCCCATAAGAGTAAAGACATTGGAGTAAGGAATCAAATATTCCTTCTGCTGTTACTTTTTCAAGTTCTACCAAGTCCAAAAACAAATTTACTGGTGAATTCATTCCCATACCTTCGATACAGCATCGAACAAATACTATGAGGGTAGGATTTTTGCTTATTGTGGTTGATTCATCAATTATCAATGAAATTTTATTATTGGATCAAACAATTTCTTTAACCACAGTTTTCCTCATTTCTTCACTTATATGATTAACAATATATAATCTTAAAGGGCTTGCCATTGCGGTAGAAGATTGCTACCACTGCTCCAGGGTTTGGCTAACTTAAATATGCATAGCATAATTAGATTTATTGTTGCTGCTAAAGCTATGGATTACGGATTCACATTTCCCATGGACTGTCTTCTGTCCATGGAAGGGAAGCTTGATAGATTCATAATTTCATAATTTTAGTTATTCCTTTGTGGCAGGGTATATATGAGAACAAGCTGCAAAGGTCAAGGTCTTTAAAAACATGTTTCTCACATATTTATATTTTTGAATCATAAATATTAAATCTTTTTTCTTTCCAATGATCCAAACTAATGCTTTAAAAATATAATTTCCAGTTTTAGCTACAGTAAACAAGCAAATCACACTAAAGCTAAATTTAATGTTACTTGTTAAAGATATTTACTATATTTCAGAATTAGTATTCTTTCAGTCACAATCTTATTCCTATTCAATTTGGCTGATTTTAAAATGTGATGTAAATCATAAGCACATAAAAAGAAAACAGCAGAAACAGCTGCAAATTAACTCAACAGTTCTATGCTTAGCAACATTTCCATTTAATCAAAGTCCTTGCTCTTTCCGAATCTATTTCAGGGTTTACTTTCTATATACACAAACAGTGGGAAATGAGTTTCTGGGCTGGTTCAAATATTTTACACATTATGAAAATTTCAGGTACTGTATCTGTTCCATATAAATATAAAAGCATGATAGGCTCTGTATTTGTACAATGGCCGATTATCTCAGTGTGCAGAAACGTGGATAACTACAAACAGAAGTTGCAAGCCCTCTCCTTGACTTCAGAGTCATCCTGGTGAGATAGTTAGCATATAAATTTAATAAATAACATTTTTTCCCAAATGCCCCTATCAGGAATTGAATTTGAATGAAGTTTCAGAAAATCAAATGTTATGTGCTGGTGGTACTAAGTTCCCAAAGATCTAGCATGGGATAAATGAATTCTTCCTTATAAAAATAACTTCCTGCCTTTTTCTAATCATCATTTCTACCCTACAGCAATTTGAAAAGTAAAACAAAGTGAAACAAACCACTACTCCCTCCATGCAGGGAAAATTTCCTTGAGTCATACTTGGATACCCTATTTGCAAATAATATCTTACTTACCTAGTTGAGATGGTGTAGTTGGGGAGCAGGGAGGAGTGCAAAATTCCTGCCTTCGCTGCAACTTGCCTGTGCAACATTTGCCTGCTGGGTCTTTTGGCAAGCTCAGCAGCAATTCCTATTGGCTTCCAAAAGCCAATAGCATAGTTTACTCAGGAATGCTGGGAGTTGAAGTCCATGAGTCATAAAAGAGCAAAGCCTGCAATAGGCTTAAGCCAACAGCAGCACAGCTTGTGCAAAAGCTTTTTTTTTTTCTTCAAAAAAAAAGGTGCCGGAACACCGTTCTGAGCGTTCTATGAGAAAAAAAGCCCTGGGCATGGGAACACATAGGCATGGTGTGAAGATCACACCAAAGAACAGAGGCAAAAGGAAAGAATGCAGCATGAGCATATTCATGAAGAGAGATTATATGGTTTTGGCTAAGCATCTGAAACCACTTGTAGGCCACACAGAAGTTACGAGTAAGCAGATGACATCCTCTTTAGAAATCTTTTTAGTCATAAACAGATTTTGAAACATATACTTAGAAACTACGTAAGTAAACTGGCTCTTGCTCATTATTATTCTGAAGACTTTTCTACCAGTGGTTAGAAAGACCCAGTGGTACCTCTGCCTTTTCCCTTTTTGCTTTGGTTGCCCTCTCTGCACATGTCTGGTTCTAATCAGCAAGGACATTGATGTTGGGATGAACTTAGTTAAGTATTCTGACTCACAGGGACAGTTTTACAGCCCTGATCTGAAAAGGAGACTTAGGAGAACAACTGTGCAAGCCTCAGCTTCACCAAAACACTTGTGTAGGTGCTAGCTTTGGACAAAGGAGGGGAAAAAACCCGTTGTCACAATGTCCAGTGTGATAAAACACCACGTCAGTCTTCTCTGACTTGGTACCTTCTAAATGTGCTGAGATCAACTCTCAGAATTCTTATCCAGCAGGGCTACGTTGAATTTGGAATATGGGAATTACAAATTCAACTCACGGGAAGGGCGTGATGCTGGGAAAGGAGGCTACTGCTCCTATTTTAGTACCCACAGAGACAATTAAAGCAGCTTTGTTTATGCTAGAAATCTTTTTCTTACTGCAAGCAGCCCTGATGGGGCCAACTGCCCTAATCATATTGCTGAGTTAGGTGCTAGCTATTCATCCAAAGGTCACCAGAAAACTATACTGGTGTGAAATTTGGTTCCACTGAAAATCCCACCCTTCCTCCATTATGCATGTTCAGTATTTCCAATAGGGCTGTTTTGATTACTTAAGTGCAGCACCTGAGGGACAAAAGATTGGTTGATTCCTCCAGTTTTGCTACTCTCCTTTTTTTTTAGCATGTTACCAGAAGTGGGGAAAGCAGTACTGAAACAGAAGGGCGAGACTGGCTTGCCAGCCAGACTATTATCTCTGCTCATGTTCCTGTACGCCCTTCCCTTCTAAACCCTGTTCTGCCACAACCCATGCTCCTCAAGACCTGCTTATGCCAATAGGCTTGGGAGTCCCAGGAGATTGGAAGCATTCTAAGATGGCTCCACCGTTGTGGTTGGTATTTTCATTCCCTCTGTGCCTCGTGGTCTGTATATTTTAATTTTTAATCATATTTTAATATTTAAGGGGTTTTTTGTAATAATGCTTTATACTGTACATCTATCTTTTTATTTGATTTTGCATGCTGCCCAGAGTCACTTCTTCTGAGAAGGGTGGCCACATACATTTGGTAAATAAACAAATGTTCAATAAACTGTTTTAAAAAATTCAGTCTGATGTCACCAAGTGAGCTGAGTTATAAGCAACCCTTTTATTTATTTATTTATTTATTTATTTAAAAATTTTTAATTTTTTTAAGTGTTTTTAAGTGTTTTTTTAGTGTTTGTTTGTTTTTTCTTTATAGGTAACAAATACCAGCTTCCCCATTCTCTTGTGTTCTGTTCAGGAGGCAATGGGGGAGACTTGGTTCTATCATTCCAATGTTATACTATTTCATCCCTCAGCTAAATTGTAAAGACACAGACTTAAAGCATTCATAGTATTGCTGTGGCAAAATTTTGGATGAGAAACTGGGAGGGAAGTGTCATGGTCACATCAACCTGAGATAGCCAATAAGCATCTTCTGATCCCCTCCACTACTGGTCACTTCATTTCCCCTCCAACGTAGATTTTACATATCTTGCAGCTATTGGATTCTCTTGGTTTAACAGGGAAAATATTATTGGGGCAGCTGCAGTTGGTATAAGCTTGTCTCACTAATAGGACTTGAGAAAAAAACGAAGGTGTCAGAGAGACATGGAATGAGAAGAAACTGCCAGATCACATGTGCTGTAATGCCATCACTGAACCTAAGTGTGAAAAGTCCACTGTTTCTTGGGATTAATTTCTTGGCAATTCAGGTGAACTGCAGAACTAAATAAAAGTTGGTCTTTATTCCAATCAAGTCCTTCTCCCAATA
Source organism: Vipera berus (assembly GCF_964194415.1). Classification (NCBI taxonomy): domain Eukaryota; kingdom Metazoa; phylum Chordata; class Lepidosauria; order Squamata; family Viperidae; genus Vipera; species Vipera berus. The sequence continues at coordinate 129,299,903 of NC_138202.1, read as the reverse complement.
TTTGCAGTGTGATATACAGATGGAATAAAAACAGAACTAGTATGGATAAAGTATTCTAGTGCCCTTATCAAAATCACTGGTGTTACTAGAGATCATTAAAGAACAGTTGCCCACCTCTGACTTAAATGTGGTCATTTCATGTCTGGGATAATTCTTAGCTGCATAGGTGACACTCTTTGATCAATCAATTAGGTTCTGGTTCTTATATGGCTTTCTTCTTGAAAAGTCTTATCCAGTCCCAACTGAACTGAAAACAGAATGGAACATGAATTCAGTCACATAAAAAGGAATTATGGAACCATGGATAAGTTGCTGACTAGAATTGGAAGTCCCAGTTTTTTCAGTCATGAAAAATCATTGAGTAATTTTGAATCAATCACTTCTTCTTAATCTACTCAAACAGGAAAAGTACCAGACGCAGGAAACTACAGACCAAACAGCCTAACATCAACACCTGGGAAGATCCTGGTAAAGATAATCAAAAAACAGATCTGTGAACATCTAGAAACAAATAAAGTAGTAGTAGTCAGCACAGGTTTGTTAAAAACAGATAATGCCAAATCAATCTTATTTCATTCTTTGATAAAGTGACTAAATTAGTAGACCAGTGAAACGCTGTGGATATGTTATTCTTAGATTTCACTAAGGCATTTGACAAAGTAGACCACAACCTACTTCTTGGTAAGCTAGAAAAATGTGGGATAAACAACATCACCACCAAATGGACTTGTAACTGGATGACAAACCATATTCAATGAGTCGTCCTTAATGGTACTGCATCTACATAGAGGGAAGTAAGCAGTGGGGTACCACAAAGTTCCATCTTAGGCCCAGGACTCTTCAAAATCTTCATAAATGACTTAGATGAGGGAATAGAAAGGGAACTCATCAAATCTGCAGATGACACTAAGCTGGCACGATTAGCCAACACTCCAGAAGACAAGCTCAGCATCCAAAAAGATCTTGACAGACTTTAACAATAGGCCCTGGACAGCCACTTGTCTAAAATGGTATAGGGTCTCCTGCTTGAGCAGGGGGCTGGACTAGAAGACCTCCAAGGACCATTCCAGCTCTATTCTATTCTATTCTATTCTATTCTATTCTATTCTATTCTATTCTATTCTATTCTATTCTATTCTATTCTATTCTATTCTATTCTATTCTATTCTATTCTATTCTCGTAATGAAATAAATGGAGATCTTCATGTAAGCTGTCTTGAGGTCTTGGGATCAAGATAAGTAAATCAGACCAATGAACAAATAAATCAATCCCTTCCTTCTTACTAATGGCAAGGGCTAAAGATGAGAAGGCTGAAAGTAAAAAAAAAAATCTAATGCCAGGCAAAACTGTTGTAAAATATGGTCCAGATGCCCTCCACATCTAACGCCCAGAGACTAATGTAAGACGTCTGTTATCACATAAGCCAAGGAGAAAAAGATATTAAGAGTAAATTCTGGCACTGTTACTTATAGTGGGCTGGATTATGAGATACTTCAGGAGCTGATCTTGTTTGTGATTAGGGCTTCATAGGTCTGCAATAAAACTAACATGTCTATCTGAGCTTTATCTTTGACTTTACCATTGCTAGTTCCTAAGTACTGGCTGAGTTTAAAAAAAGAGAGAGAGAGAGGTTGCATTGCCATAGTTGAAAGTCTGACACAAAGATTTTTTTTCGGTATAATTTTTACACTGCAAATTTAAAGTGCCTGGGGGATGGGTTGGAGAAGAATTATGTTATCTATAAAAATGGGTTCCTTTCTCAGATTTGTGGAGCCAGGAGCCAGTGACATTTTGTTTATGTTTGAAACTTTCCTACCCCTGCTCTAAAATTCATGTTATACTCCCTTTCTCAAGGTGTTGTATTATGTCTCCAGCTTCCCACAAAGCAACAATTCCCTAGCTTGACTCCTGAGACAGCAAGCAGAAGCCAGCTGTTCTTTGGACAATGGGAGATCAGGATGATAAAACAAGAATTGATGATCAGGAATGGCTGTCTTTGCTCACTGAAGTGTTTCTGACCCTTTCCTGTCATAGCATTTATTACAAATGACTGCTATGTACAGGTTAATTATATTATTAGCTAAAAGTACTATTGATTTCTATCTATGTCATTTTCCCTTCAGGGACAAGTAATGGTGTTACAACCTGAATACAGACCAGGATTAATTCTTATACAGTAACTAACATGCCAAAGAATGAGATGGGTGAGCAATCTATCTGGGAGAAAAGATCTCCTGAGAGACATTCAGGAAGGTAGAAAAAATAAACCTAGACATCCAGTAGAAATCACAACAATGAAAAAAATGAAATATTGTCAAAACACATAGATCATTCTTTTGAAGTCGCATCCCACGGGCAGACAGAAACAGGTAAGTAAGGTGGTTTGCATCAGATCATGATACACATATTGTCATTTTCCTTCCCTTGCCTTTCCTTTAGACATCTAAGGATATAAGCAATCAGCTGAAAGTCAATAATTAAATCAGACTCTCACAATATTTTAGACATATATTGTGTCACTCACAAAAACATCCTTAAGGTCAACTATATTAAACACATTGCAACCCAAGGAAAGGTTAGGCTTTAACTTCTTATCTTAAGAACATGTCCAGTTACTTGCAGGAACACTTATGTAAACCTCTCTTATACACTTGGATAACTGTTTCATTCCAACACCTTATTCGTACTTCTACAATCCAGTCTAAGATGCCACTTTAAGAAGAGACTCTAATTCTGCCACCCATATAAACTTTAAGATAACTTTGACATATGTATTTTATTTTCCTAATTGTGGCTTATTTGGGGAAATGTCAAACTATTTTTTTTTTGTTTACTTTCCATTTTCTCGGGAATAATATAGGGAGGATATTGCCGATTGTGGACAGGATAGCAGTAGCAGTAAACAGTCACACTAGATTTTCTTTTTGTCTCTACCAGTGGCACACCTAGCATATTTGACACTTGAAGCAGATTCTTTTTTTTTTTTTTTTTTTGAACTTTGATGTAATGGTTCCATCAGATTGGAAATTAAAAGGTTTTGAGTTCTAGTCCCACCTTGAGTTCTGCTAAACTTAAAGATGGAAGAAGAACAAGTCAAAGACACAATGATAACATGGGCAAAGAACTTTGGATATTCTATAGATTTGGAAGACTGGCAAAAACTATGGGATAGAAATATTAAATTAACTAAAGCAGTGCCATGTAAGGAAAATGTGTATAAAATGTTTCATAGATGGCATATGACACCAGTAAGATTAGCGAAAATGTTTAAAAATTCTTCAAGTAATTGTTGGAAATGTAAACAAAGGCCAGGTACTTATTATCATATCTGGTGGACATGCCCTAAAAAGCAAAAAGGTTTTGGGTTAAGATACATGTATGGTTGGAAAAGATGACTAAAATACATATAGAATTCAAACCAGAACTGTTTTTGTTAGGAATATTAGGAGTTAACTATGAGAAGGAGAGCAAATATTTAATATTACATTTATTAACAGCAGCAAGAATTGTATTTGCCCAATATTGGAAAAATGAAAACTTACCAACTGAAGAGGTACTTATCAAGAAAATTCTAGAATGTGCAGAAATGGATAGATTGACTTTAGAGATTAAAGAGAAAGAAGATTCTGTTTACTTTAGAAGATGGGATAATTTTTATTGATGGTTAGGAAAACGAACTAGTGAGAAAGGAATGTGATATGTTATTTTGAATACGTACTAGTAAGAAGAATGCTATACATTGATTAATTAATACTGTCTACGACAGCTAATCATACTTACTATTGTTATCTATTACTATATTAATTATTGTTAGCTCAACATATGTACCCAGACAATACGCTGTTTGCTAAATATTGAAAATGCTACTGGGGGATAACCCCAATGTTGACCCCAACCCTGTCCTAATCCCAACCCCACCCTAAACCCCAACCCCAACTCTATTTTTTCCTAATCCTATAAAATCTAATAAAATTCTTTTTAAAAAAAAAAGAAATCTGCAAGGAGGCAAAACTGACTTGAAGCACGGCATTTTCCAGCATCAAGGCTGTGTCACCACTGTCCATCAAAAAGCTGATTGATGAGCAGACGGCAACATCCCACTCCACACCTGCTACAGTGTCCTCTTATCTTTCACAGTATCCTCCCCCCATTGCCTGCGTCTAAGGCAGATTACCACCACCCAGTATCCCTGTCGGTATGTCACTTTTCTCTCTCAAGACTTTCTCCAGTTTTCTCTGACTCTGTTGAGAGAGAAAGAGTGTTGATGACGATAGGGAAAAATAGTTGGTTAAGAGCCTTGGTGGAGCAGTGGGCTAATGCCTCCTTAAGTAACACCAGCTGCCTGCAATTAGTGCAGGTTCGAGTCCCACCAGGCTCAAGGTTGACTCAGCCTTCCATCCTTCCGAGGTAGGTAAAATGAGGACCCAGATTGTTGGGGGCAATTAAGCTGACTTTGTAATAATGCCGCTTGGGGTGTGTGTGAAAGCCCTAATAAGCAGGCATATACATAGAATGAAGGCTACTGCTAAGCTTGTAAGCCGCCCTGAGTCTTCGGAGAAGGGCGGGATACAAATGGAATTAATTTTTTTTTAAAAAATGTTCTACTTTAAGATAATTGAGCCAAATTCTTTGCTACATTCTTACTTTTCCCACACCACTACCAAGTCACATAAACATTAACATGCATTGACATCAATAGAACTTAATTAATGACCAACATAGCTTGTATTGCACCCAACCCAAAAGTTGGTTTCTTAAGGAGCGGTTCAACTGATCATAAAAAAAATATGTTCACAACTTTAATAAGAAAAATACTTCTTTCTATTACTTCCAATTGAAATATATTTTATGACCCAAAATTTCTATATTAAAACTTGCTCCTTAAAAGATCTCTTTCATGTCCCCAGAGGGATTTTTAAAAAATGATCTTATAGCAGCTGTTACATATCTTTATAATGCACATAATTAATGCTGGAAATGTTGATTTAGTTCTATATATTTTTAGCAACCAGAACTAAATTTGTTTTGATTCAGAGGCTGGGGACTTTGTGACACTTTGTGACTTCCAGATGTTGCTGGAAAACAGTTCTAGTCAGTTCTATAAACTATAAAATCAGCTTTAGCATATATTGTACTGGTCCATTCAGACAATTAATGATAAATAGTATTTACCTGTAGAACTATATCCATCATTCTGCTAATCACTATAAATAAGATTTTTATCCTGCTTTTATTACTTTATAAGTAATTCAAGGTAGTAAACATACCTCATACTCCTTCCCCTTCCTTTTTTCTCCACAACAACATCCCTGTGAGGTGAATTGGGCTGAGAGAGAGAGCAACTGGCCCAAAGTCACCCAGCTGGCTTTCATGGCTAAGACAGGACTAGAACCAATCTCCTGGTTTCTAGATCAGCTCCTTAACCTACACCAGGGGTCTTCAAACTTGGCCCTTTTATGACTTGTGGACTTCAACTCCCAGAATTCCTCAGCCAGTGTGTGCCTGGCTGAGGAATTCTGGGAGTTGAAATCCACAAGTCATAAAAGGGCCAAGTTTGAAGACCCCGACCTACACCAAACTGGTTCTAATTGTTCTAATTAATGCATTAAAAGCAAAAATGAGTGTTTTAACTCTGTTTTTCCTCATACGTTCCACAATAATGGACCACTAACATTTCAGAACATTTAGGAGTCATCCAATTTAGCAAATGATTCCTGACATGTTTGTTTAAGGGAGCGCACATTTTTGAAAAATAAATCATGACAGTTTTATCTGTATATATATCTTCTAATGCCCTCCATTTTCAAAGCCATTTTAAAACTAGATTGTATATTTTTTTCCAAAATTCAGTAGCATTTATTTAATTCAATTTTTGTGTCCTTCATTTTTACCAAAGCAAACAAGACAAAATAGGGTAAAAAAAATTTACAAGAGAATAAATAGACAAGATGGCAAGTCCAGGCAACTAACACTAAAATACCCTATCTTCAAGGTCTGGGTGTACAGGCAGATCTTTAAAGCTTTCTTAAATACCATTAGGGTAGGACTCATCTGGATCTTTGGGTGACTATTCCAGAGGGCAGGCATGAGAGAAAAAGCACATTTCTTGGATCCTGGTAGGTGACACTGTTTAATCAAGGGGATCCAGACAACATGAGCTCTGGGGGTTCATTTCAGCAATGCAGAATTAAATTAATTAGAAGTATTTAATTACCACTTGAATTATTTAATGTAATCCATGCCATAATAACAACTCTTAACACAAACCTGTTGGTCGAGAATGTTATTCTGTATAATATCTGTATACTAATAGGTTACGCATGAATGAATGAACCTTTATTTTCAAAATACAACATATAAACAATGAGATTGGCTGAGCTTCCCTTCGGGGCCCCCTCAACTCACAGAATCTCTAATCCAACAGAATTTGATTTTTAAATAAATGTTCACCAGCTTCACCAACATCTAGGAGGGAGTGTAAAAAAGGCCAAGAGGGAGGTTTCAGCTGCATGATTGAAGTCCCATTCCTTCATATGAGCATGCAACAATCCCCCAACTGTTGCCCCTGATCAACATATCATTTCTTCATACTTTCTTTTGGGTTGTTTGTACAAGATCATAGTTCTGTTTAGCAGAACATACATGGACTCACAGTTAATTATTGCATTAGAGCTCTGTTCACTACTGCCAGTGCTGAGATTACCACTTGTATTATCATTTGAACATTTTAGTGAAGCAATTTTCAGCCATTGATACTTTCTTGTGAACTAGCTGGCTACCAAAGAACATCAGGAAATAAGATTTGAGCAGGTGTAGAGAATAAGGAAGATGACCTTGATGGAGATATGCAAGCTTTGTTACCAAAGTGAAATATATCTTAAGTCCCCAACAAACAGAAGATATTCAGAAGACAGACACTTCCCCAATTCACAGAAGTATAAGAAGGTGAAGGAGGTACAGCACAATCAGATTTCCCAGATTCTTTTATTAAAGCCACTTTCAATAAAAGTAATTTTAGTCTTTCTGTGAAGCTGATTCCTAGTCTGGTCTACTGGTGGGACTGACATTTGACTCTTGAAAGCTGTCTGTTGGCACAGATGGGGGCATAGACAGTCAGCAGAGTCTTGAATATCTGTGAATATCAACATTCACAAGGAAGTGGGTGAGGCTGAGAATTAGATAGATTAGATAACCTTTATTGTCATTTTTTTTTACTCTGGGCACATTGGCACACATTAAAAATGAAATTACTTCTGGCAGGCGGTGTCTGGCAGATCTCTAAAACTATCAATGGTCTATCAACCACAGTCTGGATATAGATGTTTTGAACAGAATTCTTTCCTTCCAGGTTTTCTAGCATTCATTAAATTATCGTAAAAAAATTTCCATGTTTATTGTAGAAAAGAAGCAATTTGAGGGAAAATTAGCCTGAAATACTTAAAACTCATCTATTCTTCCCTAGAAATTCCTCGTCTTGTTTACTCAGTTAACATGAATTATGTACTGTTTTTAATATAAATTATTATAACATACTAACAATAAGAATATAATAATTTATACTAATTGTAGCAATGACAGAAGCACTCTAGGACTCTGAAATAGATCTAAGGCTAGGAAGTTCCCTAGTGTCAAGAGAGGGAAAGGGAGAATATTCATCACTGAAAAAAGAGAACAGAAGTCACAGATTTGCATAAAATTTGCAAAACCAATGTATATGTACACATGCAAATTAAACACTACAGTGTATATAGAAATAAAATACAAGTCTTCACTGTGAGGAACTGATAAATGAGGATCACCTTGCTGGATCAGGCCAACACCCATCTTAATTCAGTTTTGTTTTTGTGTTTTTTGTTTTGCTCTTTGTGTCAAACCAGATGCTTCTGGGGTACTTGCAAGTATAGAATGAAAATATAATTCTCCCATTTTTATTCCTGCAACAGGCATTTGGAGCCATAGTGTCCCCATCCTGAGGCAATGTGGAGTCTTCAGAACTAAAACTCCCATTTTCCATCAATGTATCCACTCTCCTTTTAAAACCAGCTAGGATAACAGCCATCACATTTTGTGTCAAATTTGCATTTTTCCAGCTCAACTATATCCTTTTTCAAGTGTGATAACCAGAACAGTACATAGCATGCCAGATATGAATATATAACAGATTTCTGAAAAGACGTTAACAATGTGGCTGGTTTTGTTTTCAATTGCTTTTATAATGATTCCTAACACAAAATTCATGTTTTTCACAGCTTCTGCACACTTGAGTCAACCTGTTTTTATAGAAAGGTAACACAAGAAGTACTATTGCCAATACAACTCAGATAAAAGATGGTAGAAGATATTGTCAACAAAAATTATATTTGTATGGCTTCACTATTATTTCCTCTAGTCCTTTCACACTTTTTCTAAACTTTTCTCCTTTGAAGTAATATCCACACCTTAATACAGTCACTTACTGAGTCTAACCACTAAAAACTCATATGTTGAACCACTAAATGTTACCTGATTTAAAGGGTGGAATTCATGGACTCATATGCGGTTTTCACCCCAAACCATATATTCATCTAGGTTTACCTACATTTAGGAACCTCAGCAAATCATTTGGTGAACCTCATCTTAATTTCTAATATATAATTAAAATTACCAGTCTAGCCATATTTAAGATTCTCACAGTATGAAAGCAAAATCCAAACCTTAAGGTTTCCTTGAAAAGAAAAGTCTGAAAGATTCTTTTTGTGGCTGTACTCAATCTTGACCATTGATCAGAATGGAAAGAGGGGGGAAGAGTTTCATATCTTGTACAATACTTTCTATTGATTCATGATAGTTTGTAACGTTACACTGAAAAATGAATAAAATGTCTTATTTTACAAGTACTAAATATAAACAAGTGGGATTATTCTAAAGAAACAAAATTCATTTATTTGATATAAGAGTACCCAAAACCTATACCCATTGTCAAGCTTCTCAATCTGGTGCCCACCAGATGTATTGAACCACAAAACTCAAGCTGGCTTAGTATTATGGGAGTCAAAGTCCAACACATCTGGAGCACATCAGTTGGGAAGCCTATCACAGGGGACTTAGTGTCAAAACATCAGACAGGAAGTATGGGATGATTTTGTTCAAAAAGGCAGACAGGAAATATGGGAATAGACAAGGAACTAAAAACAGATTTTGTGAACCTAGGCTTGATTTCACACAACTGGCTGAATTGTGACACTCTAAATAAATCATATGTCTGTCAGAGAGCTAATAACACATTTTATTTGATCACATCCATTTTCATGTGCAGATGACACCAGAAAAATTCTCCAACTGTCATTCTGCATCTGCAAAAAGTAACGTAAGTATCACTAATGCTTTAGCCAACAAAAGTTTTGATTCCTTCCCAAGGCAAATTCTAGGAAAGAAGGATACTTTATTACAGCACATCAAAATTCTTCCAGTAAAACCCATGAAAATATTTAGTAAAATCTTCATCTTTGTGGGGTTTTTAATATATTTTGTTCAGCTTCTAGCACTTATGAAAGAGCATCAGTGATTCTAATTACAGGCCGGCATGCGAGAGAAGCACTCTGATGCCAAATGTGGTTCTAAAAAGTAAGCATTCCTGACACGTTCCTTCTTGTATGAAAGGAAGAAAAAAATGAGTAGTAAATATCTCAAGAAGTCCAGATAGATTACTGGGCTATCAGGTTAAATATGTCTGTGGGGTGAGGAGAAATCAAGTCCAGCAGAAAAATCCCAATAAAGCAAGACAATGAGTTTCCATTATAACAACCCAGAAAAGGACGCATAAAAATGAGGGGTGGGGGGAATCATCAAATTTTGTTTACAGGTAGTCCCCAACTTATGACCAGGCATTTAACGACTATTTGCAGTCACAAGGCCCATGGAACAGAGATTGTAAAATGTTGCACCAGCCTCTTCCGGTCACATGATTGGATTTTAGGCACTCGGCAAGTTGTTTGCATTCATGGCTGGCTGCCAAGTGCCCAGCCTTTTATGTCGGCTTCTCCAGAAAGTCAATAGCAGGGAAGGTTACAAACAGAGGGGATGGAAGATTTGAAATCCATTCCCATAGCATTCTGAGGAATTACCCCCTCTGCTCCATGCAGAGAGGGAATATCTTGGTGGGAGAGACCTCAAATCTGGCAAAAACACTAGCAAAGCCAGCATTCTGAAAGATCCTGAGCCTTGGTGTTCCATAATCCTGAGGCTCAGAGCATTTCAGAATGTTGGCTTTGTTACCATTTTCCTCTCTGGAGGAGAAAATGCTAGCAAATGCCATTATTCTCGTGGTGGTTCAGAAGGGCCCATCTCCAACTTGCACAATCTGGAGAAGGAGCCTTTTGAATCCTCACAAGAATGGTGCCCACATGTAGAATGGGACAAGGTGGCAGAAACATAAGTGGACCTGGGAATGGTGGGGCAGGCAGAGGGTCTGTACCCCAGTGGGCCTCTCAACCAACACTCCCCAGGGCCTCCCCCACCCCCTGAGGCACCACTGCACAATCACTTAATGACATGTGCTGTCACTTAATTATCACAATGGAGAGATCTTGGATTGTGGTCATTGAGCAAAGCGGTCACATGGGCACCTCGCTTAATGACCGCAATGACTCACTGTAAACATTTCAGGGTCAGTTGTGGCTGTAACAAAAGGACAAAATAAATTTCGGGCAGTGATGGACTGAGATAATATTTAAGGAATCTTTCATATGTTTTCATTTTGCCTCAAAAATGTATGCTTGAGAAAAAACAAATACTTAAGATATTTTTCAATTATAATTATAACAAAGAGAATATTGAAATACAGGATGTTTGTGTCATTTCTTATCCAAGCAGTCTGATTCAGAACTCTGAAAATCTTTTTTACTTGTTTGTCAGTGATTAAGAATTCTGTGTATGGTATGTTTTGGATTAGATGATTTTTGACTAATTCAATCTCTGTGTTTTGATATTTTGTGGAGTTGCTTGCAGTATTGTGTCTCCTAAATTCATTCTATTCTAGGTTAATTTGATTATGCATACAAATGCCCAAAGTTAACTTCATAACTTTGCATCAGATCAATTTCTCCAGCCTGGTGCCCTCCAGAAGTGTTAAGAATAGAAAGCCCAGAATTGTCTTAGTGGCTTGAAGAATTCAGAAATTTATCTGAATCCATCTGGAAAGTACCAGGCTGGGAAAGGCTGAATTAGATATTTTCATCTTTAACACAGCTGGATGAAAGCTATAAGAAAAGGGAGGGAGGAAAACCCTCTACTAGTCCCCCAGTATGGCATGTTTTGTTTCTAAATTACGCATTTGGAGTTCCACACTGATACAATGAATGTTATCAAAACCTTGACTTTAGCTGTTTATTTAGAAATCCATCTGCTGTGAGCAGCATTTTTTGGATCTATTTCAGAATCTAGAGTAAATCCATGTGGCAGAAAGCAGCAAAGCTTTTTTGGCATAAATATTTTGGATTCTATACTCCAGCTGCTGCAAAGCTCTATTACAAGCATTCTGATCTCCTCAGGACATTACTTAGAGAATGTCTGCCTGTGTTTCCCTTGGAACCTATAAAAATGGAGTGATGCTAAAAAGACGTTTACATAAGAAAAAAGTATGCTGGTCAAACAGCCACTAAGCACCTGGGAGCCTCCCCTGCACCTCAGCACCATCAATCACTTACTTCTAGTTCTTTAGCACATTCCCAATTATAGGACTATTCTGGGATGCCATCCAGTCTTCTCCTTCTCCAACTGGTCTATCATGTCTCTCCCAACCACTCCTGAGAATTTATTCTGAACTAAAAAATACACCATTCCTATCTCTCCTCATTCCAATCCACTTATTTATTATTAGTTAAGTACCTCATTAGTCAACCTGGATAATAACTGTTGTTGTTTCTAAATGAGGAAAGAAATAGCAAAATTCTCTTGGGTTGAATGTGGGATTCTTGTACTTTGTTTATTGCAGGGTTTGCCAAGCAATATAGTGAATATTCTACATTTCATTTTACAATAGTCTCTTCCATCATCTATAATTTCCTTGTTGATGATTCCAAAAGAAGACAGCTTGAAAGAATACCCCCCCCCCTTGGGGATTTTTCAGATCAGGATGTGTAAGCAATAGAAGGGAGACAGCAGAGTAACAAGGAAGAATTCAAACAGAAAAGATTAAAAAACATGACTGAAAAAAAGCCTAAAGGAATTCAAAAGTATCCTAAGAATAAAGAAAAATAGATGCTTATTTCATAGGGGGAAAATCAGAGAGAAATGGAGGACAGATTTTATCACTTGATTAATTCTTTCATATATTCCACAATGAATACTTTGCAAAACTCAAATTCTCCTAACCTAGACCTTAAGTCTATCTTTATATCCTCTCATGTGTAAGAACAGTGTTATAACTGTGAAGGTAAGAAAGACATGTGTGCAAAGTAGTTGTCCGTTGGTTGTATCTTACATGTCCAGGTCTAACAATAAATGTTCGGGGGATGACTCTGATCCAAAAAGAAACTCATTTCTCAAATCTTCATGGAGCCATCAGCTATTTCTATCAGCAGATTAGTTATAGTGTTGCCTATAATCATTCTGATAGTCAAAACTATTTGCTGGGAAATGCTACTATGGAATGGAAAGACATGGTCATTTTATCTTGGGCCTTTGGGTAACATGTCAAATTTTGCAATCCCAAAAGGTGAGTGGGTCAGATCAAAAACTAGGTAAAATGAAATGCATATTTAAATCAAATACAATGAATGTTTTTTTAAAAAATTCATTTTAATCCCATTTATATCCCGCCCTTCTCCGAAGACTCAGGGCGGCTTACAATTTAAGCACAAACCAATGTGCTTAGCAATAGCCTTCATTCTATGTATATGCCTGCTTATTAGGGCTTTCGCCCCCCCCCCAAGCGGCATTATTACAAAGTCAGCTTACTGCCCCCAACAATCTGGGTCCTTATTTTACCTACCTCGGAAGGATGGAAGGCTGAGTCAACCTTGAGCCTGGTGGGATGCGAACCTGCACTAATTGCAGGCAGCTGGTGTTACTTAAGGAGGCATTAGCCCACTGCTCCACCAAGGCGATTTAAGAACTACCTAGTCCACATCCTCTCAACCAAAAAAGTCTAAGAAAGGATCTGGAAGCCAGGAGCAGCTGAAGATCAGTCCAAGCTATGTTTGTTTTTATTGATATGGTCATAATTATTCCTAACTTTGCATAACAATATTTTGTCAACCACAAGAATTCTGGAAATCACAATCCCAATATTTCTAGAAGGCACCAGAGTATCAAGGGAAGCTTGCCCAAAAGTTCACTTGGGCCTTTAATAACTTGTGTCATTTATAGTAATAGTAGCTTAAGCAGCAGGGTGCAAAGAGACCACATGGCATTGTATGTATGGGAGGGCGATTAACTAGATGCTTGCTGGATGCAAGAGAATGTCCCACCTACCTCACACAGATAGTAAGCACTCTTAGTAACTATTAGTTACTTACTTACTAAGATGCCAAGAAGTTAAGGACTATTGGTGCCAAGGAGATAAGGGCTATTGAACATACATTTAGTTTGACAGATACAATATAACATGCAAGAATAAAAAACAGGCAGACATTTCTTTCTGAGCACTAGTATTATGAGTTGAAGAGCACCTAGCTCTCTGTTTACTAGTGTTTTGTGTAACTTGTCTAGCAACATCATTCATTTTAGTTTCCCTCTGATAGAATAAGCAGTTTAAAATATATTTCCATTAAGTTTGGAACTTCACTTTCCTGAATTTAAGAAAATCTCTCTGCAGTAAAGTCTTGGTTGCAGAGTAAAGCATAGTGAAATGCATGAATCTTCAGAATGAATGTTATTTGTTTTTTTTTTTCTTTTGCAGCATAACTATTAATATTTCCTACAGTCCTATCAGCTTCCTTTTCAGAGGAGCCAACTCTGAATAAGCCAGATGCCTTACCAAATCTAGTGTCATCACACATCTTGATGCCATAATGCAAATGGCTCTATCTATCTATCTATCTATCTATCTATCTATCTATCTATCTATCTATCTATCATCTCATGCCTTTATTATTTTTACAAAAAGCTCAAGACAGAAAACATATCCTACACATCTCTCCTCCTATTATGTCTGATGGGAGACTACATCATTCATATCATTTGTGTGATGATGTCATGATGTGTGTAGCACTGCTTTCCTCTCCTCCTCCTCTTTTTCTCCACCCCCAATATCCATGCTACACTATGGAAGAAGTGAGGTGTGCATTATTACTAATGCTGGCTACTTTTCAAATGGCCAGAGACCCTTCCTCACGTTCACTCTAATAAATCCCCTCAAGTGTTTCTGCTTTGAGATTAATTCCAGAGTTTTTCCTGAGGCCCCCTGCAAGCTTACTGCTGTCTCTAAGAATACTTTTAAAGAGAGGGAGGAGGAGAGAGGGAGAAAGAGAGAGAGAGAAAAGAGAGAGATTGTGAAACTGAGTCTAATGCCCATGCCTCACCTTATGCTTGTCTGCTATGATATACTTATGATATGCTTAAAGAAGTGAACCAGATTCACTTTCGGCTGCACACTTTGGTAGAAAGGAAGCGCAGTGTTGCAATTTTCCCCCTTCTCTCTCCTTGAGTGCAGGGCTTTCTTTTCAAGGCCTCCTAGCCATTCTTTAGGGAGGACGGCAATTACTAGGTGTCAGTGGTGAATGTGTAGCATTTTTAAGAGCATTTTTTTTTTCCACTCACCAGCCTTGAGAGCAACCCCACAGCTCCATTGAGAAAGCTTTGGAAGGTTCAGCCAAAGTCTATCAATTATTTAGGGTCAAAGGAAAAGGTTTTAATCTTATGTGATGAAGAAATGTATTTTATCTGGCGCTTGTTCTCCTTTAACAATTGTGCTTTACACAATTGGTCTCTCCAGGCCTTTCTCATAATGTGATTGTTTTTGCTTAGCAGTCTCTCCCAGGAATTCTGGGAGTTGAAGTCCACGAGTCATAAAAGAGCCAAGGTTGCCTACCCCTGATCTAGTTAGTAGGATCGATGATGTCAATGCTGTCTTGCATGTTCTATATTGAGTCACTGTGTTGACTGTAACATTGCAAGCTATACTTCTCTTTGCAGATAAACGGATGCCATGCACAACACCAAAAATCTGGATCTCATAGTGAAAGAACAGCAAATAAGTCCCACATGGTAGATGCCTATAATTTACATGAGAATAAAATATCCCTGAGCTATGCCAGTTTTCTTGATCTCTCTTTTCCCATATTTCATCCCAGTGAGTTCCCAAAGTAGCTACTAATCTGTTATTTTATTTTCTATACCAAACATCTATGGGAATTCTGAACATCTGGAAGAGGCTTACTAACATTATCACACAGCTACAATAAATCCTAGGAAACAGTCATTGAGACTATACTAATATGGCAGACCAAAATTGTCCCCAACTGAATGGCATGCCACTTTTCTTATGCAAATCCCAACATGAAGCAGTGGTTTCAGGGGGTTTATTTGGCTTATCTTGCAGAAAAGATGTGGTCCCATATGATGCTCTGTTTGATCCAGGAGCTCATATTTGGCAAGTATTACAGTTTGCAGAATAAGCATCTTTGATCAAATAAAGTTTACTGTGTGATCCTCTACATGTTTAAACTGGTATAAAACCCTCTATGTCCAATTATGCTTATTCATAGATAAATTCTTATAGTGTAATGAGATAATTTATATACCTATAGTTTATTTTAATTCATGCTTAGTCATATGGCCATTAGCGGGAACTGTGGGAGCACAGACCAAAACATCTAGATAGAGTTGGGCTTCATATCCATGTGTGACCTTGCTCTTTGTGTAGAGAATTGCATTTTAATTGTCTGAGTGTAGTTTAGAAAATCCCAGTAAGCATAAACTCATTAGAACAGAAATGTTACAATGTCAAAGATGATAGTATGAAGATATACATCTTGTTTTCTAATTTAATTATTTTCATGCACAGAGGGATGGTACTGCTTCACAACCCAGTCCCTATGAAAGAAAATTTGTCTTCTGCACCAATAGGTGACTTAGAAAAAAGTTTTCATTGGCACAAATGGCCAATTCTTTAACTGGGAATGCTAGGGATTGCACCTAGAATCTTACCTTCACAGTGCACGTACTCTACTATTAAGCTTGCTGAACTATTTCATACCTGAACTGTTTCCAAAAAGCACGCACACTCCGTAGAGATGCCTGCCTACAATATCTTGCGAAGTATTTGTCTCCAATGAATTGACTTTAATCCAATGAATGTTTATGCTAAGGAGATAGATCTTGTCTGTTAGCCATCAATTGTGTCCTATGAATGTTTGCAGCAGTTAAGATTACAGATTAGAAGGCAAGCATATGCAGGACCTGGTGTAGATTTTATCAGCTATGGATAAGAATTTGGGAGCGAGCCATAAAATCAAGTGTCTCTCAGAGTTATTGCCTTTATTCCTTGTCAGTAGGGTATCTACTCGCTCTCTGAGGTATGATTTTTTTCCTCAATTAGCTGTTAAAAAAAAACCTCTCATGCTGAACCAATCATTCATTGGATAGATATTATTGGATTCATAGATGTAGGTTCCTAACTATGATAATGTCAAAATGATGAAGCTTTGTCTTTTGTATTTGCAATATAATGTACCACAAAGATATATGCGGGCAGAATTTCTGTCATGTCATCAAATGTTCATCGTTTACTATCTTGTTTTCCTCCAGTGGACTTGAATTTTGATTATAAGTTAACCAGATATTTAACCAGCTTTAGTATGGTTCATGCTTCTGTTTACGAATTTCTTGATCATGGTTACAGCAAGAAGGGGAAAGTTATTCTGGGAGAGAAAAGCAGAGTTGGTTCCACATCCTCTGCAATTTACCATCACATGTACTGCAGCCTTAGAAAGATTAAGACCTTTTGCTCTGTTATCCTGTCTAATATCTCTATTTAACAGTTCCAACTCTAGAATAAATAATAAAGGGCATAAAGGACACCCCTGTCTTGTTCCCTTCTGGATTTCACATAGTTTTGTGAAGTCTCCATTCACCATGATTTGTGCTTTCTGGAGTGTATAGATGGGCTTCAGACTCTGTATAAAGCCCAATCTAAAATCCATCTTTTCCACCAATTTAAACATAAAGGCCCATTTCAAATTGTCAAAAGCTTTTTCTGCATCCAGAAAGATTAATGCAACTGTTTGTTTGACAACTACGTTGTCATAAACATTCAATAATATTCAAATTTACTCTTGCATTATCTTTTAGTTGTCTTTTAGGTAAGACGTCACACTGGTCTTCATGTATATAGTTCAGTAAAACATTTTTAAATCTTTCAGGTAAAATAGATGTAAAGAGTTTGTAGTCATTATTAAGGAGAGACTTTGGCCTGTAGTTCTCCACAGAAGTTAAATCCAGTTCATCTTTGGGTCTTAAAAAATGTAGGCATCCTTCTAAGAGCCTGGAATACGATTTCCCTGTAAAATAGAATTCATTAGGTCCTTCATCGGAAGAAGTAGTTGATCTTTGAAAATTTCATAGAATCTGCTCAGTACGCCATCAGGTCTCAGGGCTTTGCCTGTTTTTGCTCTCGCTTCTATTATTTCAAAAGTTGTTACTGGACTGTTCAAAATATGCTTGTAGCTTTAGATCGTTTAGGAAGATTTTTAGTTGTTATATATTCCTCCATAGTACCTAAAGAGATTTCTTGTTCTTTATATAAATTAGTGTAATAATTCCAAAAAAGTCTGTGAATGTTTTTCTCATCCATGTACGTCTTATTCACCTCTTGAAGCTTGGTTAACAACTTCTCTTCTGTCTATTTTCTTAGTTTGCATGCCAACCATCTCCCTGGTTTATTTGCATGTTCAAAAAGTGTTGTTTCGTATATTTAAGTTTCTTTTCAATATCTGAAACAGTCAACAAAGAAATTTGTTGTTGCAATAATTTTAATTGAATTCTGGATTTCCTTCTCCTTCAGTTTAATTTCTTGTAACACATTTTAGATTTTTTCACCCATCCTCTTAACTGCTATATTGTATAAATGTCCTCGTATCACAGCCTTACAAGCATCCCAAACTGTTATCAAATTGGTTCCTTTACCTAAATTATTATTAAAATAGTCTTGAAGTACCTGTTTACATTCTTTACCAATCTGTGGTCTCTGCAAAACAGACTCATTTAATCTCTATTTAAAAGACTGAATACCAAATTTAAGATGTAAAGACACTGGATTATGGTCAGAAAATGTTTTTGGAAGAATAATAGCTTTAGTTGCTTTGTGAAGCAGATATTTTGTAGTCCAAATCATATCAATTCTAGAAAAGGATTTGTGTCTCTCTGAAAAGGTAAAATGTTTCTTTAGTCCATTTTTACACCTCCAAACATCGATTAAACCTAAAATATGTCAACTTGAAAAAGTTGAGGGCAGTTTCCCTTGTGTTTCTTTAATTCCTTTATCAGCTGATCTGTCCAGTTGTGAGGTTACTACCCCATTGTAGTCTCCAATTACACATCATTACTGGGGGGAAACAGGAGAGTAAGTGTTCAGACAGAGATTTTAATTGATATGGGGTATAATCCCACCACAAAATATTTTATGCCCTGTAATTCAACTTGCACAATTACATACCTGCCTTG
Source organism: Vipera berus (assembly GCF_964194415.1). Classification (NCBI taxonomy): domain Eukaryota; kingdom Metazoa; phylum Chordata; class Lepidosauria; order Squamata; family Viperidae; genus Vipera; species Vipera berus. The sequence goes on along the minus strand of NC_138202.1, from coordinate 129,281,260 downwards.
TTCATCAGCAAACAATAAATGTGGATGTAGTTGGGGTTTTATATACAAGACTACCTCATTAATTTTTTTCTTTGAATTAGCAGAAATAAATTCCAAGATCTTATTTGTTAAATACTTTTTGTCAGTCTCTCTAATATGAGTTTCCTGCAAACGTACTATATCATGGTTCACTTTTTTCAAATAATGAAATATTTTTTTTCTCTTTTGTGGGGAATTGCCCCATTGACATTCCATGTTAAAATCTTGCAATCCATCTGTTGTGAAGAGGAAGTTCACAAAAGCCTGTCCTTGGTAAGTGTCAGATCTCTTTTTATCTTTTCCCTTCTGCTCTTTATCTTTTGAAAAATAGTATAGTTCCCATCCACGTTTTTTCCAGAAAGACTTGTGCTTTAAGGACTAAATTTAGTCTATATCATTAATTTCTAAAGGTAAAGATAACACCTTCCAGCCTATCCCATTAAAAGGGAATATTCTTTTTTTTCAGGAGGGAAAAATATTCTTTGCATTTCCTTAATATTGTAATTTCTCTGAATATTTGCACCTCTTTTCCAGAAATGTTAAATCTCTGATGGTAATGTTTCTGAATTACTTGCTCTTTAATAGATTTCCCTATAAATTGGATAACATCTCTTGGCAGTTGTCTTCTGACCGCATATGCTGATTTTATTCTGTAAATCTTGTCTATTTCTTTAGAGAAGTCTTTGTTGTTAGCTGCGAAGTCGTGTCCGACCCATCGCGACCCTATGGACAACATTCCTCCAGGCCTTCCTGTCCTCTACCATCTTCTGGAGTCCATTTAAGCTCACGCCTACTGCTTCAGTGACTCCATCCAGCCACCTCATTCTCTGTCGTCCCCTTCTTCTATTGCCCTCGATCTTTCCCAGCATTAGGCTCTTCTCCAGTGAGTCCTTCCTTCTCATTAGGTGGCCAAAGTACTTGAGTTTTAGCTTCAGGATCTGGCCTTCTAAAGAGCAGTCAGGGTTGATCTCCTCTAGGACTGACCGGTTTGATCGCCTTGCAGTCCAAGGGACTCGCAGGAGTCTTCTCCAGCACCACAGTTCAAAGGCCTCAATTCTTTGGCGCTCAGCCTTTCTTATGATCCAACTTTCACTGCCATACATTGCAACTGGGAAGACCATAGCCTTGACTATACGCACTTTTGTTGACAGGGTGATGTCTCTGCTTTTTAGTGTGCTGTCTAGATTTGCCATGGCTTTCCTCCCCAGGAGCAAGCGTCTTTTAATTTCTTGGCTACAGTCCCCATCTGCAGTGATCTTGGAGCCCAGGAAAATAAAATCTGTCACTACCTCCATTTCTTCCCCATCTATTTGCCAGGAATTGAGAGGGCCAGATGCCATGATCTTGGTTTTCTTAATGTTAAGTTTCAACCCAAGTTTTGCACTCTCCTTCTTCACCCGCAACAAGAGGCTCTTTAGTTCTTCTTCACTTTCTGCCATTAGAGTGGTATCATCTGCGTATCTTAGGTTGTTGATATTTCTTCCGGCAATCTTAATTCCAACTTTTGATTCATCTAGCCCTGCCTTTCTCATGATGTGCTCTGCATATAAGTTAAATAGGCAGGGCGACAGTATACAGCCTTGCCGGACTCCTTTCCCAATTTTGAACCAATCAGTGGTTCCGTGTCCAGTTCTCACTGTTGCTTCTTGATCCGCATATAGGTTTCTCAAGAGACAAATAAGATGGTCTGGTACTCCCATCTCTTTAAGAACTTGCCACAGTTTGTTATGATCCACACAATCAAAGGCTTTAGCATAGTCAATGAAGCAGAAGTAGATGTTTTTCTGGAACTCCCTAGCTTTCTCCATGATCCAGCGTATGTTGGCAATTTGATCTCTAGTTCCTCTGCCTCTTCGAAATCCTGCCTGCACTTCTGGTAGTTCTCGATCCACATACTGCTGAAGTCTAGCTTGTAGGATTTTAAGCATGACTTTACTAGCATGAGAAATGAGTGCAATGGTGCGATAGTTTGAACATTCTTTGGCACTGCCTTTCTTTGGAATTGGAATGTAAACTGATCTTTTCCAATCCTGTGGCCATTGTTGAGTTTTCCAAATTTGCTGGCAAATTGAGTGTAGCACTTTTACTGCATTGTCTTTTAAGATTTTGAATAGCTCAGCTGGAATACTGTCACTTCCACTAGCTTTGTTGTTGCTCAGCTTTTCTAAGGCCCACTTCACTTCACATTCTAGGATGTCTGGCTCGAGGTCAGTGACCACCTCATTGTGATTATCAGGGACGTTAAGCTCATTCTTGTATAGTTCTTCTGTGTAATTTTGCCACCTCTTCTTAATCTCTTCTGCCTCTGTTAGGTCCCTGCCATTTTGGTCCTTTATCATGCCCATTTTTGCATTAAACGTTCCCTTCATTTCTCCAATTTTCTTGAAAAGATCTCTGGTCCTCCCTATTCTATTATTTTCTTCTATTTCTTTGCACTGTTCATTTAAGAAGGCATTCTTATCTCTTCTAGCTATTCTCTGGAATTCTGCATTCAATTGGGTGTATCTTTCTTTTTCTCCCTTGCCTTTCGCTTCCCTCCTTTCCTCAGCTATTTGCAAAGCTTCCTCAGACAGCCATTTTGCTTTCTTGCATTTCTTTTTCTTTGGGATGGTTTTGGTTGCTACCTGTTGTACAATGTCGCGAACCTCTGTCCATAGTTCTTCAGGCACTCTGTCTATCAGATCTAATTCCTTAAATCTATTTGTCACCTCTACTGTATATTCAACAGGGATATGATTTAATTCATACCTGAGTGGCCTAGTGCTTTTCCCTACTTTCTTCAGTTTAAGCCTAAACTTTGCAAGGAGAAGCTCATGGTCTGAGCCACAGTCAGCTCCTGGTCTTGTTTTTACTGACTGTATAGAGCTTCTCCATCTTTGGCTGCAGAGCATATAGTCAATCTGATTTCTGTGTTGACCGTCTGGTGATGTCCATGTGTAAAGCCGTCTCTTGGGTTGTTGGAAAAGAGTGTTTGCTATGACCATCGTATTCTCTTGACAGAATTCTATCAGCCTGTGCCCTGCTTCATTTTGCACTCCAAGGCCAAACTTGCCTGTTATTCCAGTTATCTTTTGGCTTCCTACTTTAGCATTCCAATCCCCCATGATGATAAGAACATCATTTTTTGGTGTTAGTTCTATAAGGTGCTGTAGTGCTTCATAGAACTGGTCAATTTCATCCTCTTCAGCACTGGTGGTTGGGGCATAGACCTGGACTACTGTGATATTGAATGGTTTGCCTTGGATTCGAACTGAGATCATTCTGTCATTTTGAGGATTGTATCCCAGTATTGCTTTTCCTACTCTTTTATTGACTATGAAGGCTACTCCATTTCTTCTGAAGGATTCTTGCCCACAGTAGTATACCTGATGGTCATCTGAATTAAATTCACCCATTCCTGTCCATTTTAGTTCGCTGATACCTAAGATGTCAATGTTCAGTCTTGTCATCTCTTGTTTGACCACGTCCAGTTTTCCTTGATTCATGGATCTTACATTCCAGGTTCCTATGGAGAAAAAATCTTTACAGCATCGGACTTTCCTTTCACCACCAGACATATCCACAGCTGAGCGTCCTTTCGGCTTTGGCCCAGTCGCTTCATTCTTTCTGGCGCTACTAGTACTAGCCCTCTGCTCTTCCCCAGTAGCATATTGGACGCCTTCCAACCTGAGGGGCTCATCTTCCAGCGTCATATCGTTTTGCCTTTTGGTACTGTCCATAGGGTTTTCATGGCAAAGATACTGGAGTGGTTTGCCATTTCCTTCTCCAGTGGATCACGTTTTGTCAGAACTCTCTGCTATGACCTGTCCGTCTTGGGTGGCCCTGCACGGCATAGCTCATAGCTTCATTGAATTACGCAAGCCCCTTCGCCACGACAAGGCAGTAATCCATGAAGGGGTTAGAGAAGTCTACTTTTTCATTATTAAACCATTTAGTCATTTCTGTTGCAATTACATCAGTTAAGTTGTGGATTTGTTCAGGAATTCTTCTGAGGCGCAGAAAAACTTCCTTCTGTTTCAAATTCAATAACAGTAAATGTTGGTTAAGAAGATCTAACCTTATGTCTGTCTCATCTCATCTCATCTTTATATTTTTAACACCTTCTTTAGTTTGTTTTAACTCTGATACTAATAATTCAAATTTGTTATCAGATTTTTCATTCATCTCTTTTACTGTGTCATGTAGCATAGAAAATATTTTCTTAAATACTTCCATGAGGAGTTTGGTGCTGGACAAATCCAAATCACATTTTAACCCCTTCAATTCCTTCTTAGGAGGCATTTCAGCAAATATCCTCTCATACAACCAGTTGCTGGCAGCAGAAAAGCAGGCAAAAATACACTGTTCTCTTTTCAAGGTCAGATAAAGAGTTCCAAAAGCAAAACTAAGCATCTGGCAGGAGAAATATTGTTGATATACACATTCACAGAGTAGAGGGGGGAAAAAGAGGCTTCTAAGCTTTTAACATAGAAAGAAGAGAATTATAGGTATAGTATAGGTGGTACCTTGCTCAATAGTAGTAACTGTGAGAGGGATCTCGGAGTCTTAGTAGACAATCACTTCAATATGAGCCAGCAGTGTGCTGCAGCTGCCAAAAAAGCCAACACAGTGCTAGGCTGCATTAACAGAGGGATAGAATCAAGATCATGTGAAGTATTAATACCACTTTACAATGCCTTGGTAAGGCCACACTTGGGATACTGCATCCAGTTTTGGTCACCACGATGTAAAAAAGATGTCAAGACTCTAGAAAGGGTACAGAGAAGAGTAACAAAGATGATTAGGGGGCTGGAGGCTAAAACATATAGGGAACGGTTGCTGGAATTGGGTATGTGTAGTTTAATGAAGAGAAGGGTGGGGGGTGACATGATAGCAGTGTTCCAATATCTAAGGGGCTGCCACAAAGAAGAGGGAGTCAAGCTATTCTCCAAGGCACCTGAAAGCAGGACAAGAAGCAATGGATGGAAACTAGTCAAGGAGAGAAGCAACCTAGAACTAAGGAGAAACTTCCTGACAGTTAGAACAATTAACCAGTGGAACAACCTGCCTCCAGAGGTGGTGAATGCTCCAACACTGGAGGTTTTTAAGAAGAGACTGTACAGCCATTTGCCTGAAATGGTATAAGGTTTCCTGCCTGAGCAGGGGGTTGGACTAGATGACCTCCAAGGTCCCTTCCAACTTTATTATTATTATTGTTGTTGTTGTTGTTATTATTATTATTATTATTATTATTATTATTATTATTATTATTATTATTATTATTATTATTATTATTATTATTATTATTATTATCTGCAGGGTGCAGAAGAAATAGAAAATAGAAATATAAAATCTTTTCAAGTTGAAAATATATATAGTCTTTTTGATAGAAGTTCAGTATAATGAAATCAGTAACTCATTTTCTCAGTAATCTAAAAAAAACTTGTTGCCATTTGTCTTTTCCATACGGAATGATTAATTACTTCAAGACACTCCTCCGATGTTATAAAATCAATTAGAATCCACGAGGAGGGAAGGTATCTGAATTCAAGCACACAGCCAGCAATTAACATGCAAAAAGTAAAAAAATAAATAAATGCAAAAGTGTGAAGTTAAAACAGGTGTCTTTGAAGACAATGACTGGGCAGACATGATGTCACTCCTCTTCTTTGGCAAATTTACCAGGGAGAAACAATTTGCTGAATACACACACACACACACACACACAAACACACACAAACACACACACAAACACACACACACACACACACACACACACACACACACACACGGCCAAAGAATGCCATCCAAGAAGCTTCAGGGCAATTCCTTGCCATTCCTTTTCTAATCCAGGAGTGAAGTAGCTACAGAGAACTGCTATATGGCTATCAAACCAGACATTGTCTAACAGAACAAAGTTCAGAGCACCATACTGGATGAAGCAAAAGGACTACAAATTAAAGCTTATAATTACAAACTAAGTGCATTTGCCGATGATTTCATATTAATTGTACAAGACCTGCTAGAGAATATTGAACACGTTATGAGGAATATCAAAATGTTTGGAGAAATTGTGGGTTTAAGAATAAATAAATCAAAACGACCAAGAACATAAAGATGGAAGATCAAAAGAAATTGGAATTTAAAACTGGTTTAAAATTTTCGGGGAAACACGGTAGTAATAAGTAATTTTTTTTTTCTTTTGATTTTGAACGGTTGCTAAATGAATTGTTGTAAGTCAAGGACTATTTGTATTTTAGAGCAATGCTTCCATAGTTTTTCCATCCTATAGCAAAGGAACAATGCTTTGGTGCCTTCTTGGATCTTTGTATAATTTCACCCTCGGTAGGTATTATAGTTACTATTGTGCTGGAAAAACTGCTTCAAAAACAACATTCTTGTCAGTAAGCAAAGCCAGTGAACTTTATTAACCAGGTCTAGGATCTTTTCTCAACTCACTCCGGCGAGAAAAGCCACAGCTGCACCAGTGGTACAGATTCATCACTCATGTAACTTGCACAAAAGGAAGAGCTTGGTGAGAAATGGAGAGGAGGATGTAATAAAAGCCCCAAAGGTGCTTTTTCCAGAGGCAACTGGACTTTCTTTGTGTTTTTTTTTCTTGAAGATGTTTCACTTCTCATCCAAGAAGCTTCTTCAGTTCTATAGTAAAGGGTTATAATGAGGGGAAAACCTGGGCAGCATAGTAAGCTCAGATGGTCCTGATGGCAAGAGACATTACATCGAAATGCACCAAGAGTGAATCCAATCCACATCTACCCCTCGGCAGAGAATTTGCAGCTGAACTGCAAAGCTAGGATCACATTTGGGTTGATAAGGGAGAGACAGAGAGAGATCCCTGCCTTCCTCATACTTGCAATCTTTTATTGTTACCTTTTATTGATTTTAGTGCAATTTCTTTGTTTGACTATTGCAAGCCATTCAGAATCATTGAGAGTCAGGCAGCTTGCAAGTTTAAATTATGATAATGATGATGGTAACAATTATTCACCGATCTGACAGTAGATAGTCTTCGTCTTACCTATCTATGACAACATGGTATGGAAAAGGGATCTCCCTATTTTAGCACACTGGGGAAAAAAATCAATTTTACAACACACATATAAAAGGCTATACAATATGCCATTTCACCCATTCCACAGTTAAAGCACATGTGGAAGGTGATGGGTTTTATTTCTTCACACAAGGCATTAATTTTCGAGAAATACTACCCAGTGGAAAAACTGCATCCTGACTTTTCACTGGCTCCAAGCTTGGTTTTCCTATGTTTACACCAAGTGACTGGTTGGACTTCATTATACGCCAAGTATTTCCATAGATCAGAGGCAGTGAGACCTATGTAACCAACATAAAATAAATTACCTCCCTATGATAAATGGTTCTATTAGCAATCCAGATTGTTAAACTCCGATAGAACAGAATAGAGGGAGCACCAGCCCATTCATTCTCCCTCCGGCAGATACCAAGTTGTAAATAGGTTATTTTGTGTGTAAATAACACATTAAAACTCAGCATTAGCTGTGGCTTTTGATAGAGAGGAAATTGTTCCAAATAAATAATCCAGGACAGGAATGTAAAATAAGCCAGATTTAATAGTGCATGCCTCCCGTTGCCGTGTTAAACATGACTAAAATGATAAACCCCAGAATATACTAATAGTAAACCATGCTCTGACATCAAAGTAATGAGGCCATATTTTAACCTAGCTTTAGAAATGCTAAAATTAGTCTTGACAGAGCCAGACATCAGGAAAAAAGTGCTGCCAACATAAACACCATCAATTTACCAACTTGGTATTTGTGTCATGCGGGGTGCATAGCATTATGGGGTGCAAGATGGTGTTTTTTTGGATTTGATAACAAGGCACTTGACACTCTGAAACAAGCGTGTGGTGAAAAATTGTACAAATATGTATAAATTCATGATGATTTCCAGTTCCACCAGCCAGAATATTTAAAGAGATTTCAAATTCAGATTCTATCTTGAATGTGAAGTTGTTCTTTTAAATGTGAGCAGTTCAGCCATGGCATCTCTTACTGGCATTAATCTTGGCAAGCTTCAGATAAGACATCTAATAAAACATAATTACATAGAAGCCATCAAATGCTATGAGTTCAAGAAATCCTACCTAAATATTGATCATGTGCCATCAAGATACTGTCAGCTTTTAGCAACCACATGTATACACCTTCTTAAGGATGATCTGCCCCTAATCAGGCCCTTTAGACCTTCCAATGGTGTACCCATTTCTGCTGTAATTGAGCCCATCTATCTGTTGCTGATCCATTTCTTCTTCTCTTTCCTTCCACCTTTCCCACCACTGTAGACAACTCAAAAGAGCTAGGTCTTTGCCAATGTGTATAAAATATGATAATTTAAATCTGGTCATTTGTACCTTCAGTGAACATGCTGGATTGACTTATTTCATAAAACCTGTTCAGGTTTTTTTTGGCTATCCATGGTATTCTCAAAAATCTTCTCTAACACCCAAATTCAAAGCATCAATACTCTTTCTATTCTGGTTCTTCAAAGTCCAAAGCTTCCCGTTCCACACATCTTTTGTCTTTCATCTTGAGGTCTTTCAACTCCTTGTATCAATTATATAGTCAGTGTGATTGTTGTGTATACCATCTGCTACCGTCCGTGTATTGTTCAGTTGTTTAAAGACTGGATTAGCACTGAAGAAATATCACTAGATCAGCACACCCTTTTAAGTTGCTGTCATCCCTCATTTGTTTCCTGGGTCATACAGTCCAACTAGATTTTCCTTCTTACAATTTTCAACTTTGACATTCCACTCTCTAACTGCAAGAAGCACCTCTTGTTTAAACGATCTGTTGATTTCAAATTGAACTTGATTATAAAATCAACTTTGTTATCTTCTGCATCAGTAGTTGGAACATAAGACAAAAAAGTCATATTAAAAGATTGTCTGCAAGGTCTAATTATATAACATTATTCAAACTTTGATTGCGTTGAACTCAGTTATTGTGCTTGCTGCATCCTTTCCAATGTGAAAACACCACCATTCCATCTTGTTTTCATGTCCCAAGTAGTAAAGAGTATTGTTACATATTCACACACACAACAACCCCCTCACATCTATAAGGGATCCCCGGCAGCCGTTGACAGCCGTCAAAAGGCTGCCGCGGCATTCCCCCCCCCCACACACACACGGCTAGCGGCCGATTCTGACAGCTGTCAAACTGCCGCGCATGCGCAGTACACTGACAGCTGTCAAACCGGCCGACTCTGACAGCTGTCAAACTGCCGCGCATGCGCAGTACAATGACAGCTGTCAAACTTCAGAGAACCACGCATGCGCAGCTTAGCCGGAGCTGTCAAAGCTGCCAGCTGGCCCCGGCAACAAGCCGCTACAGCCACCCCTACCTTTAGCCGGTCTCTCTCTTATTGGGCGTCCTTGTTAGGCGGGAGAACCCCGTTTGTTTATTGGTTCTTGATGTTGTTGTTGTTGTCCCTGTTCACTATAAATACGGGGGATTCCCGGCGATGTTTCGCCCGGGACCTCTGCCCAATAAACTAGTTCTTTTGGACCGTGCCTACTGTCTCTTGTCGTCCCTCAAGACACTCCACCTGGCGACGAGGGTGGGATCCGGGTCTGCTTGTTAGCTGAAGTCACTAGCTGAAGCCACAAGTGAAGGAGGGAAGCCGTCCCACCACCTGACACCGCTGAAGTCACTTGCTGGTCGGGAGAGCCCTCCACGCACACCACCCTAAGCAGACCCGTGGACCTGACAGTATGGCAAATCTTGGGCACGTCCGAGAATTCGATGTCTCCCAGCCCGAGGGCTGGGAATCGCATCTCGGGCAAGTGGAGGGGTACCTCCTCGTCAACAACATTGTCGAGGATCGCCCCAAAGCTGCGGCGCTCCTTTGCCTCAGCGGGCCGGCGGTCTATGATGTCGCCGTAGGGCTCTGCGACCCTGCTCCGGTGGCTTCTGTGCCATACGCCGAGCTGGTCAACCGCCTCAATCGTCATTTTGCCCCAAGACGGTCCGAGTTGTACTGGCGCCTGAACTTCGCCCGCCAGTACCAACGTCCAGGCGAGCCGGCCAAGTCTTTCATAGCAACGGTCCGACAAGCGGCCCGACGCTGCCGTTTCCCGGACCTCGAGGACCGCATAAGGGACCAGGTCATCGTCGGTCTGAGAAACCTGCAACTTGTGCCAGCAGACCAGACCACCCCTCCCACACGCCCCTGTCCATAAGTGGGAGGTGACTAAGAACCCCTGGTCCAGAATTCACATTGATTATGCCGGCCCCTTCCAAGGACAAAATTTTCTTATAATAGTGGACAGCTTTTCCAAATGGCTCGAGGTCATTCCGGTAGCCAGCACAACCTCAGCAGCCACAATTAGGGGACTGAGGAGGGTATTTGCCACCCATGGGTTGCCTGATGTCATCGTATCTGACAACGGCCCCCAATTTACCTCACAGGACTTCCAGATTTTCACCAGGGCCAACTTGATTAGACACGCCACCTCCGCGCCCTTTCACCCCTCCACGAACGGCCTCGCAGAGGCCATGGTGAAGGCGACTAAAGAAGCCCTAAAGAAAATCATCTCCGGCGACTGGCACTGCAGACTGGCGAAATACCTCCTGGCCCAACACTCCACACCTTGCACCACCACCGGCAAGTCTCTGGCTGAGCTCCGTTGGGGGCGCCGCCTGGTCACCAAACTGGACCATTTGCACCCTGACAGGATGGCCGCCGAACCAACCCACGCGCCTCCTGTCAAGGTCTTCCCTCCCGGCCAGCCCATTTGGGCAAAGAACTTCGGGGCCGGCGACAAGTGGTTACAGGGCGTGATCTCCGACCAGACTGGCCCAGTCTCCTACCTCATCGATTTAGGAGACAGAAGGCTCATTCGGCGACACGCTGACCAACTGAGGAAACGAGTGCCGCAGGACTGCAGTTCCCGAGCACAACCGGGCACACTATTTTCCCCAGCGACACCACCAACGCCACCTAGCTCAGTACCACTCGTCCCAGACATTGCCGATGACCCCCAGCCTCCGAACCCCGAAACCTTCCCCGCCGAGGAAAGGGAAGACCAGCCCAGCACAAGCCAGCCCAGCCCGAGCCTCCGCCGCTCCACCAGACCGCGGAAGGCCCCCTCATACTTGGCGGACTATGAATGGGCCGGCAGCAGGACTAGTGGAATTGACCCCAGCTAAACTTCCAGGGGCAAGGGGGGAAGGGGTGTTACATATTCACACACACAACAACCCCCTCACATCTATAAGGGATCCCCGGCAGCCGTTGACAGCCGTCAAAAGGCTGCCGCGGCATTCCCCCCCCCCACACACACGGCTAGCGGCCGATTCTGACAGCTGTCAAACTGCCGCGCATGCGCAGTACACTGACAGCTGTCAAACCGGCCGACTCTGACAGCTGTCAAACTGCCGCGCATGCGCAGTACAATGACAGCTGTCAAACTTCAGAGAACCGCGCATGCGCAGCTCAGCCGGAGCTGTCAAAGCTGCCAGCTGGCCCCGGCAACAAGCCGCTACAGCCACCCCTACCTTTAGCCGGTCTCTCTCTTATTGGGCGTCCTTGTTAGGCGGGAGAACCCCGTTTGTTTATTGGTTCTTGATGTTGTTGTTGTTGTCCCTGTTCACTATAAATACGGGGGATTCCCGGCGATGTTTCGCCCGGGACCTCTGCCCAATAAACTAGTTCTTTTGGACCGTGCCTACTGTCTCTTGTCGTCCCTCAAGACACTCCAAGTATGATATGGCTGAAAGGGTCCAATTCCAGTTCATTTCAATTCTGATGCCTAAGATGTCAATGTCTAGTTGATTTATTTCCTCTTTCACTGTGTTGAGCCCATTTCTTCTGGGTTTCATGTTTCCATTGTTAATTCCATCTTAAGATTTTTCTTTTCCTGCATGGCAATGACACATTAAAAGGTAAAGGTAAAGGTTCCCCCGCACATGCGTGCTAGTCGTTTCCGACTCTAGGGGCCGGTGCTCATCTCCGTTTCATAGCCGAAGAGCCAGCGCTTGTCCGAGGACGTCTCCGTGGTCATGTGGCCGGCATGACTAGACGCCAAAGGCGCACGGAACGCTGTTACCTTCCCACCGTAGTGGTCCCTATTTTTCTACTTGCATTTTTACATGCTTTCGAACTGCTAGGTGGGCAGAAGCTGGGACGAGTAACAGGCGCTCACTCTGCTACGCGGCACTCAGGATTCGACCCGCCAAACTGCCGACCTTCCGATCGACAAGTTCAGCGTCCTAACCCACTGAGCCACCGCGTCCCTTAATGACACATTACAAAGGCTTTAATCTAATGATAGCATAAACACTATTAGTACTCCAACAAATCCCAAGCTCAGTAGCCAATTGAGTTCCCTCTGTCCTGAGGAAATCAACTTCTATATCATCAATCACTTTATCTTAACTATTCATGTGGGTTTCTTGGTAAAATATATGAGTGGTTTGCCATTGCTTTCTCCCATATAGAATGAACTGATTCCTTTATGGTCGACACTGAAGTGCTTGTCCGTCTCCAGGATCTTTTGGGGTCACTGCCAGTAATTTAGATGCCTACTTGCTTTCAGAGGGCATCTTGGATGACCCAGTTGGGAGTATATACTCTTAGCATATGCTCCTGGCATCTTTCACTCTCTGGAGCAGCATTCCTTCTGCCTCCATAAGGCAACAGCGCAGCTTGAGGGATCCAAATATTACAAAACCACTACCGGGCTCTATCATATACTAAATATAATATCCTAACTTTTAGGTAGTAACAACTATGAAATTTTAGTTTTTTCAACCATTTTCCAAGGAGTAAGAGAATAGGAATACTTAATAGATTTCTAAGAAAATAGGAATAGAGCACTTGGGGTCCTATCATGATATATTCAAACCTGGAATCAAAACAGCAGCACCAGTAACATAATTTCTACCTGAGTAGGCCTGACATAATTAGCCTGAGCATGATTGATATAATACAAAGTTCAAGCTATCTTCATGCCAAACTTGATTTCTGGACATATCTATGTGATTTCCTAGATGGTAGTAGCCAGATTGTTTAATACTGCCTTTTTTTGGAGAAGAGATCAATATCTGTAAAATGGGTGGTGTGGTGTTGTAGTCACTGTGTCCAACATCCATGTAAAAGGGGGCTTTAATCATTTTGCAGATTTTGATTCTCCATTTCAAAAACTCCTGCTTCTGGGATCCTTTAATCTCCTAGGCTGATACAGTACCATAGTTTACAACAGTCTTTTGTAACATTCTTGAACTTGAAAAATTCTGCAGAATAGCCGGCTATAATACCAAATGTTTGTAGTTGTTTGGGTGGGAATCTCACAAATAAGATTTCCTAATTGCTGCTAGATGTCTAAACATAATCTGAAAGTCTGGTGGTTTAAAAGGGAAGCCACAGGTTCTAAATTCTAAGTAATTTGACATTTTCAAAATTTAGCTGCATGTTCAGTGATTCAGATAAAGAAAGATATTTTAATAAATAATAATTACTAATGAAATAAGATATCTTATATTGTGGTTTTCATAATATTAATACCATATGGATTTTTATATTTTATACCTCTTGTTTTTGCATTTGTTATTTTATTTGATTGTTGTGTACCATCCAGAGTCACTTTTGGCAAAATGGGGGACATTACAGATTTGATAAATAAAATAAAACTATATATTTAGAAAAAGCTATTCTGGGCTGAACCTCAGGGATCCCCCCAACCCCCATCCATGGCCTGCTACTCGACTGTGGCCCATTGGGATCCAGGCAATGCAAGCAGTGGGCAATTGTGCCAAGCTTCATTTGTGCATGCCAGGATTAGATTGTGTGCGAAACCATCCCCTCTTCCCCACCAGTGTTGCCAGCCACTACCATCGCTACAAGTCTGGGGAGCAGGAAAAGTAGGGGACTGCTGCTGTACCTGTCATCCTTCAGTAATACTGAATGCAATACTATATTGAGGAATGTCTTATTTGTAATTGGTCTGCTTCAGTGCAGGTAGATTTATGGCTTCAGTTTAACCACATGTGAGACCTTGTGTTTCCCTGGAATCCTAGAATCAGTGGAGCCCAAAATATGAATCATGATGGGAATGTACTGATGGAAGGATACTAACTATTCAAAAGAAACAGACCTAACAAAAGAGGAGGTGGAGTTGCATTATATATAAATGATCACTACCTCTCTACAGAAATCCACAAAATCAAGGATGAAAACCTACTAGAATCCATATAGGTCAATATAAAAGGAAAAAAGAATGATATTGCTATAGGCGTATATTACAGCCCACCCACACAAGCAGAAGAAATAGATGAACTTTTTGCTAAACAATTAACAAATTTATTTAGGAAATACACCACAGTAGTAAAGGGAGACCTTCAACCACCCTGATAACTGGGAAATAAACTCTGCAGCAAATGGAAGATCAAACAGATTCCCAACCAACCTACCTGACAACTTTGTTATCCAAAAGGTAGAGGAGGGAACTAGAGGAAAAGATATACCTAATTCTTACTAATGGAGAAGAATTGAAGTTGAAGTTGCTGGAACTTTGGATGACAGTGACCATGTTATATTGGAATTCAATATAATGCAAACACAAGCAATAGAACATAATCCCGCCAGTGTCTTAAACTTCAAAAGAGCTGATTTTTAACAAACTTAGAGAGAGTCTAAGAAAAAGTCCATGGAGAAATAGGGTAAAACAGCTCAGGAACTGTGGAACCAACTCCCCCTTAAGCTTCGGATGGCCCCGGATCTCCGGTCCTTTCGCTGCGACCTCAAAACTTTCCTTTTTCATCAGGCTGACCTGGACTGACGACAGGTTTTCAAAATGTTTTAATTTTTAATTGTTTAGTTAATTTATTTTGGGGCTGTTTATTTAATTTCTTTTAACTTTTGTATTGTTGTTTTTATCGTTGTTAGCCGCCCTGAGTCCTTCAGGAGATAGAGCGGCATATAAGTCCCAAAAATAATAAATAAATAAATAAATAAATAAATAAATAAATAAATAAATAAATAAATAAATAAATAAATAAATAAGAAGTGTGGGGAACTCTGAAAAATATGATCATAAAAGCCCACTCCAGCACAATACCATTGAAAAAGAAAAACAAGAAAGCCAAAAAGAAACCAGCATGGCTGCACAAAGATCTCTTTGATAAACTGAAAGACAAAAAGGACAAGTACAAAAAATGGAAAGAGGGACACATAACTAAGGCAGAGTATCAGCAGATAGCCCAAATCTGCAAAGGTGAAGTCAGGACAGAAAGGCTCAGAATCAACAAAGACTTTTAACAAAACTCAAAGATAATTTAAAAAGTTTCTTTCAACAGTAAGAAACAGTAGGTCCACTTAAGAGAGAAGATGGCAAAGAAATAGCAGGCAGCAGAGAGAAAGCAGAACTGCTTAACTCATTCTTAGCATCAGTCTTCATGCAAAAAGTAACTATAGCCCAACCTACCAAAAACATAACTGTAAAAGACAGGCTATAAATAAAAATTACAATAAGCAAGAAAATGGTTAGAGAACACCTATCTGATCTTGATGAATATAAATCACTGGGACTTGACGGATTATATCCCAGGGTTCTGAAGGAACTGGCAGATGTTATCTCAGAACCATTGTACCTTATCTTTCAAAAATCCTGGAACACCAGGGAATTACCTGAGGATTGGAAAAGAGCTGATGCGGTTCCCATCTTCAAAAAAGGGGAAGAAAAAAAAACAGACCCAGGAAACTATAGACCAATCAGACTAACATCAAGATACTGGAAAAGATAATCAAAAAATGGATCTGTGAACATCTAGAAACAAATATAGTTATAACTAAAAGCCAACCTGGATTTGTTAAAAATAGATCATGCCAAACAAATCTTATTTCATTCTTTGACAAAGTGACTAAATCAGTAGACTAGCAAAATGCTGTGGACGTAGCATACTTAGACTTCAGCAAGGCATTTGAAAAAGTAGACCACAATCTACTTCTTGGTAAGCTAGAAAAACGTGGGATAGATTTATAACTGGATGACAATCCATACCCAATGAGTCGTTCTTAATGGTATTACATCTACATGGAAGGAAGTAAGCAGTGGGGTACCACAAAGTTCCATCTTAGGCCCAGTACTCTTCAATATCTTCATAAATGACTTAGATGAGGGAATTGAAGGGGAACTCATCAAATTTACAGAGGACACTAAACTGGCAGGATTAGCCAACACCCCAGAAGACAAGCTCAGGATCCAAAAAGATCTTGACAGACTTAAACAACAGGCCCTATCCAGCAACATGAAATTTAATGTGGAGAAAAGCAAGGTTTTACACTTAGGCAGGAAAAACCAAAGGTACGAGTACAGACTAGGCGAAACCTGGCTCATAAACAGTAACTGTGAGAGGGACCTTGGAGTCCTTGTGGATGATCACTTCAGCAGTGTGAGGTAGCAGCCAAAAAAGTTAATACAATCCTTGGTTGTATAAACAGAGGCATAGAATCAAAATCATGTGAAGTATTAGTAACGCTTTATAAAGCCTTAGTAAGGTTTTATATCCAGCTCTGTTCTGATTCTGATTCATTAGTAAAGTCACAGCTTCCTTCAACTACGTATGACAAGGGCTGACAACCAAAGGCCCTAGAATATATCGCTGCAGCTCCGAAAAATTTCCAACATTGCTGCTGAAATCTAGCACAATCTTGGGGGTATCTGCATCATCCAATTTATTTATTTATGTAAATAAAGATGTAAAATTGTGACTCCCTTCACCTCAGAGACGTTGTTGTTTTACCATAGTGCGTGGGGGGGGGGCAAGAAATGCAGTCTTCAATTACAAAAAGGTAACCTATTAGCCTTTCTTCATAGTTTACATTAGTCTTTCTTCATAGGCTGATGAGCAGAAGGATGGCCAAAGAATGACCGAATTTCTCCCACAGAGAAAACCTGCCTAAGGTCAGAAATGTATACAGTTAAGATCCTCAGTATAATGAGGCTGCAAAGCAAAACAAAACAAAACCTGAAAAGCATAAAGAATCTGTTATGAAATAACTGCATAATTTTTAATCCTTCTTGGCAGGAAATTTAAGAAAGACTGGAATTAATGAACAAATTCAAAAACAAGTTAAAAGGAAACTAGGCCTAAGAGTTCAGCTCTTCTCTCCCAGGGATGGGCCCTCAGCGGTCTGAACAAACAAATATGTTTTCCTCTCCTGAGACACTATTTAAAAACACTGTAAAACTCATCTATGTATGTCTGTTTTCCCCTCCCCCAATTTTCATACAAATTAACATTTTCCAGATGTTGAAAAGGATCTTTTTTGCACCCAGAATCCAAACATGTCAGTCCATAAATACTTTTTAAGAAATATTTTCCTTCAAAATTCCACAGTTTTCTTCCACTCAGGATGACATAACTCAGAGCAGTATAATTTTTATTTCTTCCCTGTTCCCTCCAATTTTTTTTAAAATAACTGAATTGTAGAGCCAAAATTGTCCTTTGAAAAAGGGAAAGCTAAGGTTACACATTCTGAACGTGTATATCCAGCCCTGCAGGGAAAAACTTTCTCACTCCCCCAAGTAATGTTATCTATCAAAATGAAGATGAATGATTTATTTTGCTAGATTGTTTTGTTTAGATGTAAATATAAAGTGAGAAAAAAATAAGGAAATGTGTGTATACTAAAGCAGAGCTGGCCCAGCAATGAGAAATATTTTTGACAGACCACAAAGCAGCTGAAAAAACTTTAGACAGCTGAAGATGCCACTTGTCACATTCCACTGGTCAAGTCCCAGCTAATGTGTTCCTTCAGTTCCTGCTGTGAAAGGTTATTTTATCCCACATAACACAAACAAGGAGTGGGTTGGTATCGAACCAACACAAGCAAAAATCCTATGATTATTTTTTGTTGTTTCCACCCAAAAACAACAAATACCACCACTTTCTCAGTCAGCTTTCCATAGATGTGGAGTTCAAGGGGCCACATCTCTGCACATTTAAAATGAATAGGCAAAGTTTAGGAAAAGCATCCTTCCCCAGACTGGTGGACTTCAGTTGTGTTAGAATGTAACTTACAGAATTGCAAAAGATCACAGCAGCAGTTAATGTTGGCTTCAGATTCTGAGCAGCACTTCAACAGTGGACGTCAAGTCAAGGAAGGCTGATGTCAGTACTCATTTTATAGCTTCATTAGATGCTAATTGAAAATAACTAAAATTGTATTTTGTTAAGCTTGCCTCTTTTTTAAAAAAAGTATATGATTTTGTTATAATATTTGCAGTATTTTACCTGTCTACCACTCAGGATCCCTCTGTGAGGGAGATGGACAATTTTTAAAAATTTGATAAATAAGTAAATAAAATATAGAAATACCAACCATGGTCTCTGTAGAGAAAAATCTACCCAGAATGAAACTCCATTGCTTTCATACGTATGAAACATCTGATGGGATTTTCATCCATCCTGATATCAATTGTATAAATGCCCCAACCGTTTGCTCCTCTGCTTGGTGTGGAGCTCTAGAGGAAAGCAATCTAAATATGTCATCATATTACTGCCTAAATTCACACTGTCTTATACAGCATAGGTTTCCAACAGCAACAA
This sequence comes from Vipera berus, assembly GCF_964194415.1. NCBI lineage: Eukaryota > Metazoa > Chordata > Lepidosauria > Squamata > Viperidae > Vipera > Vipera berus. Next base: position 129,262,646 of record NC_138202.1, on the reverse strand, counting down.
CTTTTCTCACTTCCTTGCAGAAAGTTAGGTTTGCAAAGCCCTCTTTTAAGAAATATTAGCTGTTTTGTTTTAAGAAGCATCATTGGTCTTTTCAGATTTTTTTCTCCCCTCAAGTTATTTCCTGGTTAACATTACTCATTATGTAGCCCTCATGATCTGCATTCATCCTTTTTTTTCCTGTTACACATTCATATTATGCAAAATGAGTAACTTTTTACATATCCAGAATGGTGACACACTATATGCCAGAAGGCTGGATATCCAGCTTCGGTCTTTATCCCAAAGTCTTATATTGCTCTTATTTTCAGAGAGTGTTTGCTTCTGAAAACAAAATTCAGGAGTCAAAGCATACAGGATAACCTGTCCATTACAGTATTTTAAAATGGCGTGTTTGTTTCTTTGTCAAAGAGGGACTAAAATTTTCCCCTTCAGTTTGGCAGTCAGTGAACAACTGATCATCATTGCTCTATCTCTGGAGGAAATGAATGCAGAAATCATGTCAGGCTCAAAGTAGCCTTTATTTGAGGTCCACTTTTGAGTCACAGTTGTTTGGCCAAATGTGTCATTCTATGAACACCTGAGATCTGCAAACACTCAATTTTCCATTCCCTGAAACTAAGGCCAATAAACTCAGCATCTTAGCAGAAGGCTATACAGGTAGTCCTCAACTTCCAACCATTCATTTAGTGACCATTCAAACTTACAACAACACTGAAGACTTATGACCCTTTTTCTTATTTAGGACTGTTGCAGCATTCCCATAGCCTGGCAACTGGCATTGTATTTATGATGGTTGCAATACACCCACAACGGGGTCACACAACCACCTTTTGCAACATGCAAGGTCAATGGGGAAGCCAAATTCACTTACCAACCATGTTACTAAATGCAGCAATTCACTTAACAAATGAGGCGAGAAAGTTTGTAAAGTGCGACAAAACTCACCTAACAAGAAATGTTGGGCTTTATTGCAATCCTAAGTCGAGAAGTACCTGTATACCTCTGACACTTGAAATCCTAAGGTTTTAAAATGAAGCCCAGGCTTGCTTTCAAAATATGAGAAAGGACTACAAAAGTTACCTCCTTGAGTCACCACGGCTGTTGGTGCTGCAGTTGCTAAAGGAACTGGTTTCTTTGTGGGTTCATTAAAGCCCCCGTCTTCCAGAAGGACATTTTTCTCTTCTTTTTTCGCAGAAGCCATTGATGTGGATGTTTCCATCTTAGTCATGCGTATTCCAGCTTCCCGGTCCTTAAAAACAATACAAAAAGTTCAGTGTTTCTTTCTTTTCTTTCCTTTTTTCCATTAACGACACAAAAATTGCTTTGATGGAAATTTTTTCAACCTATTCCAAAAGATAATTAAAAACAATAACAATAAATATTGGTTTAATTGCTCATCAAGTTTTTGTCAAGCTTTGGTAATTATATCCAGAAAGGATCTGAAGCCACATTTTTTCTAAACTATGGTTGACTTCAGATTGATATATACATACATACACACACATACACACATACAGGGTGTACCAAACATTGAACCTGTAGACTAATCACGATGTTTTATCTTTTTCCCCCCAGAAAAAATGCTATTGTACTTAGGAATGTTTGAAAGTCACATGTCAAACAAGGAAGTGTTTAGAAGAAAATGGCAAACAATTTAATGTGATTTGTATAATAAACTGTCTACAGAGCCTGATGTTGGATACACCCTGCATGTAGTCATTCGTTTTTCATTCTATTAGAATATCTTCCATACCCTCCCCAAAGGTACAACTTTACAGTGAACTGCTGATTAAAATTTGATAAGTAGAACAATTAGGAACTTCAAGAATATTTGTACCCTTTTCCTGGAAAACAGAAAGGAGACTTATTCACTACTCTTCTGGAGTATTTTCTTAACCTAAGAAAACGATCCTTTACTCGGAACATCTAAATGCTGCAGGTAGTCCTCGACATACAACAGTTCATTTAGTGACCCTCTGAAGTTACAACGGCACTGAAAAAAAGTGACTTATAAACTTATGACCATCGCAGCATCCCCATGGTCACATGATCAAAATTGGGACACTTGGCAACTCACACACACACACACACACACACAGATATATATATATGCTGGTTGCAGTGTGCTGGGGTCGTCTGATCCCCTTTTGTGACCTTGTGTCAAGCAAAGTCAATGGAGAGGGCAGATTCACTTAACAACCATGTTACTAATTTAACAACTGCAGTGGTTCACTTAACTACCACTGCAGTTCATAAAATGAGGCAAAACTCACTTAGCAATTGTCTCACTTAGCAGCAGAAAGTTTGGGCTCAATTGTGGTCGTAAGTCAAGGGCTACCTGTATTCCTGAAGCAAGATCAGGGAACCCCCTTCCCATCGTCCAGTACGCTCACACAGAGAAGGCCTCCTCAGGGTACCGTCAGCTAGGCAATGTAGGTTGGCGACCCCCAGGGGGAGGGCCTTCTCTGTGGGAGCGCCAGCCCTATGGAATCAGCTCCCCCCTGAGCTTCGGACGGCCCAAAACCTCCAATCCTTTCGCCGCGGCCTCAAAACACTCCTGTTCCACCAGGCTGACCTGGACTGACAGGCATTTTAATTAATTTATATTTAGAATTTTTAATTTATTTTTTAAATTCTCTAATTTTAATTTATTGCACAGATGTTCTCAATTTTATTTTTATCTTGATTTCTGTACTTATTATATGTTTTGTTGTTAGCCGCCCTGAGTCCTTCGGGAGATAGGGCGGGATATAAATCCCATCAATAAATAAATAAATAAATATGCTTTCCAAGGAAAAGAGGGAAAGCAACCAGTACAATGCCTCCTGAAACACTGACACCGAGGCAACGGACTATATACCACTAGGATTCTGCCACGCTTCATACACCTCAGTGTTGTTTGTCCAGCAATTGGAACATTTTTTTTCTGCCTTTGAACAGGCCTCTATCACAGCACTGCCTGAAAAGCATGGACTTCAACACTGAGCTATGGTCCAACTCCGGTCCTCCTTGGAAAAAAAGATGCTTTAATACAGGTGAAAGGGAACAACATTCCAATTTAAAAAAAAAAACCCACGCACCATAACTTCTGTTGAGCCACCACTTGGCTGTTAATTGCTATATGCTTCATTGTGCTTCAGTAACTCTGAGCCTGACCTGCTCCTGGCTCACGAGATTACAGAACAGGACTCTAAACTGACAGAGATGCTGATCCCTGCTGTGTTTTTGAGTTTGAAGGGGAAAAGCATCCATCCAATGATGATCATGTGGTTGTGCATAGCATATATCAGGCTACATATTATTGAGAGTGAGAATAATAATAATAATAATAATAATAATAATAATAATAATAATAATAATAATAATAATAATAATAATAATAATAATAATTATTATTATTATTATTATTATTATTATTATTATTATTATTATTATTATTATTGTTTGTTTGTTTGCGGTCACAGACCAAAATACAAGTACAACAAAAGAAAAACATAGAGAAAGTAAAATCATAGACAATTGGACACCAGAAGCCTTGGCTGAGGGGAATTACAGCGTTCTCCTCTAATAGTTACAGCTCTTAAAAAAAATTTAGAGACCTGAGAAGTAATATATGAGGAGCCACCCCCTAAACATTATAAGACCAAATTACTAGCATTGGGACCAGAAGGGTCTATTTTAAGGAGAGACAGTAATTTAGTTCTGCCTGTGTTATACACAGGGCAGTATAAAAAGACATGCTCCACAGTTTCAACCTCAGCCCTATCACAGGGGCATAATTGCTCGCGAATCGGGAGCCTCTTAAATCACCCGTTGAGTAGTGCTGAGGGCAAGACATTGAAACAGGCTAGAAAGAAGACTCTCCTATACTTGAGGATGGTTAGAGTGTAGAAGTATGAAGCCATCCTCAGTCCATAATTATTAGATTGGCTGAAGATCAGAGGGGAGCAGGTTTTGTTAGCTCTGGCTCTTAAATATTGCAAATCTATGTCTACAAGTCGTTGGACTACCCTAGATTGGGCGTCCTTAAGACCATAATCTCCCAAGGCATCCCCCGTAAAACCTAGCAAGTGGAGTTTCTTCGTCAGCTCCCTCTCCCAACAAGAAGTATGAGGGTCAGCAAACACCAGGGAGAGGTAGCAACCAGGGACTGCCGAGAAGAGCACTCAAAACCACCATTTAAAGGTGTTGATCCACGCCATGCATTCGATTGAACAAATGCCCAGTTCCACGTACATCGGAGCAAAGCCAACACAGGGAGGGAGACCCAGAGGTTTCCTAAGAAAAACAGCCTGGGTTCTTTCAATACAATCCTTGAAGCCCCGTATCCATATGGGAATTCCGTAAAGAGTTTGGGCCAAGGTTTCGGCTTTATATATACACAGAGCAGAAGGGATGAACTGGCCTCCTTGGGTAAAGAAAAATCTTAGAATCTGCTGATGGCTACAGGAGGCCGAATTCAGCACCTGGGTTCGATGTCTGGTCCAAGCGCCGGTATTCTGAAATTGAATACCTAAATACTTGAAGTGGAAGACCTGCCTAACAGCATTACCATTAATAGCCCAGTTGTATAATTTATGGGCTCTAGAGAACACCAATACTTTAGATTTGTCGTAATTAATGGACAAGTGGTTCTCAGCACAGTAGGACCCAAATGCAGAAAGTAATCTTTTCAGTCCTAGTCTTGTTAGTGATAGAAGGACCGCATCATCAGCATATAGGAGAAGCGGGATCTTCGTAATTGACAGCTTTGGGGCATGGGACTCAATACGTCCAATGTAAGAGACCAAGTCAGATAAGAATAAATTAAACAAAAGAGGCGCCAGGACACAACCCTGCCTTACTCCGCTCTTAATCGGGATAGGATTTGAGAGTTCTCCCTGCAAGCTGCACCTGACCTGGCTGGAGTTCTGATTATACAAGGATCTAATTAGGAACAAGAGACGTCTGTCGTTGGAACTTTTGAGCAATTTTGACCACAGCAGTTCCCTAGGGACTGAGTCAAACGCTGCCTTTAGATCAATGAAAGCAGTAAAAAGTTTGCCACCTGGTGTGATAGTGTATTTGTCAACCAGGTGCGCTAGGACAAAGCAGTGGTCTAATGTGGCACAGCCTGCTTTAAACCCGATCTGTTCTGCACCAATAATGTTGGACTCCTCGACCCAGGTGAGGAGTCTACGTTGGAGGTATTTAGCATACAGTTTTCCAATGATGGAAAGCAGACTTATAGGGTGATAGTCAGCCGGGTTGTTCCTATTTCCTCATTTAAAAACTGGAACAATAATTGCTAGGCTCCAGGAGGTAGGAATCCTGCCGGAAGTATTAATATTGGTGAATAGTGTTGCTAAGAGAGGAATCCACCACTCGGGATTAGATTTTAGCAAATTGGAGGGTATGGCATCAGGGCCAGGGGCTTTGCCTAACTTGAGTTCAGAGATAAGCTCAGAAATCTCAGCATAAGTCACAGGTTGCCAGTTAGGAATTGCAGGGGGCAGTTGTGGTCTGAGCTCAGTCGAAAGTGTTGAAGCCTGGAAGATTGACAAGAAATGATTTTCCCAATCTCTGTTGGAGATACAACAGAGAGGGAGTTCTTGGTGACCAGGCAAAGAGCTGGCAACAATTTGCCAAAATAGTCGGGTGTTCTTCTGCTGAATGGAGAAGAGAAGTAGATCCCACTTCTCTTTCTGTTTAGCCCTCTTTTTCTTAACAATCAGTCCTTTATACTCCCGCTTCAGGCGATAGTAGTCCTCAGGTGGGAGTTTATCCCCTCGATTACGATAGAGCAAGTAAACCCGGTTAATCTGGTTCCTAAGCATCAGACATTCTTTGTCAAACCAGGATTACTTGTTACATGATATGGACCACTTGGCCTACGGTCAGCTCCTAGCTCCCTTTGGACACTATTAATTAATGATTCAAAGGTCAAAATTGTCTCTGAGCCGCTACTTGTTAGGGCCTGATTGTATAGGCTGAGACACTCCGAGATGATAAAAAGGAGTGGAACTTTCTTTCAGTATTAGAAGACCATTTGATCCTCCTTGTATACAAGGCCACGTAGGGATCTAGTATCTGGGGGCCTTTGTTGTTGTTGTTGTTAGCTGCGAAGTCGTGTCCGACCCATCGCGACCCTATGGACAACATTCCTCCAGGCCTTCCTGTCCTCTACCATCTTCTGGAGTCCATTTAAGCTCACGCCTACTGCTTCAGTGACTCCATCCAGCCACCTCATTCTCTGTCGTCCCCTTCTTCTATTGCCCTCAATCTTTCCCAGCATTAGGCTCTTCTCCAGTGAGTCCTTCCTTCTCATTAGGTGGCCAAAGTACTTGAGTTTTAGCTTCAGAATCTGGCCATCTAAAGAGCAGTCAGGATTGATCTCCTCTAGGACTGACCGGTTTGATCGCCTTGCAGTCCAAGGGACTCGCAGGAGTCTTCTCCAGCACCACAGTTCAAAGGCCTCAATTCTTTGGCGCTCAGCCTTTCTTATGGTCCAACTTTCACTGCCATACATTGCAACTGGGAAGACCATAGCCTTGACTATACGCACTTTTGTTGACAGGGTGATGTCTCTGCTTTTTAGTGTGCTGTCTAGATTTGCCATGGCTTCCCTCCCCAGGAGCAAGCGTCTTTTAATTTCTTGGCTACAGTCCCCGTCTGCAGTGATCTTGGAGCCCAGGAAAATAAAATCTGTCACTACCTCCATTTCTTCCCCATCTATTTGCCAGGAATTGAGAGGGCCAGATGCCATGATCTTGGTTTTCTTAATGTTAAGTTTCAACCCAAGTTTTGCACTCTCCTTCTTCACCTGCAACAAGAGGCTCTTTAGTTCTTCTTCACTTTCTGCCATTAGAGTGGTATCATCTGCGTATCTTAGGTTGTTGATATTTCTTCCGGCAATCTTAATTCCAACTTTTGATTCATCTAGCCCTGCCTTTCTCATGATGTGCTCTGCATATAAGTTAAATAGGCAGGGCGACAGTATACAGCCTTGCCGGACTCCTTTCCCAATTTTGAACCAATCAGTGGTTCCGTGTCCAGTTCTCACTGTTGCTTCTTGACCCGCATATAGGTTTCTCAAGAGACAAATAAGATGGTCTGGTACTCCCATCTCTTTAAGAACTTGCCACAGTTTGTTGTGATCCACACAATCAAAGGCTTTAGCATAGTCAATGAAGCAGAAGTAGATGTTTTTCTGGAACTCTCTAGCTTTCTCCATGATCCAGCGTATGTTGGCAATTTGATCTCTAGTTCCTCTGCCTCTTCGAAATCCTGCCTGTACTTCTGGTAGTTCTCGATCCACATACTGCTGAAGTCTAGCTTGTAGGATTTTAAGCATGACTTTACTAGCATGAGAAATGAGTGCAATGGTGCGATAGTTTGAACATTCTTTGGCACTGCCTTTCTTTGGAATTGGAATGTAAACTGATCTTTTCCAATCCTGTGGCCACTGTTGAGTTTTCCAAATTTGCTGGCAAATTGAGTGTAGCACTTTTACTGCATTGTCTTTTAAGATTTTGAATAGCTCAGCTGGAATACTGTCACTTCCATTAGCTTTGTTGTTGCTCAGTTTTTCTAAGGCCCACTTCACTTCACATTCTAGGATGTCTGGCTCGAGGTCAGTGACCACCTCATTGTGATTATCAGGGACGTTAAGCTCATTCTTGTATAGTTCTTCTGTGTAATTTTGCCACCTCTTCTTAATCTCTTCTGCCTCTGTTAGGTCCCTGCCATTTTGGTCCTTTATCATGCCCATTTTTGCATTAAACGTTCCCTTCATTTCTCCAATTTTCTTGAAAAGATCTCTGGTCCTCCCTATTCTATTGTTTTCTTCTATTTCTTTGCACTGTTCATTTAAGAAGGCATTCTTATCTCTTCTAGCTATTCTCTGGAATTCTGCATTCAATTGGGCGTATCTTTCTTTTTCTCCCTTGCCTTTCGCTTCCCTCCTTTCCTCAGCTATTTGCAAAGCTTCCTCAGACAGCCATTTTGCTTTCTTGCATTTCTTTTTCTTTGGGATGGTTTTGGTTGCTACCTCTTGTACAATGTCGCGAACCTCTGTCCATAGTTCTTCAGGCACTCTGTCTATCAGATCTAATTCCTTAAATCTATTTGTCACCTCTACTGTATATTCAACAGGGATATGATTTAATTCATACCTGAGTGGCCTAGTGCTTTTCCCTACTTTCTTCAGTTTAAGCCTAAACTTTGCAAGGAGAAGCTCATGGTCTGAGCCACAGTCAGCTCCTGGTCTTGTTTTTACTGACTGTATAGAGCTTCTCCATCTTTGGCTGCAGAGCATATAGTCAATCTGATTTCTGTGTTGACCATCTGGTGATGTCCATGTGTAGAGCCGTCTCTTGGGTTGTTGGAAAAGAGTGTTTGCTATGACCATCGCATTCTCTTGACAGAATTCTATCAGCCTGTGCCCTGCTTCATTTTGCACTCTAAGGCCAAACTTGCCTGTTATTCCAGTTATCTTTTGGCTTCCTACTTTAGCATTCCAATCCCCCATGATGATAAGGACATCATTTTTTGGTGTTAGTTCTATAAGGTGCTGTAGTGCTTCATAGAACTGGTCAATTTCATCCTCTTCAGCACTGGTGGTTGGGGCATAGACTTGGACTACTGTGATATTGAATGGTTTGCCTTGGATTCGAACTGAGATCATTCTGTCATTTTGAGGATTGTATCCCAGTATTGCTTTTCCTACTCTTTTATTGACTATGAAGGCTACTCCATTTCTTCTGAAGGATTCTTGCCCACAGTAGTATACCTGATGGTCATCTGAATTAAATTCACCCATTCCTGTCCATTTTAGTTCGCTGATACCTAAGATGTCAATGTTCAGTCTTGTCATCTCTTGTTTGACCACGTCCAGCTTTCCTTGATTCATGGATCTTACATTCCAGGTTCCTATGGAGAAAAAATCTTTACAGCATCGGACTTTCCTTTCACCACCAGACACATCCACAGCTGAGCGTCCTTTCGGCTTTGGCCCAGTCGCTTCATTCTTTCTGGCGCTACTAGTACTAGCCCTCTGCTCTTCCCCAGTAGCATATTGGACGCCTTCCGACCTGAGGGGCTCATCTTCCAGCGTCATATCGTTTTGCCTTTTGGTACTGTCCATAGGGTTTTCATGGCAAAGATACTGGAGTGGGTTGCCATTTCCTTCTCCAGTGGATCACGTTTTGTCACGTTTTGTCCAGTGGATCACGTTTTGTTAGACAGATGTATATTTGAGGAAAGCCCAATGATTGTAACCAGGGGATAATGGTCGCTCTCCGTAAGGCAGTCCACATGGAAAGTATGGACTGCCTTTCTTAGTAACTGGGAAACCAGCACAAAATCAATAACACTACTCCCACGTGAGGAACTAAAAGTAAACTCACCAGCTAGATCGCCTGGGGTACTCCCATTAAGGATTATCTTATTGTGTTGGGATGCTAAAAGGGCTAACTGAATACCAGCAAAATTTGTTAGTTCATCCTTAGAGTGCCTAGCTGAAATCTGGTGACCTATTGCCTGAAGGATTTCTTGGGAGTAAAGTGCCTCAATCGATGGAGGAACTTGGACTCCCAAACGGACATTAAAGTCACCCCCTATAAAGGTGAACAGCACTGGGAATTTAGTTTCAATACAAGTAATATAATTCTCCAGTTCGTCCCATTGAGCCTTAGTATCGGCTTGCCTCACCGTCAGGGGGAGGTAGACGTTAAACAGTAACAGTTTGCTGCGTCCTCTCTTAATTAGGAGCGCCATGGCTAAGGAGCCACAGGGGGGCAGCTCCACTAACTCCACTTTTAAAGAGGTAGAGACCAAGCAAGCTAGGCCACCCTTGGGTCTTCCCGTCGTAGATTGTTTGGTAGCGGCCAAGGAAGTGGCCATAAACCTTGTAAGTCATATCTTATCACATGCCCAGGTCTCCTGAAGCAAGACCACATCGAATGACTGGATATAGTTGGTAAATTCTATGGTGCCACACCTTCTCCCCCAACTTGCTATGTTCCACGAAAGGCATTTGACAGTGCAGGGGGGGGGGGAGTTTGCCAGGTTTGATAGTCATTCTGTATAGTTAATTTTTTTCCAGGGAGCCCTTCAGGTCCAGAAAGATACACCCGTTGTTAAATGGCAGTGTCACCCTCTTGGGAGACAAAGGCAGGGAAGGGGGGGAAGGGAGGCGAGACTTGTTCATGGGGCTGTAGGGCTCTAAGCAGCTCCAGTTCGTACTTGTAGCATTCGTTGGTTGTTTAGCTGGCAAGCATTCAGTGGCATCAGCAGACAGAGTCAGAGATAGCCCAAGATCATCAGATTTATGGATTAAACATTCTGGAGAAAGGGCCAAGGGAACTTCCACTGATGATTCGGTATGGACTCCCTGAAATCCAAGGAGATCCTTATCACGTAGTGAGAGACTCCAAAGCTTGGATTTAACTGCAGCCAGACGCTTTATAATTTGGGCCCTTTCTGGTTATGGGAGCGCACGAAAGGAGTCAAAGAGCTGTATCTCCTCCAAGTTCCAGAAATTATCTTGAGATGAGTCGGTCTCATGGATAGGTGGAATCCCAGAGGCACTGGCCTGAGGCTTATTCACTAAGAAGCCTTGGATGCCCTGGGCAGGTGTCACTTCCTTTGGGGCTATTTCTTCCCAGCTGATCAAGGCAAGGCAAGCTTCCTGATGAGATGTTACTCGCTGAGGGGGGTTGGTTTGACTGGCTGTAGTGAGCATAATTTATGAAGTAATCCTATTGCAAATGTTTGTCAAAATTTAATTGTATCCCTGCAAAACTGATTGGATTCCATATGTTTCCACGTCCTCATTTTCTAAACTGTTCCCAAATGGTTCACAAAAGACACTGGGAAAAAATCATTACTTTTTCATTATTATTAAAATAGACTATGCATTTTTCCCATGCAAGAAACACACATATGCACATAAGCACATACTGAGCGTAGTCTTCACAGTACCAAGCAGCATTTCAACAAGTCTGTTTTGTACTTAGGACAAACCAATTGCTCACACTTCAGAATATTACACCTATCTTGCTGGCTCCAGTGTCCAAATAGAAGAAGAAACATTGGCAGTGGTATTTGTGTTTAATGAGGTTCATACATCTCAGAAGGAGCTGGTCTATAACTGGTGGACCTGCTGTGTTCCTGGTAGCTGCTTGAAAAACTAGTTGAGGCTGTGACTGAGGAGACTTCCCCCAAATTTGGTAGGTGCACTGCCTATAGCCTTACCAAGACCACAAAGCCCTGGTTATAGTGGCTCGTGCTCTTATCACTGCCCTGGATCATTACCACAAGCCTTTACATGGGACTGACTTTGAATGTTATTCAGAAGGAAAGACTAATACAGAATGCAGTGGCCAACTGTCAGCAGGGGAGAAGCACGATTGCTAAAGGACATCTGTTTTGTGATTGCTGTACAGGTTACCAGTAAGCTTCTGGACCCAATTCAAATTCTTAATTCTTTCTTTCAAAGCTTACATGGCACAACATCAGGCTACTTAAGGCATCACCTAATATAAAGTGAGCCTGCATTTCTTGTGAGGTCATCTGGAAAGGGTCTGATCAATACATCATCGTGGCACGCCAGTTACAGGGGCATGATCTAGAAAATGAATCTGCTCTGGTGCAGCCTCTGTATTATAGACCTTTTTGCCTCCAGAGATACAGTTGGTGTCCTGACTTCTTAAATGTTAGAAGGTGCTATAAAAACCTTTCTTTTTTAAACAAGCTTTTGTAGCCTAAGTTATATTGGTGGGCATCAGATTTTTTTTTTAATCGTACCTGAATTGACACTAACAAGGGAAAAGCTTCTCTAATTCACAAATATCTATAGTGGTACCTATAAATTATTTGTCTTTATACCTTCTAATTTTTCTATCATATCAACTCTAGTGTGGATTTAGCTTAGAAGTACAGTTCTGAGACCAAAACTTTTGGAAAGTTAAATCAAATTTTTGTTAATTAATTAAGATATGAAAAACGAGTGTAATAAAATAATTTTACTAATATCAAAACATTCAGATAAATTAAGTAAGTCATTAAATTAATCTTAAGAATTTCACGGAAATGTTTCAAAAAGATTTCTAGATATTTTTTTATGAAATCCAAATGACATTTCCTTCCATGTATACTATTTCTTCAGATGACTTAATTTTTTTCATTTTAGGCTTGACCATGTTTATTCAGAAGTAAATCTAGATGTATTATTTATTGGTATGTATTAAAAGTTATGTGATTCTCTTAAATAATAAAGTGACCATGTAAATAGTTGCATTTGATAGGGGATTCTCAATTGTAGGAATATCTATTTTAAAAATATTGTCTCATAATACTTGCTATTGAGGGCAGTGATGCCCTCAACGTGATGTCCCGTTGCCTGGAGGCGGTTCGGGTCTGGATGGGGAGGAACAGACTTCAACTCAACCCCGACAAGACTGAGTGGCTTTGCATATCTTCATCCCGGGTCTATTCGGACATTCCACCTCTTGCTATGGGGGGTGAACTATTACCCCCCGTAGATAGGGCTCGCAACTTGGGAGTCCTCCTAGATTCACGGCTCACCTTGGAAGACCATATAGGAGCTGTGACTAGGGGGGCTTTCGCCCAGGTTCACCTGGTGCGCCAGTTGCGGCCCTATCTTAGCCGGGATGATTTATGCACGGTCACTCATGCGCTCGTGGCCTCTCGTCTGGACTACTGCAACGCTCTCTACATGGGGCTGCCCTTGAGGACCACCCGGAAGCTCCAACTGGTACAGAATGCAGCCGCGAGAGTTGTGTTGGGAGTCTCCCGATACTCCCACGTTACACCTTTGCTCCGTGAGCTGCATTGGTTGCCAGTTGCCTTCCGGGTGAGATTCAAGGTACTGGTAATGGTGTTCAAAGCCCTTCATGGCATGGGGCCGGAGTACCTTAGGGAACATCTGCTGCCGGCATCAAGCTCCCTGCGCCCTGTGCGTTCCCACAGAGAGGGCCTCCTCAGGGTGCCACCGATCAGAGAATGTCGATTGGTGGCACCCAGGGGGAGATCCTTCTCTGTGGGCGCTCCGGAGCTGTGGAATCAGTTGCCGGTAGAGCTCCGGATGGCGCCCGATCTTCGCTCCTTTCGTCGCGATCTCAAGACGTTTTTGTTTGTACAAGCCGGCCTAGCCTGATGGGGATTGGTGGGGTTTTTATTTTTTTGTACTCTTAATTTTATTTTTGGGGTTTTATTATTGTATTAATTGTTTTAACTTGGGCAATTATTTAATCTCTTTTTAATGTTTGTACTTTGTATTTGACTTTTGCCCTGTGAACCGCCCTGAGTCCTCAGGGAGAAGGGCGGTATATAAATATTATTAAATTATAAATTATAAAATTATAAAATGCATAAATGGATAATAATTGGGTTTAATAACATTGTCTGATGAAGTGGACATCATTTTTTTTTGGTTCTTAAAGGGGCAGCAATCATTCAGTTATGACCAAACATTCTGTCTGAGCAAACACCAGCCCACATTTGAATAGGCAACAGAAATATTCTGTTAATATATATTAATAATAATAATAATAATAATTTTATTTATATACCGCCCTTCTCCCGGAGGACTCAGGGCAGTGAACAGGGCAAATATATAAAAAATACAAAAATACAAAAGTTAAAAGGAATTAAACATATGCCCAACTAAAAACAGTGAATACAAATATTAAAATAACAATAAAAACCCCACCCATCCCCCATCAGGCCAGGCCGGCTTGTTCAAATAAGAATGTCTTTAAATCGCGACGGAAGGAGCGAAGGTCGGGCGCCATCCGGAGCTCAACCGGTAACCGATTCCATAGCTCCGGGGCGCCCACAGAGAAGGACCTCCCCCTGGGGGCCACCAATCGACATTCTCTGATCGGTGGCACCCTGAGGAGGCCCTCTCTGTGGGAACGCACAGGGCAGAGGGAAGTTGATGCCGGCAGCAGGTGTTCCCTAAGGTACTCCGGACCCATGCCATGTAGGGCCTTAAACACCATTACCAGTACCTTGAATCTCACCCGGAGGACAACTGGTAACCAATGCAGCTCACGGAGCAGAGGTGTAACATGGGAGTATCGGGAGACCCCCAACACAACTCGCGCGGCTGCATTCTGTACCAGTTGGAGTCTCTGAGTGGCCCTCAAGGGCAGCCCCGTGTAGAGAGCATTGCAGTAGTCCAGACGAGAGGTCACGAGCGCGTGAGTGACCGTACATAAGGCATCCCGGTCTAGATAGGGCCGCAACTGGCACACCAGGCGAACCTGGGCGAAGGCCCCCCTAGTCACAGCTACTATGTGGTCTTCCAGAGTGAGCCGTGAATCTAGGAGGAATCTAGGAATCTAGCCGTGAATCCATTGCCATATGTCACCTTCAAAATATCTAAAATATTTTGCTGCTAGGAGCAAAACAATAAATGTTACCTCCCAACCTTAGATAAAGGAAAATACAAATCTAGGGCAAACCAAGTTATTTTGTTACCCTCAAGTATCTCTCCCCCCTCCATTTTATAATATATATCATTTGCTTTAAGATGTAATTTGCACCCCAAAATATTCTGCCCATGTCTGCTACCTATGTTTCAAAAATAATACCTCAGTAAAATTAATACAAAAGAAGATTCAATAGAAAGGTGATGCTATCTCTAGCTCAAATGCCAACCAGAAGAAAACCAAATGCACAGGTATAGTATACGTGGTACCTTGCTCAATAGTAGCAACTGTGAGAGGGATCTTGGAGTCCTAGTGGACAATCACTTAAATATGAGCCAGCAGTGTGCTGCAGCTGCCAAAAAAGCCAACATAATGCTGGGCTGCATTAACAGAAGGATAGAATCAAGATCATGCGAACTGTTAATACCACTTTACAATGCCTTGGTAAGGCCACACTTGGAATACTGCATCCAGTTTTGGTCACCACGATGTAAAAAAAGATGGAGAGTCTAGAAAGAGTACAGAGAAGAGCAACAAATATGATTAGGGGACTGTAGGCTAAAACATATAAGGAATGGTTGCTGGAATTGGGTATGTCTAGTTTAATGAAGAGAAAGACTAGGGGTGACATGAAAGTTGTGTTCCAATATCTCAGAAGCTGCCACAAAGAAGAGGGAGTCAAGCTATTCTCCAAAGCACCTGAAGGCAGGACAAGAAGCAATGGATGGAAACTAACCAAAGAGAGAAGCAACCTAGAACTAAGGAGAAATTTCCTGACAGTTAGAACAATTAATCAGTGCCTGACTCCAGAAGCTGTAAATGCTCCAACACTGGAAGTTTGTAAGAAGACACTGGACAGCCATTCGTCTGAAATAGTACAGGGTTTCCTGCCTGAGCAGAGGGTTGGACTAGATGACCTCCAAGATCCTTTCCACCACCACCACTATATTATTATTATTATTATTATTATTATTAGTAGTAGTAGTAGTAGTAGTAGTAGTAGTAGTAGTAGTAGTAGTAGTATGAAAGGGGTTGAAAGCTCACAAAACCCCCTAGTGACTCAAGGCTCAGCATCTGCTCTGGAGCTGAAATTGGATCCCATCCCTTCTTAGTCTTCAGATTCTGAATAGGTTCCACTGACTCTAAGTAGCCTCAGTGCTACCATATGGTGGCACAGTTTACTGAGCATTGCAGGAGTGTTGAGCCTGGGCAAGAATAGATGAGTACCAGCTGAAAGCTAACAAGTACCAGCTGAGCCCAGGAGAAAATTCATAAAGAAGACACACATGGACAGCAGGCTGCTCACCAGAAACAACATACATGGCCATTTCCTGCATTCAGAAACATTAACTTTGATTTGACTGTTGGGGCTTCTTAACCATAGTTTTGACATAATCCCTTCAAATATAGTACTATACCAAAACAACTAATTTACAGGTTGGATTTGAAATACTCTTCTACCTCAAAATATTTGTGTGTGTGTGTGTGTGTGTGTTTGTGTGTGGGACTGACTGAATGCGTTTAGTTATAGTCTTAGGAACCTTTTTTTTTTCATTTTTGCCTGTCTTCACATTTATGAGACAGGAACTGGTTTAGCAAGACCTTGTAACCATTTTTCCCAGTAGCCTTCCCAAGTTGTGAAGGTGGAACCTGGATGTGAAGCATAAAGTCTGTACCAGCTGATTCATCAAGAGTTGGCATATTAAGGAAAAAGAAATGTCTTGGCCTCCAGCACTTAGAACTACTCCTAAGTAGAGAAACTATAAAGAATGCAGGTAAAACCAAGAAATGAGCTTGATGTGGACTGCAGTTAGATATAGAGGAAGTGGTTTTGATTGTTGTGCAGATATAGCTATATGATATGCTTTCCAGCTTAGGGATACCAGGAACATAGTAACAGCACATAAAAACAGCATCCAGGGAAGTGTCAAGAATTTGAATGGATTCTTCCCATACATTAGGGTAGCAGGACTGGATACAACCTATGAATTCAGTTTTATGGCACTGATGAAGTTACTTGCTTGGGTAATGAAACATCTGCAAGCAAAGTCAGAGATTATCAAGAGCTCCACAGCTGAACCCTGGGCTAAAACACTCACCAGTGTTAAATATTCGGACACAAGTATATAAAGGTGCCATTTGCTTGATGTGGGTGTCATTTTGGCATCAAGCATTTTTGCTGCTCTTGTTGATTGTGGAGACTCTTTCAATGTATGTAGCAGCCTTAAACTGAACCAAATTATCCCTCCATATAGCCCCACTGATTAAAATACCTCTATGTTTGGGGTTTCAATTCTCCAATCTTATTGGGGACAAAAATTAGAACTGCTGGTAAGCAATGCATGTGCTTTACTGCTATGAATGATAGCCACTATGGTCCAAAGCCTCTATGCTCTCTTCTTCAACAGATGAGGGGAAAAACCAGCATATAAACTTAAGCAAAGAAGTTATCATAATCTAAATGTCTACCAGGAAAAAAACAACTCTGTGGTAGTTAAGCCAATTTAAACAATTCTTGCCAGGACCTTCAGGCATCTGAAGGAATGACTGGATACTCCAGACCTGAGCTAGGCATATAATGCTGCTCAATGATACTAGCTTTACTGCATGCTTGAGGCTTTCCTGATGCTACAGATAAGACACCTATAAAAAAGTCACCTTGCCAGCCTGGTTGACAAACTTGGTTTATTCTTATAAAACTGGACACTGAATTGTTACTTTACTTTTAAAAAAAAGAGAAGAGAAGAAAATGATATTTTTCACATGCTTATGTGAAGCCAGCCTCGACTGAGTCAAGCTTAACTTCCAATGACAACATGGTGGACATGGATATGTAATTCTCCTGGCAAACAATGTAGAAGTGGACTTTCCATGACTTTTTTCTAATGTCATGGAAAGTTAAACTATGTTCCAATCTAGTCTAAAAACCTGGTATTCCTGAAGATCTCCCTTCTAAGAAATTACCATGGTTAGCTTTTCTCAAGATCAGTCAAGACTGGCCAGGTTTTCCCCCTACAGTGACCATGAGAATATCCCCTTCTCCTCCCTCTGCCGGCAAATAAAAATCTGTGATAAGACATCTCTATCTTGCTTGCTTCATGCTTGTAAACATAAAGTACACTTCTCAAGAAGTTTTTACTTCTCACTTTTCATAATACGGTATTCATCTTTGTCTAACATCCTAACCTTAAGTTTGTAATGCCTTGTTATTAAGTAGCTACTTTTTGTCATATGGACAACAGTATCTCTTTAACATACAAGTCTGTCCACTGATTTTTATGTGCACAGTTTTTCCATGGCCTTGTGCCAAATGCAATTTATAAGCTCAGCAACAGATTGATTGTAGGAGAAAAACATTTGGCACTGAAAAATCCAAATGGAAATCTTACCTATTCAGTAATTATATAATAAATGAACATCTGAACTTTCCCTCCAGTCATAACTCAAAATAAGAAATCTTGGTTCCATTACCCAGCCTGTTCATCTGTATGACTTTCTCTGCAGGCAGAAAGTGTGAATATTGTGTTTTGGAACTGAAATATTCCACAGTGATGTTAACATGTTCAGAAATGCCCAGGATCTCAGTAAGGAAACTGCTGTATGATTTTGCCCCGGATGATTCTGGTATTTTAACAGCTGCATTACATATACTGAAAGAAATCTACCCCAATGGGACCTAAATAAACCAACAAACTGTGGAAAAGCACTTTTTAAAGTGTAGTAATCTTGGTATAGAAGAGAGGCAGTGACTCAGTGGGTTTGGACGCTGAGCTTGTCGATCAGAAGGTCGGCAGTTTGGCGGGTTGAATCCCAAGTGCCGTGTAACAGAGTGAGTGAGTGCCTGTTACTCGTCCCAGCTTCTGCCAACCTAGCAGTTCGAAAGCACATTAAAAAATGCAAGTAGAAAAATAGGGACCACTGTGGTGGGAAGGTAAAAGCGTTCTGTGTGCCTTTGGCGTCTAGTCATGCCGGCCACATGGCCACGGAGATGTCCTCGGACAAGCGCTGGCTCTTCGGCTTTGAAACGGAGATGAGCACCGGCCCCTAGAGTTGGAAACGACTAGCACGCATGTGTGGGGGAACCTTTACCTTTACCTTTAATCTTGGTATGCCTGTAATGATCAAATTGGCTGTCTGAGGACTGAAGCATATTGACTATTTCAGGAGGCAAAACTATTTTAAAAGGTGAGCAGTATATGCATTTGTCTGAAAAAAAATGTTTGTTGCTGGAATGTGCTCTGGTCTAACACACTCAACATACATGAGACACACTCAATCTAGGTATATTTGGACAATGTTAGAGTGACAGTTTTACCAGTAACAAACCTGAAATTTCCTTCTTTTCCCCTTAACCAGTTGTTTCATGAAACTAAAAATGTGCAATATAATTTATCTGGTCCAACCTATATAATTACATTTACAGAAGGGAGAAAGGGAAGGGAGAAAGAAAAAAAGAAAAGACTCTGTTGAGCCCTATGCCATTTTCCACCCATACGTATAACTGCACATATGGAACATCAGAAACCAAATTCACAATAACACATCCTGCAGATTCCAGTGGGTTAAATACATCTTGAAGGCTGGGTGACATCAACAATACTTAACAGAAGTGTTACACAAAACACATTGCTTGACTTTGGCCCTATTAAAGCCTTTAGTTGAGACCTCTTTCTCCTATAGATTGATCTCAGTGTTATGCTTGTAACATGTTGATCGGGAATTCTGGAAGCTGCATTCCTCAAACTTCTTGATCCTAGTGGAGGATTGGGAATCAGCCAAGAAAACTCTAGACTCTAGAGGAGGATTGGGAATCAGCTCCTTGTTGAAGCATTCCCTTCCCATTTCTCATTTCCTGAAAAGAGCAAGTGAAATAATCAGAGGACTACAATTAATCCCTATGAAGAAATACTACATGCCAGTACTTTACAATAGACAAGAGGTGAGCAAAACAATGGGGAAGAACAAAATATATAACAGTAAGTAATGAAAGTGGACATTCATGGTACTATAACCCCAGGGTCACTCGATGGCTTGAATAGTGGAAATACATGACAGGGGAAAGGATGTGATTCTTTGCCCAGCACATGTAAACTACGGAAGTTGCTACTATAAAATTGGTGCATCAAATAAAGAAAAAGAAATGAATGGAATGGAATGATTGGCTATTAATCAGGAAAGTTATGTGTTACTTCCAGCATCAGTGATGTGAAACCAACCGACCTTCACAGGATTTCAAACTGTCAGCTCTCTGTGACCTAGACCGCAGATATTTTTATCACTATCTTCTCTGTCTCAAACATGATCTTCTTGAAGAAGGATGCTTATCTTAGTAGGGAGCAAATGGAGGTCCCCTAGCCTCTTCCCTTCTGTAGAGGAAAAGGATTTTTGCCTTTTAAAAAATCCTAGTGTGAAGTATTAGATGAGGCTAGGAAAAGGCTCCAATATACAGTACACACTCCTGAGCGTCTGATTAAAGATTGAAATATATAAGAATATGGAAGATCTGAGGAGCAAGGAAGAAGCTTTGTTCCAATGATCCATTCATCTCTAAGGAATAAGTAACAAGTCTGCGCTAGAAAAACCAAGTAAGATTACTTTTATCTTGAAATGTGTGGAGTTACTTAGGCTTTATGGTCTTTGATATACGTTGTCTCTGATGTATATTTTCTCTCTGTAAGCTCAGTGATTGTGTGTTATAAGTAACAGACAAATACTATTGTATGGTCTGCTGAGAGTCTTAACTTTTCTTGTGTATTTTTTTCCCACTGGAAATTCTCTTGAGATACTACTGGCGGTTCTCACAGTTCTCTAATTTTACTTTCTCCACCATTGACGGTTAAAAAGTTGTAAGGATTTTTACCTTTTAGAAAAAGTCAATTTTGTCTGTATCTTGTGAGATTACTCTATTTCCCAAAGGAGGGAGGACACATTTTCCCAGTCACACATGCCAATACTACAGACCCAAGAAGTAGTGTATAATATCTTCCTCCCTCCTTCCTTCTTCCCTCCACTCCCTGCCACACAAAAGTGTGGAATTTATTTATTTTATTCAATTTGATGGCTTATCCATCTCATCCGCCATAGTTAAGGGCAGGATGGAAGATAAAGGCATCCCCCTAAAAGTGAGGGAACTATACCAAGCAGCTCTACCAAAGCAGAAAGGTGTAGCCAGATTGTGTAGATCAAGAGTTCTGAAAGAGGAGGTTGGAGACTTCCAAATCTTTTACCCTACAGGCTCAACCAAGCAACACAGAGATAGTTATTTTGACCACTGAAGAACATAACTGGAATGATACTAATGTGTTTGCCTCCTGTTTGTAGGCTTCTCACAGGCAAATTGTTTGGCACCATGGAAAAAAATTAACTGGGCCAAATAAGCCTTTAGTTGATCCAGCTCTATTTTAAAGAAAAAGGAAGTTTTTTGTCTTGGTCTGTGGGAAGCAGTTGGCAGTGCTTAGTATTTAACAATAAACATAGATTAAATTTAAATTAGGAAGTAATTCATCAAGTTACAGTCACAAAGATAAAAAATGTAGAGAATTATATTCACCTTTTCATATGAAATATGGAAATGATTAAATATCTTAGGTTAGCTTACCCTTTTTGAAGACAAGACTATATTCTTGATTCAAAATATAATTTAATCCAACTTTGATTTTTTTAAAAGCTAGCATATGGGTAAATAGTGATAAATTACCACTTTCCGCGAAGGCAAACTCTTTATTTTCATTTTTTAAATTCTATCATTTATGGCTGGCTTCCTTTGTATAAAACAAAGTTTGAGCCAAATGTTTTATTACTGACTCAACACAGTGGCATGCTTATTTGTTTGTTTGTGTGTATACATATATACATGTGCATGTACATATACATATATACACATATACACACACACATATACACAAACACACACACACAAACACACACACACACATATATGTGTGTGTGTGTATATGTATGTATGTATGTATGTATGTATATGTGTGTGTGTGTTGAGTGTTTGTTTGTTTTTTAGTACCTCGTCGGCCCAAATATGGGTGTGTGTGTGTGTGTATGTATGTATGTATGTATGTATGTATGTATATGTGTGTGTGTGTGTGTCTTGAGTGTTTGTTTGTTTTTTAGTACCTCGTCGGCCCAAATATGGGTGAAATCTTTATATATATATATTACACACACACACACACACATACACATATTTGTAACTTTGTATATACATATTTGCAACTCTTAAGATCTTGTACTGGTGCCAAACTCATATCTTCATCTCTTACTGTACTGCACACTATCCTAGCAAACTTAACACAAATCTGATTTGACACATTACACCAAAACAGGCCTTTCCCAATTTACTTCTCTTACCAGCTTCTGCTAAGTGCCAATTTTAAAGAAATGTATTTTTTCTCTACACATTACTATCAATGTCCTCCAGTATAGAAGCCTGGCTGCATTTGTGCAAAACACTAAAACTTTATATAGCATTGCAAGACCTAATGACAGCAAGATTTGACATCGGACTCTTTCTTATTTTGAAGAGGTGCTAACTTTTATGTGGGTCATGAAAATTTATCACAGCTTTTTGTTGTGCCCTAATCTGGCTAGTCTTAACTATGGTTATTTGAAGCAAACCAGATTCAATCCTTAGTTTAGGAATCTGGCTTGCTTTCATCAAACATATTTACAATTCAGTGTTACACAAGGTTTAAATATCAAACTAAATTATGCTTAATCTAAACCAGAACTTCAAGCTTGCAATCTTTATCTTCTGTCACTCCAGAGAAGTGTTGAAAAGATGCAAGGCCACGGATCCCCAGGGTTAAGCTAAGGCTCTCTGTCACCAAACTGAATTGAGCTTAATTTAAAGATAGGCAGTTGGCTATATAGGATCTATAGGGAATAATGACTTCACTCTTTTGCTGGGTCTTTTACTGCTTTCAGGGCTCCTCTGATTTTGTTTTTTTTTTTATCCAGTTTCTGTAATTATTTTTATTTTACTATTTTTCTTAATTTTAAATTGCGTTTTATTGTTAGCTGCTTTGAAAAGCTCATTTAAAGAGGAAAATTGAAATTATTTTTAGAAATAATTTTACTGCCTTTAGCGTACATAAAATAAAAAGTCAGAAGTACAACAACTAAGATGTAGCAAAAAAATAAAGTTATAAGAATTCACACCCACATACACACAAATCACATAAATAAGAAGAGTTTTACATACCAATTTAAACCATGACCATTCCAAAAGATTTTAGTTCATTTTTGTCTACATCAATATGAAACAGATTCATAGGTAGAAAATAAGCATATATCAGTAACGTAAGATTTTA
The DNA here is from genome assembly GCF_964194415.1 of Vipera berus. Lineage (NCBI taxonomy): Eukaryota > Metazoa > Chordata > Lepidosauria > Squamata > Viperidae > Vipera > Vipera berus. The sequence goes on along the minus strand of NC_138202.1, from coordinate 129,239,884 downwards.
AATCAAGTCGCTCAGCATCTTTCCAAGAAATATAGATAGTAATGGAGCCTGCCAATTGCAGCCATATGCTGTGTCGATAAAATGGGTCAGTCACATGACCAATCCAACTTTACATATTTTTGTGGCAGTTATTAAATGAATGTGGCAATCGTAAAGCAAACACTGTGGTTGTTAAGAGAATCAATAGTTTTCAATGGATACAGTTTTGTCAAAAACCAGAAGTGAGTTTTTGGCAAAATCATCATAAAATGTGATCACGTGACACTGCAAACTGCCATAAATGTGGCTATGTTACTGAGTGCCTGAAGTTCAGTCATGTGACCGTGTGGGGGGGGGGGTCTAACTGTCGGAACTTTGAATCCAGGTCATAACTTCTAACTTTTGGGTCGGTCATAATTTCTAATGATTGCTAAGTGATAGTCATAGTGATTTAACTTATAGCAATTCAACTTCTAAACCTCTACATATAACACCGTCCTAGCCTGAATGTACAAGTCCACACTAAAATATGAACAATTAATGGTGAGGAATGAGCGTGGGGAACCACATTTTCTCTCTGTTTCTAGTTCCTCTCCCCCCTCAGAAATAGGTGGAAAGGTCATGGGATATAGGCATCTTGCATTTGAACAAAGAAAGTTATATTTATGCTTTCAAAGTCATGCTTTTATCATCAAAAATTCTCCCTCTCCTACAACATAATTTTAATGAGAAGAACTGTCAGAGCAGATACAGTCAAGGTAGCTGTACATTCCTCAGAACCAAGGTCAAGATGCCATGAAAAGATACAAGAGAGTGTTGTCCAAGAACACTCCCTGGCATCTGAAATGATAAATCAAAGATGCTGGCATGTTGCTATTAACCATGTTATCAGCAGCAGTTTCACTCCTTCTGAATGCCTACCACAATGTTTTCCAACTTTGGCAATCTCCAGAGGTGTGGACTTTTACTCCTAGAATTCTCAGCTGGTCATGCTGGTGAATTCTGGGTACTGAAGTCCAAAGATTTCTACTTGGCCTAAAGAAAGCCAAAATATTTCCTTGCTCTTAGGATTTAGATAAATGATGAGATGAGGCCATTTCCCCCCCCCCCAAGGATATTTTTGCAAATAACTTTCACACATTTAGCACACCACCACCACCACCCTTCATCCCACTCAGGGTTCTGCATTTCTGAAGCACTTAAGAAATCTGGACTGGATGAAGAGATTGATGAAAGCCTTTATGTGCATGGATTGCTTGCTAGTTGCTTAGGAAAAAAGCAGGGCTTTTTTTGTCATAGAATGCTCAGAACGGAGTTCCGGCACCTTTTTTGGATGAAACCAAAGGCAAGGCGGGTTGTATGACGTGTGAGTTCCGGAACCTTTTTCTTTTACAAAAAAAGCACTGGAAAAAAGTATTCCAAAATAACAGAAGTAGCACAGACAGAATGGAAATCTGGACATTGATTCTCGCTAGGAGATAAGTTTTAAAAAGAGGGGTGTCCAACCTTGGCAACTTTAACACTTGTGACCTTCAACATGGCTGGCTGGGGAATTCTGGGAGTTGAAGTCCACAAGTTTTAAAGTTGCCAAGGTTGGACACCCCTCATTCAAAACCTAAAGAAAAGGGGAAAAGGAAGAAGATATTGTAGGATTTACCAGTCAATGGGAGAAATAGGGATGTAGATCATGCCACTATTGTTTTCCTTTTAAAAGCTTATTTTCCACATAAATATTCAAAAAGCAACACAAAGAGAAAGAAAAGAAAGAAAGAAAGAAAGAAAGAGAGAGAGAAAGAAAGAAAGAAAGAAAGAAAGAAAGAAAGAAAGAAAGAAAGAAAGAAAGAAAGAAAGAAAGAAAGAAAGAAAGAAAGAAAGAAAGAAAGATTCATTTACTCCTGTGAAAGAACTCTGGGCCCGATACATCTCCCCATCATCTCCATCATCCCACAGTGTAATTGGATCTGTTCATTTCACTTGTTTTATGCTCTGAGGTGAAGCATGCTGTCAGTATTTCCATTACACCCCTAGCACCCTTGCTCAAACAAAAATCCAGAATAACAGACCTGGAGGGCGTTTTTTTCCAACTTAAAGCAAAGTTGGCTAGATGCCATTTGGCATTTGATTCTATGTCATTATAATAATATTGCAAACTAGGCGTTTTTGTCGTTTAGCCCTCCGTTTACTTCAGACTGCAAAATATCTAGGAAGCTTTGGCATGTGAGACTTTTCATCCTGTATTTTATAACCAGTGAGTAGATACAAATGGCAAAAGACTGTAGTTTAGCACACTGTGGAGATCTTAGAACAATAAAATGGAAGAGCTGGGAAAGGTCTTGAGAATCATCTAGTCCAAACCTCTGGCCAGAGCAAGGATCCAGATGCACCACACATTCACTGCTGGTTGCATGTTTTTGAATAGGAAATTAATTTGGACAGATATAAAATCTTGCATACTGTCTCTGATCCACTAAGCCAAATGCAGACTTCTAATTATGTGATGAAACGTTCACACATATTCTTCTCTGTTCTCCTAAGTAGCCAGCAAAACAAAGAGGCTTACAGAAGCACCAAATGAATTACCATATGTGGTTAGCATATGCTTTCACTGGGAAGCAAGATACCTGCTTTGAAACTGCTTATGGTTTTGGACCATCATTTCGGTCCTCGTAGTTGTGGCCATTACAGTGTCCTTGTGGTTACGATTATGATTTAGGCACGTAGCAACCAGCTCACTGTCACATTACAGTATCCTGTGATCATGTGATCACCAATTGTGGCATTCACTCACAACGTCTAACAAAGCAAAGTCCATGGGGAAGCTGGTAGGAGGCTGCAAACGGTAAGCATGTGACCATGGATTGCAACTGTATAGAAGTCATCTAATGATGGTAACTGGGACTTCTGGAACTGCTCTAATAAGCCAACATGATCATGTGGCATTGTGCCTTATGACCGTGTCACTTAGGAATAGAGTACTCAATCCTAATTTCTGTGGGTAAATGAGGACTAGTTGTAAAATTTCCAGAATTCCTTGACAGCAGCTGGGCATTAAGAGTCCTCCAAACACATCTGAGGAGACTCAGATTGTGTAAGGCTGGCCTAGACCCTTCTTTGTTATCAAGAAGTATTGCAGTTGTGACTGTTTGAACTTAGTGAATAAATGAGAAAGCTCAACGGTTTCGAAGCATTGCTTTAAATTATTAACTCACAAAGTGAAGACAGAAAATAGTCCCATCATTTTACAAATGATGGATGTTCTGGTCTTTAGCACATGTGTGTGTGCCACTAACAGTCTTATGGTTGCCTCTGTAAATAAGAAAAACAAGCTCTCATAAAGGAAGTGGTTTAGGAAATCATTTTGAGTACATACTGAGTACACCTATGGTTTATTCAACACAGAAGAATATAAATATTAACTGAGGCCACAGCTTTGTTCATTCAACTGTCTGGGCAACTGTTAACCAGCTTTATATGCTTGAGAAGCTCACAAGCTATGACAGGAAAGCGATATGTCTTTTCCATTGTTGTATTTTTGTACCAATTGCAGAAGACATGCTGCCTTGTCCTCAAGAGGTAATCTATAATCCTCAAGACCAGTAGCCACTAAAAGATTGGTCCGCTATGCATTTGTCCTCTACCCTTTTAATTCCACTTAAAAGTGTAGATCATCACTACATGCCATTAGAATGAATTCTATAGCTTGATTATGTGTTGTGTAAAGAAGTGTTTCTTTTCATTGCTTCCAGGTCTCCACACATTTATGTCCAATGGATGATGAGCTCAGGGCAAGGCACTGTAAGAGAGTAAGAGAATAAACTGCTCTATTCACTTTTCCCCCACATCATTTATGATTTTACTTGGTTCCATCGTATGTCTTTGAATTAAAAAAGCAAACATACTTATACAATTGGCTTTCCTCGTGATTTAATGTCCTAACAATTTAAATGGCCTTTTCTCAAGTTTTAGACAGAAGCCTGCACTATTCTTAGTAGGACAAACTAAAGAACTGAACTGGGAATCTTTGTGAGAACAAAGATATGTCTTGGCATTGAGTAAGGCTGCTCAGACATCCACCTGTTTGTGATTTTGAACTTACAAATGGTATCTCTAGGATAGCTGGCCAGATAAGGAACAAAAAAAGACAATTAAACAATTAAATTAAAAAGCAGGGAAATGCAAGTTTATTATTTGCTAAGAAAAGGAATTTTGCATCTCAAGAAAAAAAATCTGTGCTTGTAGAATGCTAGATTTTATTCTGACTGCTATAATTCCAAATAAATTATAAAATTCTGCTACTCTCCTAGCTAATCACAACTGCACACCTCTTTCACAGCTAATGCCTCATTAAAATAATTTCCAGAGTTAAACCTTGTATTCCTAATGTAAGTGACATGGAAGATATTAAATTCACTTTTTGAAGTCAATTCATTAGTTTGAGTTGAGCTGTCTTGCATCCATTCAAGAGTATGTATCCCAATTAAAAATAAATTGCAACATGATCGGTCAAAGCAAACTGATTATGTTTTGTCTTCTATAGATGCCTTCAAGCAGGAGAACATCAATAGATACAGAGAAAAGCAAGATAAATATTTACATGTTCAGTTATCCTGGAATAGCAGCTTCCAAACTAATTCAGGTTCCTGATTTGTTAACCCAATAAGAGGGTTAATCTGAAGCAAGTGAGAAATGTAACCCAGTTTTCATCTTCCAGCACAAACACATTTATCTGATTTAGCAGATGGACATCATGAACCAAAGCCTCTATCGCCTGATCTGGAAACTGAGGAATAACTTTCAGGGGCAATATACCCTAAGAGATCCACAGTGGCCAATAATGACATTCCTTCCTTTTGAGAGGGGAAGAATGGATTTTATGTTTAGGAACCATAAGTGAGAGAAGCCATGGATTAAACAAGAATGGGTCAATGGCCATTCCATATCCAGATGACTCTGAGATTGTCTCCTAACATATACTGTATGCTAAAAATGGTCTGGCTCTATGATGCATCTTGCTTTAAAGCAAGATTGAGGGAATACTAGACAGCTGGAACTGTATGATGCCTCTTCCTATTCCTATTCAGTGGTACCATTATTAGATTTTAAATGTATATAATCAGCATTCTCTAGACATAACACGAATTAAAAGTATACTCTTCCTCAAAGTGAGCTCAATTTCTGGTGACCATATGGATACATCCATGTTGTTTTCTTGGCAAAAGCATAGAAACAATAAGAACCGTGCAAAGGAAGAAGTAAAAATGACTCAGATTCCCCTGCTTCCTCTGTTTAAAATATAAACCTGTACTAGGTCAGCATCCATTTAAACAAATGCAATGGAAATATATCTTTATTGTATATTATTATTCCCTGTTCAAGACACCAGCTGAGAAAGCCTCACCATGAGAAGCTAAAATAAATGCAGCAGAAGAGATTTAATAATTTAATTTGTATACCGCCCTTCTCCCGAAGGACTCAGGGCGGTGAACAGGGCAATACATAATAAAAAATAGAATACAAAAATTAAAAAGCAATTAAACCATTATGCCCATAATAATTAATACATATTAAAATTAAAACTATTTATAAAAACCCAACCCCATCCCGTCAGATGTTTCTCAAGATCAAGCAAGGAGAGAAACCAGGTGTAAAACAGGTTTGCAAGGGAGTTTAGTGGTGGAAAGAACAAGTCACATTGCAAATATGAAAGGACTGTTGATTAGCTTTTCTTATCAGATAAGCACAATAAGACCTCTGAGGAAGACAGAGCATAGCAAATTCTCCAGGAGCATTGGAGACCGAAAGAAGCTCCCAAGGTGAAAGGATGCACTTTTAAGCACAGGAACAGCAAGCAATTGGGGAGGGTCCAAAATAGCCTAAATGGAAGAAATTTGGTTTCTAGAAGTTGTGTGGGCAAACTGTGACCATTACCAACCACATCGCCACCACTTCTTTGCAGGTGTTTTATAAGGAGAAGCCCCATCTCCTCAAATCTAGTAGAAAAGAGATAATGGTTAAGCACCTCCCTCTTCTGTTTTCTGGATTTAATGATGTCTTTCTTGAAGAGCTGCAGCTGGGCTACAGGATACAAGTTCATGGGAGGTTATTCTGCTCCAGACATTATCATTAGCAGGATAAATAAACATGTTAGACCAGACGTGTCCCCTTTCCCCCCACTGCTCAAACGTAATGACCTTCTGAATCCTCTCAGTAGTAGGAAAAGTTAAAAAGAACCACAGAACTAATTTTACCTATGAAGGTTATCCACTAGCAGTCTCCCCACCCCACCCCACCCACACATACAAACACTTTTTGTAATCTAGCCCTATGCACAACATAGCATGTTTTGTTTGGATCCCAGTGAAATGTTTAATAACAGAGGGCTCTGATGACAGCTGATCTGCCTTTACTTTCTCTAAATGCACAATAGACTTTTTCTGCTAGGCTGTAAAATATTTAAACATATCTAAAAGGGCACAAGTGGAAATGTATTGATTTCTTGTAAAACTAGCACTAGTGATATAGAAGCAAAGTTAGTCGGAACTGGGGTAGTATGTGTCAGAAAGCATGCACAGTGTGAACCACAAATCTTAACATTACCCCTACACAGCAGCCTTCCATTTCTTCATTACCAGCCTTGTGCCATTGTTATTATTTCACAAAACTCACACATATGATTGCTGACATTCTGTCCCTCAACTGCCTTTACCCTTAATTACAAATTCTAGAGAGAGTTGACCATATCGTGATTGTCTAATTTTCAGTTGGAGCAGTTATAACCCTAGAATGTAGGTTCCTCAGGTAGTGAAATGGGTTGTTTAGGCCACTGAATTCAACTCTACATAAAGCATTATTTGAGCTATCCAGCTTTTGCTTGAACACATTCAGAGAATGGATCAATGCCTCTCTGGGTATGTGGATAGATTCTCAGTCATCCAGGTAAAGTTGACTGAAGGTTGAGTCATAGCAACTAGACTTATTTTCTTGCTAGCTTGAGATATTTTGCTGCTCATCCAAGCAGCTTCATCAGTCAGAGCAAGTTAGTCAGTTAAGAATGTAAGTCCAGTTATCATGACTCAAGCTTCGGACAACTTCACCTGGATGACTGAGAATCTTCATCAATATACTGCAATACTCTTTGGGGAAGACAACCCTGAGATTGTTGCAGGAGGAGTTGGTACATTCCAATGACTATCTGCATAACTAACTTGCTCTGACTTATGAAGCTGCTTGCATGAGCAGAAAAACATCTCAAACTAACAAGAAAATAAGTCTAATTGCCATGACTCAGCACCTCTCTGGGTGATTTGGTAAATTTTTCCATTGTGAAAAGCTCTAATTTATAGAAAGTCTCTACTATTTTATGACAATCTGCCTTTGTATGACTCCACTTGACTATTTTGTAGTCCTGCACTTTGGAATAGCAGAGGTCTTTATCATTTTCTATCTGATACTCTCTCAGGTATTTTGAAGACTGATCTCACATCATCCCTCAAACTTTTCAATCTAAACATATCCAATTTCTTCATGCTTTCTTCATAGGGCTTTGTGTCTTCTTCCCCGATCTTTTTTGACTTTCTTTCAATCTGTCCAAGTTTGTTGGAATCCTTACAATGTGCCCTGAATTGAACATATATTCAAATTGGAATCAATGCAAAAACGGAAATATTACTCCCATGATTTGGAAATGAAACTTTTCTTAATGAAGCCTAAAATGGTGCCTGTTTTTGAAGCTACATCATACAGATGACTCATATTTATACTGCTGGCTTATTATCTTTAGAAGTAAATTAGAAATTAACAAGAAATTACGGTATCTCAGTGAGAATGAATTCATTTGTATTTTGCAATTTGGGAATTATGGAACTTCTGGCAGAATGTATAAGGAGAACATTGGGATTGTGACTGTTCCAAAGATGCTTTCTTTCAAAAAAAAAAAAAAACAATTGAACTTTCTTGTTTTCTTTGAAGACATTTTGCTTCAAGAATCTTCTTCAGTTGACCCCAGTTCTTCATGAACTGAAGAAGCCTCTTGGATGAGAAGCAAAATATCTTCAAGCAAAACAAGAAAGTCCAGTTGCCTTTTGAAAGAAAGAACCTTTGGGACAACCATGACCTGGATAACAGAAAAACTCCATAGACATCAGGTTTAAGAAGCTGTCTTAGAAGATGAGAAGATTTAGGAAAGATCTCACCATTGTTCAAAAATTTGATGTTGCCCATCTGTCTGGTTTCCCATACTCAAAAATTTGTCCTATTTTCATAACTATTATTATTATTATTATTACATTTTCCAATATCTAAACACCCTTCCTTTTTCAATTCAATAGCTGTTGCAAAAAAGCAAATATTCTCAGAAGCAAAATATTAATTTTTTTAAAAAAATATTGTTTTTTTCATGGGAATGATTTACTTTTACTGCAGGAGTTGAATTTCCTTGAGCTTCTTTGGCTCTAAATCTCAGATGATTGGCTCAAGATACATAAAACATTAAGTAAGATCAAGTATGATTGCAGTTTTCATGACCATAGATAAATTCTTGAAATCATGAGAGCTTTGTATATATATTCTTTTTTATTTTCGAAAAGAAAGCCAAAGTATGAAGAATAGAGCTTTTAACATTGAACCCTTTCCCAGATGAATCATCTTGAATAGCTAATTCATGTGTCTCTGGAACATTCAGGGTTGGCCACCATGATGTAAAGGACAATCACAGCCTAATCAAACAGCTATTTGGGAGAGCTATATAGTCCTTTATCTGAACCCAACATTTTTTTGCCAAGATACAAAAGCTTTATAAAGTGCTGAAGAATCCTGTGTGATAACTGATTAGCTTCTACAGCTGTGATTCACCCTTACAAAAGAGGAAATGACAAGAAGCTGATTCCAGCTGTTAAAGGGAACATGTCAAAACTGACCAAACCCTCCCTCTCCCCACCATCACGTCAAGAAATCATGTTTTTATTTTGTGGTGCTATCAACAGGATAGAAACAATTTTTTTTCAGATCCTGCCAAATTGTAGCCCTGTTTTGAAACGCAAGTTTTTGTTTTGATAAACTGCAGCTTGCAACTTCCCCTTCCCTCATTTTCACATCAAGAAGTTTGGCTTAAACTGCTTTTAGGCCACAATGACTTCTAAACCTTAGACAGCCAAAAAAGAAAAGGAAAAGGAAAAAAAATCACTACAAGGGAGGCTCGGGGACACATCATACTTGGACATCTGAACAGTTTCACAAAGTTCTGACTCAGGGGCAGGCAGTATTTACTGATAGGAATAACACTGCCAAATAAGGTATAAAGACTGGAGAAGAGAGATAAAAATCTGATGTGAACCACAATTTGGAACCTATATTAAATTCTTCAGCATTGTACATCCCAAGACATCTCAAGAAACATTTTGGCATGAAGCTATTTGAACTATTGATACAAGCTTTGACCTAGCTGAAAGGGGTAGCTAGAACTACATCTCACTCAATTCAATAAATAACTGAAATCTTAATAGATTTCTGTGCTACTTAATCACTAAATAGCTAGTTGGCATGTTGTATCTCTCATAAATATTATAAGCAACCTAGTCTGTTACGAAGAGGGAAGTAAGTCTTTCTCTCCACTTTGAATGCAAGATCATGATTTCCTAAATCAGTTCACCAGCAGCAACATCTGATATGGCTACTGAATTTTTATTCTGATCTTCCACCAATTACTGGTATTCATTTGCAGCACTGATTTTATATCCGTATTACAGCATATGATAAAGGAATCCATTACAACTAGCAAACTTCACCTAGAGAGATTTTTTTTCTCATGTTACACTCAAATACAGGTTTTCTTTACTTATAGAATGAGAAAGGGTTGTGGGTTTAAAATAACTTATCCTGCACAGGTAGTCCTCGACATATGATCACAACTGAGCCCAAAATTTCTGTTGCTAAGCAAGACAGTTCTTAAGTGAGTTTTGCTCCATTTTACAACCTTTTTTGCCACAGTTGTTAAGTGAATCACTGCAGCTGTTAAGTTAATAACAAGATTGTTAAATGAATCCGGCTTTCCCATTGACTTTGCTTGTCAGAAGGTTGCAAAAGGTGTATCACAAGACCCTGGGACACTGCAACTGTTATAAATATGTGTCACTTGCCAAGTATTTGAATTTTGATCACATGACCATGGGAATGCTACAACATGTGTGTGAAAAATGGTCCTAAGTCACTTTTTTCAGTGCTAGTTTTTTTTTAACTATCACTAAATGAATTGTTGTAAGTCAAGACTACTGTATATCAAGGCTTGAGAGTCTGTGACCCTTCATTACAGATAATCCTCAACTTATGACCATTCGTTTAATGACAGTTCAAAGTTGGAAAAACTGACTTCCAACCTGTACTCACATGAACAGCTCTTGCACCATCCCCAAGGTCACATCACTCATCCTTAGGTGACTGCAATTGCCAGGAAATTCATTACCTTTTGGAGGGTTGTTTGTTTCTCACCCCTGAACTAAACACCTAAGTTACTTTGGGGAACAACTTATCTGGGTTTTGAGCTAGTTTGCCTACCACAAACACACAGTCTTCCAAAACTGTGGCCATCTCAGTTATAACTTGAGCATGTTTTATGCTCAAGTAGCTTATTAAAGGTATTTTATTTTTATTTTTTTAATATTTTTTTTAATTTTTTAATATAATCACCTTAATATTTGGTAAACAGAGTGTTGTCTGTTGTTTAAAAATAATCAATAACAATTAATTTCTATAATTCCATAATCCACATAGCAGCTTTCCTTGATTTTCTCTTCTTCCAATATTCTCTTTTATCAACCTTGAGTTAGTACATTTCTTAGTATTTTTATAACAATTGAATAAAAACATTTTTCTAGTATTTCTACAAGTAACAACCACATCAATACAAAGCTTTTCTAATTGATCATCTTAATTACCTTGTCATAAATCCTATTTTCAAAGTTCTTATTTAGATGTTTTCCCCGGAATGTTCAAAACATTCTTACCAGTTAAGATTTCCTCAAAGTTAATTACACTTAAGTATTTACATTTTTTTCTTCATACAAGCCATCCCAACAATTTTACATTTCTCATATCTTAAAACAAAAACAAAAAGAGAAGAAAAAAAGAAGGAAATAGTATACTACTTGAGAAATATGTCCCTCTTAAACTAAAATACATTTATATCCAGAATTTTTCTATTCTTTTTAACCATATTCAAACAAATGTTTAATCTTTAAATATTCCATCTAATAAATCCAATCATCTAATCTTTTAAATCTATTCAAAACATTCTTATCAATTGAGATTTTCTCAAGATCAATTACACTTAAATATCCAAAACATTTCCCTCATATAAACCATCCCAACATGTTTATATTTCTCATATCATTCAAAAAAATACTATGTTACTTGAGGGGCCCATCCCTCTTAAATGAAATAGAATTTTTCTATTTTTTAACCATATTCAAACAGGTGTTTAATCTTTAGATATTCCATCTGATAAACCCCATTATCTAATTTCTTAATTCTAATTTTAGCCTCTTTTTTTTTGGCCAAACATCTTTCCTAATCTGTGTGCTCCCGCTGGACCAAAAAGTCTTCCCATAGTCTTGTAGAAGTTGTTGTAAGTACAAGAGACAAATCCAGTAAGATATTTTTGTGGGAGGGTTTTGCCCCTTCGTATTCATTGAAATTTTTTTTTCTTTCTCTTTTAACTCTCTTATCATTTTTTGTCTCTCAAGTTCTCGTAGTTCTCCTGACAGTTCTATAATCCATTTTGTTGAATATTTTTTCTTGCCCTCAGACTTATTTTGCAATCTTGAAGTGTAGGTTATCTTTTACATGTCCAATATTTCCTGCAAGTTTTTCTTCGCCTCAGTTAAGTCATAATTCCTTCCATTGTTGGGTTCGATCTTTAAATCTCTTTCCTCTGGTTTATGTTCAGTTGTCTGCTTTGTTTGATCATTCTCTATTTCTATTTTCTGAGAGGTTTTTTTGTTTTAAGGTTAAATTGAAGATGTGTTCATTTATATCTTCAAAGTTGTTTTTAATTTCCTCATGGTTTGAAATCATTGTCGTTTGAATTAGTTGCAACATAGCATACATTTCCTCCTGGAAAATATTTGTTGTTTCTTGATATGTTTTTTCTGCAGATCTCTGATGTTCCGTGATAACCAAAAATCAAAGATTTCCTTTCTCTGCAAACAGCTTTAGAGTCACAGTTCAATAACTATTTATAATTCAGGAACATCATTTTTTTCCCTAAGGATTATAGTTCTCACTTTGTAGGTAGCCCAAAATGTTTTCTTTTCTTTGTTGCACCTGTTCTGAGTTTAGTTAAGACATTGAAGGTCACAAAAACAAGTTATCTTTTTCTGAGCTTTCTGCCAATACCTGGATTAGAGCAATTATGGTTGTATATTTTCATCCACCACTAGATGTCAGCACCAGTTCGTTTTTCAGTTTTCAGAACAAGCAATTACTCTCTTCTGTTTTCATCAATAATCCTTTGAAAAGAAAATCTTAACTAATTCCACCAATTTCAAACTTATCCAGATTTAAGTCTTATATTCATTTCATTTCAATGTATTTCTGTCCCCCATAAAAGTTTAATTTGCCACTTCCATCTGTGGGAGGGTGGAGCAAGAGTCCCCCTCCTCACTTTTGGAGGATTTTTCCTTCTTGGGGTTTTTTCCCCAGGAAATCAATTATCAAGTAAAAGAGAGAAAATCGGTATTCTTACCCAGGTCCAAACACATTGTTTATGATCAAGCTTAAATTAGTGCTTTTTGGCTTTGGCTGCTTGTAGCTTGGGATAGACTCTGGAGTGAAGCTAGCCTTTCTTCTGCTGGTTTCTGGAGGGCTTTCCCTGGACGACTGGATCGACCGCTGTCCTCCACAATCAGCGGGGCACTGCTCCTTCTTTGCTGTCTCTCAGGTGCGAGTTTAGGCCCATTTAGGGTCCCCAAACAGAAAAAAATTGGCCATAGGGTACAGAGCCACACGATCTCTCAGCTGCTGTGCTACTGCACAAAACTAGAAACCCTGGTGGCCATCTCAGTTGTAACTTGAGCATGTTTTATGCTCAAGTAGCTTATTGAGGCTATTTTATTAGATGCTTAAAAGAAAGTTAAAGTTTCAAATCTTGGATAGCCATGACAAGGCTGTAACAGATTAAAGAAAATAAAACACTGGGATGACATACACTACTAAGCCATTATTTGTTTATGATTTAGAGAATAAATCACAATCTGCTGAGTTCACACATATTAAAAGCCTTGGTTTACAAGCCTCACTGGCTCAGTTCACATAGTATGCTATGTTAACCACATTAGAATTTACTCAGTGTGTCCTTGTTTAATGTAGTGTACGGATGTAATGTCGTGTGCCCTTAGTGTCACACTCATGTATACTTAAAGTAATGTGTGGATCCTGTCCCCAAAACATCATTTTTCATCACTGTTGTTGATTATGACTGACAAAGGTTTCTCAGCTCCACCTTTTGATGCCAAGGACTGAACCTGGGACACTCTGCATGCAAACTCTCAGCTCTCTTTCTATCAGCTTTCCTTTCTGATGACAAGCTTTGCAAAGTAAGTTGACTGACTGAGAAAGTTGTTTTAACCCAATGGTTATTATAGCCCAATCTATATGAGAAAGGAATTGGATAGCTCATCCTAGATACAAAAAACAACAACAGAGAGATAATGAAATTATTCATTTATATAACATTATCACCCTGTTATCCAAAGAACAATCCAGGGTCTGAAGTAAACTTGGCAGCATAATGCACCCCTTCAGAAGAAAGGCAACTTTTATTTTTTTAAGTTTTCTGAATACAGTCCCATGACTTGTATATAAAAGTCATACAACGGAACCTTGAGCAGTCTCTCACAAGTTCTATAGTTCCTTTCTTGATTAATACCTATGGACAGTACCAATCAGATAAAGCTCTTTCACTGGCAATTGAATTTGGCCTGAAGGCTGTACATGTCCCCACCCCTAGGAGTCAGATGCTTATCCAGCTGCTGCTCTGAAACTCCCAGAAGACGAGATTCAAACCCACCCCACTCTTTCCTAAACATAGGAGCTATGCTATTGTTCTGAATTCAAATTGGAAAGAGAGGCATGGCCGAAGTGTACACTCAGGACAGAGGCCGTGGGTAGTCTCACCTAAGAATGGGTTACATTTGACCTGTTTTTGTAGCCATATGATTGGACAGTTCAATCATTTCTGCTGCAGGGATGCAATAGTATTGCCTACTTTTTGAGGAAAATGACTGAAAGGAGACAAAGTAAGAACTTTTCATTCATTTATTTCTCCCAGTAGTCCCACTGGGTCACTCCAGCTAACAGTTCTGGGGCAACTGTTTTATGTATCTATCATTCCAATGATCAAACATCCTCATAGTTTACCTATAGTTTTCAAGTTATCCTGTATTACAATGTCCAGGATGGGGAAAGAAAGAAAATATATGTCTTTGTTTAAACTAGGGCTGGCCAATTCTGGGGTGGGTGGCTGCGGGGGGGGGGGGGAGGGAGAGGAGGAAACCAGCGTATTCTTTCCTTTAGAAAGTTGAAAATACATTATAGATGCACCTCTCCTAAATGGCGGCTGTCATGGATATGACCAGATCATCAAATCTCAGTGTGAGAGGCAATGATGCTATCCTTATTTTCTACACCAAACATATCCTTTACTTCCTTATCTTCCCTTTTTTACTTTTCATTTCTGAGCAGGTTAGGAACACATCTTTGTCAGCTTAGGGGAAAAGCACTGAGCTGTAACTGCTTTGTTATTTTTGTTGTCTTGGAATAGTTATGGGGCCCCAAACTACCCTTAAATGTATCAAGAAAATGCTGGGTTTTCTTATATTACAATTTTTCATTCAAGTAATCTAAAAGTAAATAACTTACAGTGAAGAAGGGAGTATGCTGGGTGCAAAGGAAGTGTGTCTGTAAGCCTATCCTTGGTATAAATTTAGTGTTTTTTTAATCTGCAACTGACCAGTCATAATCAAATTCACTCTTGAAAAAAAATACAATGCCATAATGGTATTCGGTGGCATCCTTCATGGAATGGTCAAACAAAGGCAATATGGCAGTCATGATAGGTTACCATAAGCTTACCCCATTGAACATATGTCCATGTAATGCACACATGCTTTATTCTTTTGATTTGGTTTTTTTTTACCCTACCTTGAGAATGCTGCTGGCAGTATTAGCAAAAAGAGTAAAGAAAGGAATGACACATACATTAGAATTGTCTCTTCCTCTTCTTTACATTTATGAACACATAAATGCACAATTTATATTTCTGGCCCATTTTTTGGAAATGATGTCTTTTTGTTACTGCTACCATTATGAATGTTGTGACTACCTTTGAAACAAGAGAAATTATACTAAGCCATTTGGATTCTTATGTGGACCAAATAATCTTTTTATTTCTTTCGGGGGAAAAGGAAAACAAGCGTTTTGCTTTAATATATCACACTGTATTCTGGCTTATATCCCCAAAACTGCCATTTGACATTTAAACAAAAGTTAAACAATCACATTCCAGCCACATTCCTATCTTGTCTACATTTTAAAAATATTTTTTGTTGCTAGCCAAGGGAAGAGCAGATTTTCTGATTCTTGCAAGCCTAAAATGTGTCTCTTAGGCTGCACCTTTTCCTTATCTTGAAAAGCTCAACTGGAAAATTAGGCAAAACAGGCCTCTAAATCAAGCTGCAGCATCTCCAGTAAAATGGTAGTTTATCTTCCGCACGAGCTGGATGGTGGAGATCCATGTAATTAGAGAAACAAATACAGCCATAGCTCTTAACATCTATACCAGTAACTCAGTTCTTCCATGAAAAGGAGGGGGACGACAGCAACATGAAAGTGTTGGTTGGCTTAGATCACAAATTAGATCCAAGCTAAAACTGTCTTCCATAATTGGTTTTAAATATGCTGCATACTTCAATGCTTTGCTACCACACATACTGCCACATCAGATCCTGAATTGCATATTATGTATTCTTTGGAGGTCACTCCAAATGCTATTCTATCACTTTCTAGAAAAAGATACATATACAGTATCTATTGTCTGAAGCAGTTTTCCCCAATCCAATTCTCCTAAAATGTGTTGACCATAAAACACCCTTCTGATCATTTTGACCCCCAATATGTTTGGCGCACTCACAAGTCAACAGAAGCTAAGAGCCAACCAGAACTGGGTTGAAGGGAATGACCCAAAAGTGGAAGGAAAATCTAGTACCAGGGAGAGAGAAAAAATCACAGCCATAGGACAGAGAAAGAAGAGGAAAGAGTAAATGTTGAGACTAAGCTATAAAGAGTACAGTTCAATGAGTTCATATAAAAAGGAGAGGCAGGTTGGATATTGAAGAAAAAATATTGCAATTACTAGCAAATCAAATGATTGGAAACCAAGTGATTGGGCAGGTTTTTCAGCAAAGGGTAAGATGCCTAAATAGTAATGATTAAATATTTGAAGATTATATCAAATCTTAAAGCTCTGGAGCTTTATGTTGTCATAGTAATAGCTTACTAGTAGTTTCTCAAGAATTCCGTTAGATCATGGCAGGATTTCTCTAAGAACTCTAGGACTGCACAATCCTAATTGGTTTCTGTGGAGATCAAAGTAACGAACCAGGTCATAATTTCCCAGTGGTTAGTCTCCAGATGTTGTTGGCTATTATTTATACAGGTTGGAAAGGTTGGGTTTGAATTCCAATGGTTTTCATACCAAAAAAACCCTGTCATTCTTCTAGAAGTCACACCATGTTGTGATTGGGGTATAAGTTTCAACATCTCATACTTTGCTAGTACAGGTAATGTGTTCATTTTTAGCCAAAAACGTAACTCTGAAGTCTTGAAGAACAGACTTCTGACAGGAAAAATAATCTTGGATTGTAAGCAAAGTCCCTGAAGTTAAATGATACTGTTAAAGTGGATTTCTGATCATACATGTGCCATCTCGTTTTCAGCAAGCACAAAGAAAAGAAGAATCTTATTTATGTTTGTAAATTAATCCAGTTTCTTGAACTTTTTTCATATTCTAGGGTGTTGTCATGTTACATGTCTCATCTTATTAATTACAGCGATGATGTCTTTACAGTTATTAATAAGAAATGGCTCCAAACTATCTGTAACCAGATACTTGGTCTTTCAAGAGTCCTCCAGAAACGGCAATTTAAATAAAAAAAAAGTTAAGTTTGTTCCTTAAACTAGCCTTGTTAACTTTATAATGAGTCTATTTTTCATTGTCATGCGTTCATAATTTTTTTGGCCTGATCCCAAGAAAGTGAATCATGCTGGAAAAAAGAAGAAGAAGAAGAACCGTCATAGTCTATTGGTGAAATCTATCTATATGCTTTCTAAAGCCTCTTGAGAGATCCAAGGTCACCCAGCTGGCTTTGTGTCTAAGGTGAGATTTGAAGTCACCACTCCTCAGTTTCTAGTCTAGCGCCTTAACAATTAGACTAAACTGGCTCTCTGTTGTGTTTAAAGGCTTTCGGAGTCAATTAACTCACTCTACCTCAGGACTACAACTTCCTGAGCCATTTCAGTACTATTTTCCTGCAAGGAAAATTTCCATGACTAATATCATAAATATGTAACCTGGATTTAAGAGCATCACACAATCTCAAATGCAGGTTTAACTATATGCACAGTCCATTACTTAACTTGCTTATTAAGTAATTTTTGAGAGCTATATAAAACAAAAAAGAACATTTCCAAATGTGAGCCCATAACCTATTATGGAATATATCCAACACCTGCCTTACATAAATCTCTAGATGTTCTTTCCATCATGTGAAAGTCCTACAATATGTTAACTTTAATTAAGTAACTTGAGCAAATATATTTGCAAGATGGTTCTTAAAATAGCTTGAGTTGAGAAGCCACAATTGAAACAATTGCCCTAATGTATAACTGTGGTTATACCAGACTGAAAATGCTAGGGAATGAGAACAGTTGTCCTTGCTCCATAGCAGGTTCACCCAGATGAACAATATGAAGTTTTTACCAACAGAATCCACCACTGGAATCTTCTGTTAGATCCTCCATTTTAATTATAAAATATTTTTCCCCACTGGCAGATTATTCTCATCTTACTGACATTTTCTTTAGATGATACATCCTAGACACTCTTGGTGATCCCTTTGAAATTTAGGATCACCCACATATTCTGAGGAATGCTTGGCTTCTACAATCCCGTTGTCTGTTTAATAATACTAAGTAGGTAGAACATGTGAACTGCTGCTCATAGTCTGATACGTATGAGATGAGATTGAGACAAATCACTAGTCAAAGCTGAGACTGGGAGATCAAATGTTTTGGAACATTCATGAGAAAAAAATTGAAGTCTTGTATTTGTATTTTGTATTTTTAAAAAAAAAAATAAAATAAAAATTGAATAGTCACAAGTGGTTGTCCACTGTCTACTTTCTAAGGCTGAGAGAAAGATGGGATTTAAACAAAATCACAAGTTAAAGCTGAGACTGAAAGATCAAATGTTTTGGGACATTCATGAGAATGCCTCAAAACATTTTCCTTGGACTCTTTTCTAAAAATAAAATAAAATAAAATAAATCCCATTTACTTGGCCCTGTTTTGAGTTGGCTTTATTTAGTAACCATAACATCTTTGCAGATTTAAACCTAAATGATTAGGTAGCATTGTGATGTCATCCTGACTAACAGGGTGAAATTACTCTCGCAGAGTTTCAAAAACAAAGGAGAATGAGCTATGAGAAAAATGGATACTCTGATAGTTTTGTTTCTTTCCAAAGATTCATGTTGATCATTTATATCCTAAAACTAAAATTGAATAATGTCCAGCAGTTTTAAAGTTGGCATGAACTACAGATTTTTCAGCTTTTTGCAGGTTATACAATAACATGCCTGGCAAATACAATTTTGCAACCATATCACTTCTCATGGATAGATTATTAGGACATTTTAGTATTTTGGTATAGTTTTGAAATTATAACACGATACAATGCAAAACAAAACAGAGAAAAGATGAATAAGTCAAGAAACATCTGGGATATCTTTATACTCTTCAGAGCCCATGTAAGATTGGGGCAAGTTATAACGATTATAAAATAAATGAAAGAGAGGGAGGGAGGGAGGGAGCTCAATAAAGTTATACATATATTATATTTTATTACCAATATTTATAAAGAAATGTAATGCTTGTATAAACATCATTGAACTCGGGTGGGAATCACAATGCAAAGTTTACTCAAAATGATTCCCCTTAGGTTCAATGGGGCCTGCTTCTTGGTAATTACCGGTACATATAGGATTAAAACCAAAGGGATTATAAAGTTGAAACAGTCAGTCCAAATGCAATGTTTCTCTAGGGCATTGGAAACAATGGTATAACAGATCTAATGATAAACTGAAACAAATTACTTCCCACAATGAGAAAGAAACTGGAGCGTTTGTTTAGATCCTTGGGAGTTCTTGATCTTAACTTACAGTAGGAGATCCCACATGAAACTGATGCCATTCTGATTAAAAGCAGAAGAGCCAAATTCTTCTAAGCAAAGATTCACATCTCTGGATGCCCGGGGTTGTTGTTTTTTTTACCTGATAAAGATGTTACAATATCAAACGGTGGCACTACAGGTAGTTCTCGACTTCATTTAAAGACTGCTCAAGGTTACAATGGCACTGAGAATAGTGACTTATGACCATTTTTCACACTTATGACCATTGCAGAATCCCCATGGTCATGTGATTTACATTCGGATGGTTGACAACTGACTCACATTTATGATGGTTGCAACGTCCCAGGGTCAAGCGATCCCCTTTTGCAAAATTCTGACAAGCAAAGTCAATGGGAAAGCCAGATTCACTTAATAATCGAGTTACAGCAGTGATTCACTTAACAACTGTGGCAAGAAAGATTGTAAAATGGGGCAAAACTGATTTAACAAATGACTCACTTAGCAACATAAAATTAGGGCTCAATTGCGGTCGTAAGTCGAAGACTATCTGTATAAAAGAAACAACTGTCCATGTCCAGGTTCTTGGGCTGCTTTGCCACTGCAGCTTTGGAGCGACTGTTAAGAAATAGTCACCCAAACCTTTACTACAGGTAATCTGTTGGATTAGTAAAGGAAGGGATTAGATAGTTGCAAAGGGTAGAGAAAGAAAAGGGTTAAAAATAACATATGTTGTGCTTTCAAATTATACCAAAACATGTGGCGCTTGTCTCCCAAGTCTGGCACTAAGGAGCCTGTGGTCTGGCAAAAGTTTGGATTTCTGGTTTTGATTTCAGAAATCATCACAAACACTAAAGCTGAAAAGCTCTAAATAACATTTGAAGGGAAGGGCTATAAAATCCTAGTTTATATACCATACATGAAACTAGACATTGTTCTTCTTGGAGCTTATGTTCCAATTCTTTCTTTATATAATTAGATATTGAATGGATCCCTGAAGGAGGAGGAGGAAAAAAATTGGTACTATGTTAGATCTTGCTGTAAGAATCTTTTGGCAACAAAGCTGCTTAATCTCTGAGATTAATTCTTTATTTGAGAAGACAAGTAAAGAAAGAATCTTGGATACTTCTGGAGTCTGCAAGTATCAACATGGAACTCTGCCTGGAATCTCCAAAGGCATGTTAATCCAATGGCTTTATCACAAAGTATCTGTCACTCTAAGAAAGCTGGATTGAGGCAAGATACAGTTGCTCTCCTACTTTAACAAACTCCTGGTGCAAACAGGGATGGGAGTTACCAAACATCTACTGTAATGAAACAACATCCTACTACTCTGTATATGATGGGAAATGTATCCAGGTTGGTTCTCTCCTCGTGATACCTGTTTGACACAAATCCATGGAATTCTAATACATCTGCATGTATTTCCACCTATAAATAAGATATCTCCCCATTTCCAACTTCTTGCAGTATTTTGGAAGTCATTCCTAAAATTGCTCCAAAGTAAGTTGGGCTCCAGTGGTAAAAAGGGATGCTATAATCCCTTTGTGTAGCTGAAAGCTTCTCCAGTAGTCCCTTAAACTTCAACCTTATATAACATATAGCTTCAGCACAGTTTTCTCTTTCTGTAGAAGCCCGAGTCATTTTCAGTGTCTCACATATAATATATATAATACCATACAGTACCTCTAAGAATTGGAAACTTTGGCATTCCTCAATAAACTATTCTGAGCAGTTAATCAAAAATATCCTGAAAACGCATGACTTCTGTCTCATCAGTTGCCAGTAGGATAAAGAAGAATGCAGATCTTCTAATGAATTGGCTGTATGTATCAGTTGGAGAGTTAAGATTTGTGCATGGTTATGGCATCAGGCTAAAAACTGGGAGACTGAGTTCTAGTTCCACATTAGACACAAAAAGCAGCTGGGTGACCTTGGGCCAGTCACTTTCTCTCAGCCCTAGGAAGGAGGCAATGGCAAACCACTTCTGAAATCTTTCCAACAAAATAGCAACTACTTGTCCAGGTCTCTCCAAGAATCAATTAAACAGAAGAAGAAAAAGTATCAGTTGCCAGGGGACATCATATATAGGAACTGTATTGTGCTTATGTTCTGCTTTGGGCCTTAGAGCCAAGTTCTCACAACCAGTGTGTCAAGAAAAATGTTGGGGAAAAAGAGGAAAGACTCTGGTCCAGAGTGGAACAACTTCAACTATATAGGCTCTACGATACTTCTATATTAATCAGCTTGAAACCCAATAGAAAAAAGACTGGCTCAAATCAGGGGTACAACACTCAGTTGGGAAAGGGAATGAGATGCATAAATAACAGTCATATTGAGGCAGTAAGGTATATATCAGAAGCAAAACTGTTAAGTTCTATCGCTCAAAAACCCATTCTTTCTTCATTCTGAAACATCTAAGTTTCAGCAGTCTAATGTCTGTGCAGCATATGCTCTAATTATGAGTGGAATTCTACTACAAATCATGAAGTTATCTCTTAGAATATTCTAATCTGCTTTCTCCTCTGATATGAGGTGCACTAATGTGTATTTCACCAAATAAAGACTTTTTTTTCCAATAGCACACATGAAAAATACAGGAAACTGCATCACCTTACAGGTTCTCCTACAAAATAAAGGCACACTGAGGCAAATTAGTTATTCAATTATACTTTGAAAGCTCATTAGCACTTCCAGATCTAGAGTACCAATATGAGACAGCAGCACAGAAGTAGTTTTTTACATCTCTTTGATGCAGGGTAGATTTGATTTAAATCAAGTCGATTTAAATCACGATTTAAATCACTAGTAAAAAGGCTTGATTTAAATCAACTCAATTCAAATCATAATTTTTAAAGAGCAATTGTCATGTCTGTCCTGCAGCGGCTCCTCCTCTGATCCGCTGTTAACTCACCGACAGTCCCATTCACTTTAATGGGACGGCTGGTGATGCAGCAGTGACACAACAAGATGAGGGACATGGCGGGCAGAAGGTGAGCGGAGACCCGCTAACAGACGCTGCCATGATGGATCTGAAATGACAGGTGCTCTTTAAATGTAAGGACTCATTCTTGCTGGTAGTTAGAATCCTTAATATTATTATTTGCAAACAAAATGAAAGTTTCCTATTTAGAATAATAAGCTATCAAGTTAGTAAAACAACAATATCAGAAGCGATTTTAGGTTAATAGGTTAATCACACATAGTTGGAAAACTACTCAAATTCTTTTATTTGATTAAAACACTTAGAGCCTGGTACAGATGCATTTCTCTTCAAACAATCATACAGCGTGTAGTGTACATAGATTTGCAAAACAATGGGATAAAGGAATATTCCTGAACTTTTATGATTTATGATTTATCTCATGATTACTGTAAAATTGTGTGAATGTATCAATGCAGTGCATGTTATCTCAGCTTGCAGAGCTTGGATTCTTTGAATGTTTACCAAAAATGTAAATACTTCAGAACATACAGTCTCATGCTACATAGCTAAGCTCCATTTCATGCTGAATAAACTAAATTATTAATGTATCTTAAATAGAAAACTATTTTAGATAGATTTTTACTCCAAAAGCATTTTATTAAAATAAATTTGATAAAAATAAAAAAGTACCATTTAAATTAAAAAAAACTGATTTTCTTATTTTATTTTATTTTAATTATCGATTGTTATCCACCCTGTTTTGATGCCATCTGGTGGTTGTCCAGATTTTTTGCAGCCCAAAGACAATAGTGCTGCTTCCTCATTATTGGCCCAGCTATGGTCTTATATATTTCTTTAATACCTATACTGGGTAAGTCTTGGGATAATCACTGGACTATATTTATCAAAGCTAAGTTCAAAGAGCAACTGTGATTCAGAACATATATAGTGATGTACATAGCACTTGTTCAGAACACCTTAAAGCAGCCACATTTTTCCTTGGGTTCCTATGGCAGATCTTGGAAAAGACACACTGTGTTAAGGTGTTCCTGGCAGGTGCAATATGCATGACCACACATGTCCCACATTATATTATAATGATATTAACATATCATATTAAACTCAAACATTATTAACGGTATATAATGATTAAACTCATTGAGATATTTTATATTATATTTTGGGTCCACAAGGGAGAAAAGGCTCAAAGACTGAAAATGGTTATTTCATAGGCAGACAGACATCAAGTTGCCCCAGAAGTCAAAAGCCATACCAATGGGATTGTGCCTTACTTGGACAGAGGTCTCAGTGGGATCACTAGATCTATGAAGAAGCTATCCTCAGCTGAACCCATGGCACACTTCAGTTCTGAAAACTGCAATCTCCTTTTAGGCAAGGAAACATATTTTCATTTCTTAGAGTGGGAGCTTTTTAAGATTCTTTTCCCAACCAGAAAAAAACAAAAACAGGATTTTAGAGAAGGAATTCAGTGGGGATAAAGGCCATAGTCATGTGACTAGCTGACAAAAAGATGGAGGATGCTGTGCAAGCTATCAACAGCACTGGGATCCTCAAAGAGAATAACTGCCAGGCAAATCTGCCAGATAGCACAGAATATTTGAGCTTCTGTAGATCCTGTTATATTTTATGCTACTAATGGTAAAGGGGAACAAAGAGCATAAAAAGTAAAGTGGTCAATGAAAGCCCTACCTTGAGCACTGCACGTTGTTTGAATTTTTGCACCTAGAACTGAGAAACTCTGGTCTGGATAGAGCAAAAGTGACATACAGGAAATGTTCTGACCGATGGGCAATTTCAGTGTGCTGATAAGATACAGGAGGCCCACCTTTTAGTTCTGCAAGATAACAGTTTATATCTATCCTATGAAGTCGTCTCTTCAGGTGAAGGGTAGAAGTCAAAAGCCCCAATATCTTGAGGGATGATTGGTGTGGGGAGAACATGACATTTGTCAGCTATAATAAAATCTGTAAAATAGCGGGTTTCATGAACCAGAGATTTATAGTGCTGCATGATCATAAAAAGCAAAGAGGCATTCAAGTCAATCATGGTCAAATAAGCCAAATTTGTCCTATTTATACTTGGCCAGTTTTTCCAAATATTGTGCATAATCACACACTATGGCCAACTTCCAATAATGTAATACCACTTCCTCATGTGTATATGGTATTTTTTTATCTTTTGCATCTAGTATTAAGGATATGCTGGTGTAACTTGCATACCTCATGAGAGTTAATCCTATTCTGCCCTATAAGTCCTGTATTACCTACATTCCATCAGTGCTGCCTCTTCCAAATCCAACAATGTGGATATATTTATGATTCATAATCGCATATACCAAATTCTGGTCTGTTTACAGCATGTGTGAATCAAGGGAGTTACTTCTGTGCAAATTCTTCATACATATCAATCCTATGATATACAAGATTCACTTCACAGATTATTTTTTTGATGAGTTTGTGCTTTTCTCCTGCTTGAAGTCTATCTTTGATTTCCTTAGACTCTTAACTTTAGCACAAGTTTTTTAATAGTCAGAATGTATTTCATAAGAGACACAGCATTTTGGGTAATAAAAACTAGACTCCAAACCTTGATCCTTAGGTCACTGAGCTATCAAAGGCAAAATTGATGATCATAAGCCCAACCATAACCAATATATCAAACCAGGGTGCTTTGTTTCAATATTTGAGGAGAAAAAAATGACAGACTGAAGGGCTGTCAAGTATCTGATTCACAAACTTCCATTTCTGAAAGCAAAGCTAAAATCTACCCTCATATTCAGCAATTTGGGCTATATTTATGTGTCATTTGTCCTTCACTTTCTTTAACCTTTGAGTAAAAACAAGCAAAAAGCTATAGGTATGATTAATACAGACATTCACCAATGAGCAGGAATCCACAAATTATGTGTACATTTATTACACTTTTTTGTGTATTAGCCCAAAACAAAATAGCCCCCAAACCTCTGCACTCATGCAGAGTGCTTCTTTTTTTCCACCTAGCAAGTGACAGTCTGAACGTCATACAAAATGAAGGAATTAATTTTTCACATAGTACATCCACATAAACCAACAAATTCCCTATAAACCATTAATCTTTCTGCTGAGTAAACATTGCCTTCCATTTCCCTGACAGTCCCAACATGACAAACAAGCATTTAGCAGCAATCTATATTAGAGTTTGAGCCACCACCACCCCCAATATGGCAATGTCCATTTAAATCATGCATTCTATGATGCATTGTGGGGATTTTGGTGCTTTCTGAACTTGGTGGTTTTCATCTGCTTTGTGCACTGATGATGTTGCCTAGTTTGGTAATGAAACGTCTGCAAGAAAACTACCAAGCTCAGAGAGCACCAAGGACCATTTTAACCCTGGGCTACAAATATTTTCTTCTATGATGCATTCCTTAATCTATTACTTCTTCCATTTTTCCCAAAAAACTTTGTTTGGAAACATTTATTGTTGTTTGCCTACATGTACCTGTATAAATGATATGTATTTGATATCCACATAGCTTACATAAAAAAAGAAGTTTGAAATGGTAAACAAGGCAAGTTTGCTGATAATATTACTTGAAATAATCCCAGATTTTTTTTTCTCACTCCTTACATCCCCAAACTGGAAAATTCACTGAAATGTCTCAATTTACAACAATCAAGATGTGATCTAATAGCAAATAGCCAATCATCATCATCATGCATGTACACAATCATTAATACAGGAAACGGGCTCAAATACTGAAATCTATTATTAAATAAATTATGATACTTATATAACTGCTATTAGCATAACCCTAATTCATAATGGCATCTAAAACAAATTCATCATACCCAGCAATATAATGGTTTGATTTATACTGAAAAGAAAAAAACCCCCACAACCTCTGGAGAACAAAATTAAACTTGCAAGATATATGTGCTTCTCAAACCCAAAGGTTTTTTTTTGTTTGTTTGCTTGCTTGTTTTTAAGCATCAAAATAACTAAATTATTAAAAAGGAGGGTGGGCAAATGCTTCTCTGGAAGTAAATCACATGTTTGATTCACGTTCACACGTCCAATGGTTATTAATGTCAAACTGTAGTGAAGATACTCAAGAAAATCATTACCATTCAGAGCCACTAACAGCTATTAAATCTCAATCAATTCAACTTAACACAAGTGTACTTCAGGGCCCTTTCCACATGCAGCTCAGAAGCTCCTGCCTGACTTATTGTATTGTCCTCTAGTCACAAAAGGGCCCTTGCTAAGGATGCCTCTGAAAAAGAATCTTAAATCTTATGGACCTGATGTTCTTTTAACAGATCTCTCCTTAATCAACAGATCCCACATACCCTTTCTCTACCAATGCATAAAAAAATGGGAGAGAGCTCTATTATAACCTCAGCAAGTCAGTATGAAGCAAGAAAAATATATATGAACATTACCATAATGAAGAAGTTTTCCTTTCACCTCTTGGAGACAGGAGGAAGGTGAGGAATATTTAATTTGGAAAAAAGGTAAAGGCAGTCCTCAACTTATGACTGCAATTGGGACCGAAACTTTTGTTGCTAAGTGACAAAGTCATTAAGTCAGTAGAGCCCAGTTTTGCAAACTTTTTTGCTCCAGTTATAAAGTGAATCACACAACCATTACATGAATCTGGTTTTCCCCAGTGACCTTGCTTGATGGAAGCCAGCTGGGAAGGTCACAAATGATGATTATGTGAACACAGGGCATTGGAACAGTTGTAAATACATGGCGGTTGCCAAACATCTGAATTTTGATCACGGATGCTACAAGAGTTCTAAGTGCGACAATCAGTCGACCCTTTTTTCAATTCCAGCATAAATAAATGGTTGCAATTTGACAACTCCCTGTATACCTCATTCCTTTTCAGCACAGAGAGCTCGATTCTGATGCTGGGTCTGTTGCTATTGCTCATTTCAAATCCTCTTGGTTTCAATGAAGACTGAATGTGCAATGGAACTGCATCCAGGGTCTATGCCAGGGGTGGGGAACCTTGGTTCTTTTATGACTTGTGGACTTCAACTCCCAGAATTCCTGAGCCAGCATAAAAGAACCAAGGTTCCCCACCCGGCTATGCCTATAATATTCCAGATAGTTACCACCCTATAATGTGGCCAAACGCAGGCCCACCATCAACTGGATAATGGCTCCAAGCCTTGTTCCCTGCTCTGTATTCAGTAAGTAAATGGATGGAACATGGGAAGGTCACTTCATGAAACAATCTAAATGTTAAGCAAAATGGGTTTCAAATTGGCCAGCACTTGGACGGATGACTGGCTGACCAGCCTTCTTAAGTAGCCTTGAACTTTAGAAATAAACCATCCAAGCAACTGATCTCCAAGTCCCATGATTTTGGTGTGCCACAACTAAGCACCACACTCTGAAGATTCTGTCAGCTTTCCCCAATCGGGTGACTGAAAGAGCACTCTGTTTTGTTTTGGGGGTTTTTAGGCAGATATGCTGTGCTTTTTTGAGAATTCTGCCTGCTGTGGGACCAGTCTGTTTGGAGGACCCCAAGCTGCAGAAGACTGACTTACAAGTTTGTGGTGTGTCAAACAAATGCATGAGGTAGCCAAAGTTCCTGACTACAACTCTGAATGAAGACCCATTTCAAACAGATACATGACGGAGGTAGATAATTATTTGATGGGGGAACTATTCAAATATTCATTCTGATAGAAATAAAAATGGGCCTTGGCATTCAGAGGAAAACTGTCTTATACAAAGACTGTTAGGTTGCACCTACAGGGGCACTCTGATACCTACCTGTAAAATCTAAGGATGTACATTCCTTTACTGACATATAATGGCCTACTCTCTTTTCTTTCTACCTGGCTTGTTTACTATCTTTGGGTGTGAGACAACCAGAAAATACTAAGATAGTGCACTAGTCTGAGAAGCTGAAAAAAATGTTCAAGAAGATGATGGCCAGTACAGCTGCATGAACTTGTCGGCATTGTCACCAGAAAACAACTAAAAGGACACTTTTTTTACTTCTGATTTGGTGAATGTTGTATACACTGGAACTTCTCTGACTAATATCAGTTATCTGTGATATCTGTTTTCAGAATTCCATTTAATGGACCTGCAAGAGATTAATCCAGAAATTTCAGCAAAGAGAACACATACCTCTTTTTCTTTTCTGAGTACTGTATCTGGCGAGTCACACTCATCCAAAATTTTCCTTAACTTCCTCAGAGAATTTTTTAAAATATCAAGCAAACAAACTTCATGCTGCCTTAGACATATCCTTTCATGTATCTCCAGAAAATGATAATTGAGGATAAGCTATTTCTTGATTGCATTTTCAGCTAATAGGCAGCCTTACATTTCCATTTTTTTAAAAAAAGAATAAAACTATTGTTACAATCATGTTAAAGACTTGATGGCATGTGAATGTAAAAATCCCATACAAATGCTGCGGATAGGGTGTAAGAAATAGGCAGCAAACGTGACCATCACCATCCACCAGGTTGCTATAAGCGTGTGTGTGTGTGTGTGCGCACGCACACGTGCACGCGCACACACACACACACACACACAACATGCATCCATTTTCATAATTCATCAGCTTTCTTTAGGATAGTCAGCAAATTTGGCTGAGAATAATAACAATTTAACAAGCAGCCACAAGTTATTGGGGATCAAGTAAAAGATTTTGTTTGTAACGTACTTTGTCCTACAAAGATATCCACAGACCAATGAGAAAATGTGGTTATTTGAGAGACATTATCTGAAGCTAATAGAAGATAAGCATCTTACATGTGCTAAATTCAGTTTTCCACTATCCTGCCAGACAGGCACACAAAAGAAATAAAACAGGAGACTTAAGAATAACTACTGTTCAGTGTCTTAGAAATCAAATATGACTGAATCATAAAGAGGGAACAGTTCAAATGATTCCCCCCCTGCCCGCCCCCCCTGACATAAGTTGCTTGAAAGAAAACCTAGAAGCATAATTGGTCTGGAAGCCCCATTTAATTACAGGGTTCGAGTCCAACCGGGAGGAAAGGAACTGCATTTCAACCGCACCACCTGAGATCATCCAGATACTGAAACTATTTGCAAGTTGACAAAAACATTTGCATCATAAAACACGCCAAGGCAGCAGCCAGGCAAGGCAGATGTGGAATGTGCAAAGATCAGGGCACTAAAACAATTGGGGCTGTAAATAAGAATGGGTAATCAGCAATCATTGCAACTCAGGTTTAAATGCCAGGCAATTAATGGGCTTCGTTCAACTGAAAGGAAATACTTTATCATAAGCTACCCTGTGAGCAGCCAAGAGCCTTGCATCTGACCCTCACAAAGGTATGAAAAGGAAGAGAAAAGCATTTATAATTGGGCTTTCTGTCCAGTCGCACACATTACACAAACTTTCTCCCTCTGAACCGTTAGAAGGCACAGCTGTTTCCTGCACTTTCTACTGTATGTCTTACAGTAGAGAGACAATGCAAGAGGGGGTTTCTCCGGGGCTAAAAGGTGGGAAGGGGCACTGAAGGGGAATGCAGAATTCAACTTAGTGCTAAAAGTTCCTTTGATTTCACTGTTGTTTTTGGTTCATTAAATTTTCCACAGATTTGCAGAGAAGAAAACATGATCAATAAACCCTGACAAAAGCGAACGTGTGAAAAAGGCTAGAGAAAGGCAAAGGGGAGATAAAAGGGAGATCCTGATTTCAGAGCCAGATGACCAGAGCTTTGGGCTGCTGAAGAATTTGAATAGGCCATCATTTCTTTACAGCTTTTCACTTTCTTTCTCCTCCTGACTGTTGGAACTCTTCAGTCAATACAATAGTAAATGCACTAAAACTGGTTTTCTTATGCTAATGGATGGGATCGGGCACTCAGAGTTAAAACACACTTCCCACCAATGTGTGTTCTTTTTTTTTCTCCTCTTTTTTTTAAAAAAAAATACATTAACCTATTCAAGTTAACCCAAAACTTCAGAGCCTGCTTAAAGCTTAACCTCCCCCCATGCACAAAATTAATGTGGGTTCTGTTCCCACCTACTCTTTTTAGCAGCAAAGAGGGAGAAAAAGTCTTCAATCAGGGTAAGGTTTCTTTTAAAAGCCTTTCAAGATGAGAGAAATGAAGACTGAAAAGGAAGAAACAGAAAATCAGCATCTAGAATTTTAGCCTGTCTTATTTCATTCAACACTGAATAACAGTAATAATAATAACAAGAACAACAATACTTTGTAATTTGTTTAAAAGGGAAACTCTATTCTGTGTTTCTATAAATCTTCTGTGAGTTCTGGCCCTGTTACTCTGGATAACCAAGGTAACCAAAATCTAAATTTCATAAACATTCTTCAGGGTTTAAATAAATGGTTTTACTCAGTTGTGCCTCCATAAAACTCCTGGATAAAATATATAATCTTCAAGTACAATACTGAGAGTCATTGCTGTTGCTACCCTATCCTTAGAGTGACTCACTTTGTGGAATATTCCAAATTACTTATCTCCTTCTGCATTTTATTTTTAAGTGCAAGTATCACATAGTAAGTATCCAGTAAGTAGATACAACTATGATAAAATTTAGCCATTTTTAAATAAGAATATTGTCGTCGTTTTGTCATTGTGTGTTAAAGAAGTAATTGACCCTACAGGGTTTACCTTCAAAATGTTAACAAATAAAGTCCAATTCTTTTCCGTAATCACCCTAATGTTGAGTATATGTCAAACACTTTTCAAGCAAATTAGCACAAAGCAATCTACTTCATTCACAAAAATTCAGATAGCCGAACCGCAGCTTACAAGCAAACATTCACAGCCCCAGTAAGTGTCAGAGAAGGCTTGAAGCCATAATTAGATAATAACCACATTTTAAAAGAAGGGGCATTCAAAATAAGCTCTTTTTTTAACCTACTACTTCAAAAATCTTTTGGTAAGATGGTGAAGTGTACTCACTCTAAGGAAAGCAATGGTTGGGTATTTGCTACACAAATACACAGAGAGAGTTTTGGAAAGCTGCTTGCTTGCATTTGCTTTCTTTGCTAATCTGTCCTGGAAACTCTGTTGTGAACAAGGCACTTCTGAGAATACAAAAAGCTTGAAGGATTTGTGTATCTTTCAGGACACAGTGCAAACAACTGGCTTACAGTAGGCCACCAGAAGTTTAGCGAGCAAGCTTAGCAACATTTATTCAGCTTCTATAAATGGTTTGGGGGTCTCTAGAAAAGACTTCTCTGGTAGAAGGAGTTGCCCCTTAAAAAGTATATGTTCCAGGCTCTTTTCCTCAAAAGCCAAGATATTTATTTATGTGCTAAATAAAACTGAAAACTCTTTGATATGTTAATCTGATTAAGGAGGTTTTGTAATTAACTGTCACCTCCAGACTCCTCCCTTGTCCTATAACTCTAGAGGAGCCACTACAGCAAGTTATACCCCAATCAAGTAATTTAAAAATAAAAGTGCATTACATTTTGCATAGATGTATTTCTTTAAATGCAATGTAATGATTGTCCATGTAGTCAACAAAGTTTTTACCTTATGGGAAAGTAAATAGGAATGAGTGCTAAAGTGGCCAACTCATTCGCATTTGCTCAGAATGCAATAAGAGGTTAAGATCAACAGATGATACTTCAGGGGAAAAAAACTGCATATAGACTAGCAATGTTAGATGTATCATGCATCAATTAATCACCCTAACCTAAAAAAAACCTAACAGGAGAAAAGAGAAAAACAACCAAAAGAAATGGCCTGAATATTTCGCCTTATTTCTTGAATGAACATAACTGCATTGCAAACATCACTTATACGTACTGAGATACCTCCATCCATATCTCCTCCTTGATGTTAAGAAAGAAGGATATTAAAAGGAAGCTAGAACTCATATTCATGGAAACATATTTTCTTTTGCAGAGCAGTTAACATTTCTGGGCATTTCAAAGTGATACATTTAAGTCTACAAGAGGATTCAGGATCAAATTACTCTTTCACCACACCCGCATTTTCAAGATTATCTCTTTTGGAAAAGCACACCACAGAATGAAAAAAGCCACTACAGAGAAAACAGTGATTATCAGACAGAAGAAACAGTTCTATCTTCTAAAAATTATGGGCAGCCTTTAGAAAGATTACACTTATATAGTTTCTGCAATTTTCTTGGCATGATTTTTGGAAAGTTGCCTTACATTTAATTGTCCCACAAAAAGTTCCACTGAGAGTAATTTGCTTGAGAGACAGCATGAGAGAAAAGACCATACTGGATGAGATATCATACTGTATCTGTCATTTATTTTGAGGGCAAGTCAAAGGCAGGTGTCACCACTTCCTAGCACACAGGGTAAAATGGAACTTTAAAAACCACAGGAACACACACAAACATAGAGTAGACATTGGTGTGTGAACTATGTGCAATAAACATTTGCAGCTAGGAAAACCTCTGATATCTGTAAAAATTTCTTTTCCAAGTGAAGGAAAATAACTTGCTTTGCTTTACACACACACACAAATGTAAGTAAATTTGCTTTACCTTCAGCCTGGTAAAGCTTAAATCACTTAAATCTAAGGGAACTAGAACAAACAGATGAGATCCATGCAGCTTTGTAAGAAATCAGTTTTTCCCCTTTCTGTATATTTTGGATTTTATCGTTTATTTACTCTATCCTTTTGGCACAAGGTCCAAGGGACATGCCAATACAATATTTGTTTAAATGCTATTTTATGCAGCAGGCAAGAGACACGTTTACTTTCGAATTCTTGGCCATCCCCTGAGACCCAATTCCACACAAAAAATAAGAGAGTGATTTTTACAACTGCTCTTTTTAATGGTAGCAGTCAATAGAACATGAACTTCAAAACCCAGAGCTGCAAAAGTGTACCCAGACACAGTATTTTAGAAACTGTATAAAATAAAATAAACCAACATAAATTAAGTGTATTAAGAATTTAAAAGACAAAACATCATAGATTTCAATCTATGCTGGGGATTCATTTCTCTATCCTTTAATAAATGTACTCCCAAAGTTTTCCTGAACTCAGTTGGTTTAATTATGTTAAACACATTCTGAATTGTTACCATGTTGCTGTTAGAAAGAAACGCTCATTTGGGAAAAAAATGCTGAACTTACTGATGAGTAAACTTACATACAATCAGTGATGACGGGTAGAATATTGTTGGCATATATACTATGCATAGAGAAAGTTAGACTTCCCATTCAAGTGCATAAAGATCTTCCCACTTCTTAAACTCTGGTTGTTTTTATTTTCTCTGTTATGTAGCTTATTAGTTTTGTGGCCTTTATGATGAAAGGTGGCCAATGGTGTTAAAAAGTTGTTTTCATTGCCTGTCCTATGTGTAGATGAGATAAATTTAATGAGAAACTAAACTCTTACGTTGCCAGTTGTTCCTGGCTTAAACCAATCCAAAACTTCTCAGCATCTCCTCACACAACTTTACAACCCCACAGCTGCCTCCAAACCTCAACTCCCTAGAGAAGGAAAGGTACCAGAGGCCCCTGGCTATTATTCACCATATTCTTTTACGGAGTGCTGACCGCTAAGAGTTTGCAATCTCGGCCGACTTCTAGTTAAATGAAGCCCAAGCCTAACAGCGCCTCGAGCAACTCTTGAAGGCAAAAAGTCTGCAGTTCTGCCGGGACATTTCTAACAGGGAAACCCCAGCAAATGATGGAAATCGAGTGCGGGTGAGTTTGGCGGCGAGACGAAGATACTGGAGTTAATAAGGCATCCCTGACGAACTGAGCTCCTTCTCTTTGCAATTGTTTTCAGCCCTGAGGTGGAAGAGAGAGAATCCCCTTTGCTCTTCAAACCCTTTAATAGGATTGGCGCCCAGTTCGCTCCACGCCGCTCCCCGACACACGCGGATCAAGTTGCAGAGGTGCATGGTTGAAATTCCTTCGCAAATATGCTTGCTGAAAGATCGCTTCGGGGACCGGGGAAGGATGGGGTGGCGGGAAGGGGGGAGAAAACATCGTGGCTGGGAGGCGAATGCGCGAACTTAACTCGCATCCAGAGGTCTCTGTCTGTCTGTCTGTCTCTCCCCACCCCCCCACCCCCCTCAACCCCCACTTCCCAACCCACACCCAGGAAATAAGCCTACAGGAACTTCGGCCACGTTCTGTCTCTGGAAAGATACAAAAATAAACCTTGCGTTGCAAAGGAGCGACTGTCAGGCTGTTACATCACAGCGCCACGAGGTTGCCGCCTTAGATCGCCGCACGCACAGAGAAGCATCCCAGCAGCAGCAGCAGCAGCAGCACAGTCACACAGGCACGCACGCATCCTACAACTCGGTCCAAAGTGTCCGCAAAATAGTCCCCGGGCACTACCGAAGACGCTTTTGCAGGCAAGGTACGGGACGACACACCACCACCACCACCACCCCACCTCCACCAACGCAGCGTCCGCTTTGAATCCTTGCAAAATTGGGCAAACGTGGAGAGGGGAGCAGACTGAGCCCAATCGAGCTCCGGACCAGCAGACTCTCTACCTGAGAGGGGGGGGGAGTTTCAAGGCGACCTACCCGCGAAGACCTCTCCCCACTCCCCCGCCCCACTGTAGAAGGCCGGCGGGACAGGAGGTCGGTCTCTCCCTTCGCTCGGCTTCACCTTACGGCCGGATCGGGCCTAGCCAATTCCACCCACCCACCCACCCACCCACCCACCCTTCTGTCCCACTCGCCCCGGGCTAGGTCGCTCTCTTCGGTTGCAGCGGGGCAGCCGGGGCGCGGCCGCTAAGTTTGGGATCCGCTTCTTTCTCCCCTCTCTCCGTCCTGGCAACCGCGCTGCAACCTTTCCTTGCTGGGGGGGGGGGACCTCCTTGCCCCAACTTTTTTTCCCCTTCTTTTCTCCTATGGCCCGTCACACCCACCCGAGAGGAAGAAGAGGAGGAGGAGGAGGAGGCGGGAAAAATGCGTGTTTCTCCCTCGTCCCTGATCTCTCTGGAGGGAGCGGAGAAATCGCCGCTCGTTTGAAGCCGCGTCCCCTCCAGGCCCTCCCCAGGAGAATTCCCAGACGCCGCGATGGGGAGGGAGGGGGGAGAGAGAGGGGGGAAAAAAAGTCACGGGAGCCGCGACTTTACCCTCGGAGAAGTTTTCACGCGGCCAGCGGCTGTTCCGGCTCCAGAGCAGGGCGGCCAGCCCAGCTCCCCATCGTCCGCTTCAGGGGCGCGGAAGAACGAGTGGGCTTCGCTGACCGGGCTTCCTTTTCGTGCTCCGTCGCTCTGCCCCCCCTTTGAAAGAAAGGCGAAGTCTTCGCTGCTGCTGCTGCCGCCGCTGCCGCCGCCGCCAGCCCTTCCCGACCCTCGCGCGGATTCTTTCCCCTTCTCTCTCTCCCGCTCCGAGGCTCATTGATGATCGCCCGGGGGGGGAGAGGATAAGGGGGCCGGGAGAGTTTAAAAAAGTGTCGAGCGCCCCTGCTGCTGGCGTATTTCTGCCTTTCTGCCATCCATCATCTCCGCGTAGGACATCAATACGCGCAGCTGGGGGGGGGAATTAAGGCAGACGGGGAGGAGGAGGAGGAGGAGAGAGAGAGAGCTCTGCTCTCGCCCACCGCCAATTGAGGAAAGTTCAAAAAAGAAAAGGGGGGCGGGCGGGCGAACCGAAGGGGAGGAGAAAAGAAACTCTCTTTTTCTCTCTCTCTCTCCCAACTTTGGAAACCCAGTTGGGGTTTGGTTAACTCAAGTCAGATGATCTCCGGAACCCAAATCCATTGACTGATCTGTTTTCATTCTAATCCGCGGCGGGTGCTCCTCCTCCTCCTCCTCTCCTCCTCCTCCTCCTCCTCCTCCTCCTCCTCCTCCTCCCCGCCCTGAAGTCAACTGCACCATTAGCTCTTCCAGAGAGGCCGGCCTTCTTCGCATACCGGAGGGGAAAGGAGGTGCCGCCAGTGGCGGGGCGGCGGGGGAGGGAGGGAGGGAGAGGCGGAAAAAGGAGCCGGCGCAGCGGGAATTAAGCAGCTCAAATTGCGCTTCGAAGAACAAGAAGATTCTCCACGGAAGCTGCTCGCTCTCTCTCTCTCTCTCTCTTTCTCTCTCTCTCT
This sequence comes from Vipera berus, assembly GCF_964194415.1. Classification (NCBI taxonomy): domain Eukaryota; kingdom Metazoa; phylum Chordata; class Lepidosauria; order Squamata; family Viperidae; genus Vipera; species Vipera berus. Next base: position 129,203,488 of record NC_138202.1, on the reverse strand, counting down.
CTCTCTCTCTCTTTTTCTCGTACGCGCGGGCGCGCGCAAACTTTGGCCAAAGCGCAGGTCACGTGGTCAGCCGGGCGAGCGAAATAATGTTCCTGAGTTGGAAGCCCCCCCGAGAAGTTCTTTGGGACGTGCTTAGGTTCCCATCTCCCGATTCTCACCTTTTTTTTTTTGCTTGCGTGGCTGGGGAGAGAGTGGCCGTGATTGGGATATATGATATCTTGGTGGCCACTTCTTTTCTTAAAGAGTTGCCTTGGTTGATGCCCTCCTCAGAGTCTGGTGTGCCTTTTATTTTGGCCGGCGTGCAAGAGGGAAAGAATTTAATGGGAGGAATTAATAGGAAAAGTTGACACTCAAAACTTTCACCTACAGATCAAAAAATTGTCTTCCCCGTAGCAGATGTTTCAGTCTTGTCAACTGCCATGGGTCCAAATGCAGTTGACAATGTGTCAAGTTAATAAGTACAAATACATCAATCAATATAGATTTCTGTCTCATTATACAATTGAATTATTAATATTTAAATCAGTTGACTTAACAATAAGTAGATTATCCTGTTCCTTGTCAGTCTAGGGTCAAGCCAGGGCACATCATTGAAGCAGCATTGGTCGCACTTGTCAGTGACCTTTGGAGGGTTTCTTGATGGAGGTGAAGCAACCGTTTGGGCCCTCCTGGACTTCTCTGAAGCTGGTTGGTAGAAGAGGACTGGTTGAACCCTAGGCCATTGCAATGTGGGGTACCTCAAGGCCTCTCTTTTAACTTCTACAACATGAAACCATCCAGTATGGGGTCTGGTATCAACCTATGATACCCAATGATATCTCTCCATCCCTAGCCAGAGAAGCCATGGGGTGGCAGTGCTGGCTAAGTGCCTGGAAGCTGTAAGAATCTGGATGGGCAGGAACCTGCTTTGACTCAACCTTGGCAAGAGGAGTGCTGTGGGCTTTTGCCTCCCCCCCCCCCCCGCACCCCCACCAGCCAGGGCAATAGTCCTCTGGATACACTTGCGCTCTGTGTGTGTGTGTGTGTGTGTGTGTGTGTGTTGCATGAGTCATACGAAGGACTGAAAATATCTACAGACCCCTCACATTCTGGACATAAACTGTTTCAACTCCTCCTCTTGGGACGCCCTTAAAGGTACATAATCTAGAGATCCAGCTTAGACTTAAGCCTGCTATTCAAGGAGCTGGTGGCAACCATCTCTAAGGGAGAGGCTTTCTACACATTTGTCTGGCATGCCAGTTGCAACTCTTTCCTGGACCAGGAGGTCTTGCTCATATCACTTATGGCTTGATCTCCTCCTGTTTGGATTACTGCAGTGAACTCTACCTGGGGCTGCTCTTAAAGTCTACTCAGAAGCCACAACTGATCCAGAGTGCAGCCAAGTGTGCAATGATAGGTGCCCCTAGGTTTACCTTCTATCTGCACTGCCTTCTAGTTTCCTTCTGGGTATAATTCAAGGTGCTGGGTATTACCTTTAAACCCCTATATGGCACAGGGCCAGGTTATCTATAGGATCATCTTTCTCTAAGAACATCTATCCCTCCCAAATTAGATAGGATGGACATGATCCTAGTCCCTTCCCTTACACATTGCCACCTTACGGGAGCTAGGAAGCATTCCAGCAGCCCCTAGATCAGTAGGCCTCTACCCTCTTCTGAAAAGCACTGAAGATTTGGCTTTTCCCCCAAGCTAGTATAGGCTAAGATGACTGCATGTCAACAACTTAACTTGGTGTGAGTTTTTTTCTTTTTAATGTTTCTGGTTTTAATAAGGTTTTTATGTTGTTTTATTATTGATAATGCTTGAGTTTACTTAAGGTAAAGGTAAAGGTTCCCACGCACATGTGTGCTAGTCGTTTCCAACTCTAGGGGCCGGTGCTCATCTCCGTTTCAAAGCCAAAGAGCCAGCGCTTGTCCGAGGACGTCTCTGTGGTCATGTGGCTGGCATGACTAGACGCCAAAGGCGCACGGAACACTGTTACCTTCCCACCGTAGTGGTCCCTATTTTTCTACTTGCATTTTTACGTGCTTTCGAACTGCTAGGTTGGCAGAAGCTGGGATGAGTAACAGGCACTCACTCTGTTACATGGCACTTGGGATTCAACCCGCCAAACTGCTGACCTTCTGATCGACAAGCTCAGCGTCCTAACCCACTGAGCCACCGCATCCCTGAGTTTACTTAGATTATATCTAATACATGGGCAATTAGCACAGGTGCCCCTAAGGGCTCTCTCCATGACTACATCTCTAGGGATCCCTTTGTTAAAGTACTGAAGTTATGATACAACAGTCATTGGTCTCATTTGAGATGGTGAGTCTGATATAGACAGGAGGTTGAACAACAAGCCCTGTAGTGTAGCCGGAATCATCTGGAGCTGAACATGCTTAATGTAGAGATGAGAGTGGATTTTAGGAGGAGCCCTTCTATTTTATCACCTCTTACTATATTTGACAGCACAGCATCAGCAGTAGAATCCTTCAAGTTTGGGGGTTCTTTAATCTTCCAGGATTTGAAATGGACACCTAACAGAATCATCATTAAAAAGGCACAACAACGTATGTTCTTCTTGAGTCATCTCAGGAAGTTCAGACTGCTGTTAATACAGTCTCTACAGGAGGAATTACTGAGTCTGTCATTTGTACTTCTATAACTGTGGTTTGGAATAGCAACCGAACAGGACAGGTATGGACTCCAACAGATAGTTAGACTGCAGAAAAAAACAATTGCAACCAACCTGCCTTCCACAGAAGACCTGTGTGTTGCATGAGTCATATGGAGAGCTGAAAAAAAATCTACAGACCCCTCACATCCTGGACAGAAACTGTTTCAACTCCTCCCCTTGAGACACCACTAGACACAGGGACAGTTTCTTCACTCAAGCCATCACTTTGCTGAACACCTAATGTTCACAGTACTGCCTAATGTCTATGTACATTTACCCATATTGTATGCCTGTAACATTATTATCCTTCTTATCTTCTTTACTGCCCCCTCTTGTTAGTATTATTGTGATGGTGATGATTACTCTGTTGCTTTGCATGTACACTGAGAGCATCTGCACAGGAAACAAATTCCTTGTGTGTCTAATCACGCTTGGCCAAATAAAGCTGTCCTGTCCTGTCCTATCCTATCCTATCCTGTCCTGTCCTGTCCTGTCCTGTCCTGTCCTATCCTATCCTATCCTATCCTATCCTATCCTATCCTATCCTATCCTATCCTATCCTATCCTATTCCTTTAGTTCTTGATTCAGAACTGCCCAGAGTTTGATATAAAATAGGCAGCTAAATAAATGTTTTAAATAATTAAATAATGCCAAGCAGGATTGGATCCCATTAGGATTTGGTTGGAAGAAGATCAGGAAATCCTAAGGCTGCAGCTAGATTGGGAAGCTGGAAACACATCCTGAAAGAAGGCAATGGCAAAACCCTTTTCTGTGATTGCCAGGAAACATTCCCAACAAAAGCAAGTCTTCACCATTACTAAACAGAGGAAACAATGTGAAATTAAACATCTCCGTTAGTATGTGCTATCCAAGTATCTCAATAATTCTTCATTGGGGCTTTCCATGGTGCAGTGCTTGCCCAAAGATAGAAAAGTAAGGGAAGTTCTTCACACTGTTACATAACTGATGGAGGGTTGGTGTCCTTCCAACTATTGAGCATTGCTTTCTTCTGTCATCACTGCTTTCCCCTGAAACAGTGTTCTGGCTTGACTGTTTATATAACCAAAAACCAGCTCATGTGGCAGCCAATTTAAGAATACCGAAGCCGTGTGATGGCCAAACACGTAAGCTGATTCATCACTCTTAGATGAAAAGGGGAAACAGTAAGAAAGTACAATTACTGCAACTGACATAAACATTAGATTAACCTTTTCTTCTAGATCCATTGGCCTCCAACTTCTCATTTCTCAAAAAGGATGGGCTTCGACAACTTCTCCCATAAGCTTGCTGAAATCCTGGAATATATAATAAAAACCATGCTACAGTTGGAAAAATTGTGGAGAATGTATGAAAGGAGAAGGCTGCTCTGAGGGATGTCCAAACAGGCTAACCTTGTTTGGAAATATAGATATGATTAACCAATGTAGAAATGGCCAAGCAGTGCACATGCATTTGTTACCAGCATGTTCAATTGTTCCAGCATAAACCTCTGTAAAATTTTATGCATCTGTATCTGCTTACTTAGGTAGGGTTCTAGGCTGAGATTCAAATGTGGACCAAGACATTATAAATCTTGAAGAGTATATTCCAAATAGATATGTGAATGTATAGAATTATTTGGAAGTATGATGGGGAATCAAAAAACTAAACTGTAAATTCTAGTACACGATTGTGCCTCATCAGTGCCACATGCCTGACTTCATCTGAATCCATCCAAAGATGAATGACTAGGCATACATATTTCTTCTACCCCTTAGTCACCTCATTTGAATTGGGGTGCAATACAGAGTCATTGTATGATCAAACCAGCCTCCAAATATCTGAGATTAAATGAAAGGTCATGAGCTTTCAAGCAAGTTAAAGACCCCAAGATGTCTTATTTTAGAACTTTATTTAGTTATTTAATATTATTTGAAGACTGCCCCAATCCTTATGAATTCTGGGCAGTGAACTACAGAGCACCAAGTTAAAAAAATGATGTAAGACTCTAGAAAGAGTGCAGGGAAGCGCAACAAAGATGATCAGGAGACTGGAGGCTAAAACATATAAAGAATGGTTGCTGGAACTGGGTATGTCTAGTTTTATGTCTATGGTGATTCTCAGTCATCCAGTTATGGTTGTCCCAAAGGTGCTTTCTTCCAGAGGCAACTGGACTTTCTTGTGTTTCTCTTGAAGATGTTTTGCTTCTCATTGCCAGAAAAAAGCACCTTTGGGTATGTCTAGTTCAGGGGTAGGCAACCTTGGCTCTTTTATGATTTGTGGACTTCAACACTCAGAATTCCTGAGTCAGCATGGCTGGTTCAGGAATTCTGGGTATTGAAGTCCACAAGTCATGAAAAAGCCAAGGTTCCCTACCCCTGGTCTAGTTTAATAAAGAGAAGGATGAGGGGTGACATGATAGCAGTGTTCCAATATATCAGTAGTTGCCACAAAGAGGGAGTCAAGCTATTCTCCAAAGCACCTGAAGGCAAGACAAGAAGCAACAGATGGAAACTAATCAAAGAGAGAAGCAACCTAGAACTAAGGAGAAATTTCCTGACAGTTAGAACAATTAATCAATGGAACAACCTGCCTCCAGAAGTTGTGAATGCTCCAATACTGGATGTCTTTAAGAAGAGACTGGACAGCCATTTGTCTGAAATAGTGTAGGGTTTCCTGCCTAAGCAGAGGGTGAGACTAGAAGACCTCCAAGGTCCCTTCCAACTCTGTTATTTTATTCTACTCTACTCTACTCTACTCTACTCTGTTTCATCAATTTCATGCAGATATTGAACAACATAGGAGAAACTGAGCTCTTGACACCCCACAATGGAGTACCCGTGGTCTTGAGCACTTCCTCCTGGATCATAATTAGTAGAAGAACCACCATAGAATAGTATCAGTTTTTCAGGTTGGGCCAGGTCAGGAATCACACTGTATAAAACCTGACAAAGATTCTCTCTCCACTCTCTTATACCAAAGAAAATCAAGGTTGATTTTTCCTTTCTCAATCCCTCCTGCCTTCCAGGGCTAATCTCATGTTTACCTAATGACTGTCGAATTCCTTCTTCAGTGCTATCTCTGCATTTGTCTACGTATGGTGTCCCAAGTCCCAACTGCCTCATGTAATCCGGAAGGATACAATGATTATATATTAGAGAGGTGTAACAGGACCAAGAAGAACACATGCCTCTTGTCTAGGTCCCAACAAAGATAATCCATTGGAGCAAAAGTGTCATTTCTCTCCCATGACTGGAAAAGCTGGACCCTGGGCAAAAGTTATCAAAGCAGCTAGATCCAGAGAAGACTTCTTCAAGATAGGCAACATTAATAATATAGTAGTAGCAACAGCACTTACACTTATACACCATCACATAATGCTTTACAGCACTCTCTGAGTGGTTTATAATGTCAGTATATTTTCCCCAACAATCTGGATCCTCATTTTACTGTCCTCAGATCAACTTCCAGGCTGTGGGCAGAGTTTGCCTGCAATACTGCACTTTAACCACTGCGCCAACAGGATTTTACCCTTCTCTCTTCTGACAAAGAAATATTGACTATCTCCTGGATCCACTCTTGCCCCACTTATACATCCAAAGGAGCCAGGAAATACCTCAAACCCATAGACGGCAGAAACCAACCTACAAAGATGTCCATCTCCTACCTCAATTCCATAATCTCTGAAAAGCCTCAGATTAAAACATAAAATATCTCATTCACCACAGTGGACTATGCTCAACCGGTGTCTACCCCAGCCACTTTAGTGACAAAGAAACCCACAGATTCATCTGTTGTACCCAGAGGTGGTGTGTTTCCCTAAAAGTATCAGGCCATTTTGAACAATATGGAAAAGAATTGATACTTTGCTGTTTTTAATACCACTATGGAGATTAATCATGTATTCTTGCCAGGGCTTAGTCGTGCCCACTTCTGGTGTTTTGCTACCATTACAATATTTCCCTCAGCAACATAGTAATCCAAGGAGCTCCTTGGGTCAATGACTAAGTAGAGGCCTCACAGAAAACATGACATTCAGCGCTCTGCTTACTTTTAAATGTAAGTGCTGTAGCCATTTCATAATAAATATCTATTACGTTTTGTTCTAGATGCTTTGATGAATCATCAAGTTGCAGGCCACATAAGTGTTGCATACATTTTTTATTTAAAATGGCTGTTGATAGTCATTCCCTCCCATGGTTTGTTGTGCTGCTGTGAATGAGGCAGGGATATTACTTTTACCTAGCTATAAAGTTAAATTGTAATTTATAACTGGGAGAATGAGCAGAGGAGTGTTTAAATATGTTTTGTTATCATGTTGAAAATAGTAATTTTAAATTACTATTGGGAGAAGATGGGTTACAGGAATTGGGTATGTCTAGTTTAATGAAGAGAAGGGTGAGGGGTGACATGATAGCAGTGTTCCAATATCTCAGGGGCTGCCACAAAGAAGAGGAAGTCAAACTATTTTCCAAAGTACCTGAAAGCAAGACAAGAAGCAATGGATAGAAACTAATCAAGGAGAGAAGCAACCTAGAACTAAGGAGAAATTTACTGACACTTAAGAACAATCAGTGAACAACCTGCCTCCAGGTGGTCCAACACTAGAAGCTTTTAAAAAGAGACTGGACAGACATTTGTCTGAAATGGTATAGGGCAGGGGTGTCAAACTGCCGGCCCACGGGCTTCACACATCATGTGTCACGAGGTAACCACGCCCACCCCATTGCCGGCAGTGGGGAAAAAGTTCCGATATGTCGTGCAACGTCACGTGACATCGCAAGTTTGACATGTCTGGTATAAGGTTTCCTGCCTGAGCAGGGGGTTGGACTAGAAGTCCTTCTAAGTCTGTTATTCTGAAATTAAAGCTAATTTTCAGTATTGGTTATTTGAACAAGCAGCATTAGGAACCTTGTTTTACAGGTAGTCTTTGACTTAAAGACATAATGCTTGATTTTATGACCCATTTTTACAACTGCTTTTGTGGTGGTCATTAAGCAAGAATGACAGTCATAAAGCAGCCACCACAGTCATTATGGAGACACTGTGGTTAAGTGAACCAATATTTTGCTATGGGCATAGTTTTGCCGAAAACCAGAAGTGCTGGTTTTCGGCAATACCATTGTAAAATGGGTTCATGTGATTGCAGGATGCTGCAAATGGCTGTAAATTTGGCCATATTGCCAACTGCCTGAAATTCAGTCATTTGAATGGAAGGGGCAACTGTCTTAACATTGAATCCAGGTCATAACTAGACTCCAGGGTGGATCTACTGTAACTTCAAATAGTCGCTGGCTGTAAATCAGGGCTACCTTGTATACTGTGTCATTCAGTCAATCCATACATAAGGTGAGCAAAGAAGCAACAGAAAGGGAAATCGGAATAGATGAAAAAAAGTAAGGATTACATTCTGTAATTTAGACTTGCACTGTATCATCTTTACAGTTTGTTTTGAAAGGAGGAAACTACAGATGGAATGTCTGAATTTATATGAGCGGACAATAATTTCAGATTATTGACCTTTTGCTTGTGGCTGAAAGCTGTAAAAATGTATTTGTTTAAATTGGCCATCCTAGGACATTGATAAGTACCTTCTAGCCTAAACAACCTCATATTAATTCAGTTTTGTTATTATTATTATTATTATTATTATTATTATTATTATTATTATTATTATTATTATTATTATTATTATTATTATTATTATTATTAATTTTATTTGTATACCGCCCTTCTCCTGAAGGACTCAGGGCGGTGAACAGGGCAAACATATTAAAGTACAAAAATACAAAAATTAAGAAAGAATTAAACAAAATGCCCAAGTTATAACAATAGGTTAAAATACATTTAAAACAACAATAAAATCTAAACCCATCCCCCATCAGGCCAGGCCGGCTTGTTCGAACAAATAAGTCTTCAGATCGCGTCGGAAGGAGCGAAGGTCGGGCGCCATCCGGAGCTCAACCGGCAACCGATTCCATAAATCCGGGGCACCCACAGAGAAGGACCTCCCCCTGGGGGCCACCAGACGACATTCTCTGACCGGTGGCACCCTGAGGAGGCCCTCTCTGTGGGAACGCACAGGGCGGAGGGAAGTTGACGCCGGCAGCAGGTGATCCCTAAGGTACTCCGGACCCATGCCATGTAGGGCCTTGAAAACCATTACCAGTACCTTGAATCTCACCCGGAAGACAACTGGGAGCCAATGCAGCTCACGGAGCAGAGGTGTAACATGGGAGTATCGGGAGACTCCCAACACAACTCTCGCGGCTGCATTCTGTACCAGTTGGAGCCTCCGAGTGGTCCTCAAGGGCAGCCCCATGTAGAGAGCGTTGCAGTAGTCCAAACGAGAGGTCACGAGTGCATGAGTGACTGTACGCAAGGCATCCCGGTCTAGATAGGGCCGCAACTGGCGCACCAGGCGAACCTGGGCGAAGGCCCCCCTAGTCACAGCTCCTATATGATCTTCTAAGGAGAGCTGTGAATCTAGAAGGACCCCCAAGTTTCGAGCCCTATCTACGGGGGGTGATAGCTCACCCCCCATAGAAAGAGATGGAATATTCTGAATATCCTGAGATGCTGGCACGCACAGCCACTCAGTCTTGTCAGGGTTGAGTCGAAGCCTGTTCCTCCCCATCCAGACCCGAACCGCTTCCAGGCAACGGGACATCACGTCGAGGGCATCACTGGGGTGGTTTGGGGTCGAAATAAAAAGCTGGGTATCATCAGCATACTGATGATACCCAACTCAAAAACCACGAATGATCTCACCCAGCGGTTTCATGTAGATGTTGAACAGGAGAGGCTAGAGGACCGACCCCTGAGGAACTCCACAAGCGAGAGGCCTCAAGGTCGACCTCTGCCCCCCTGCCAACACCGACTGCGAACGTCCCAGGAGATAGGAGGAGAACCACTGAAAAACTGTGCCTCCCACTCCCAATCCCCTGAGACGCCGCAGCAGGATACCATGGTCGATGGTATCGAAAGCCACTGAGAGGTCTAATAGGACTAGGACAGAGGAATATCCCCTGTCCCGGGCCCTCCAGAGATCATTCACCAGAGCGACCAATGCCGTCTCCGTGCTGTACCCGGGTCTTAAACCCGATTGGTACGGGTCTAGATAATCCGCTTCATCCAGAACCAGAGGGAGCTGATGCGCCACCACACTCTCAACAACCTTCGCAAGAAAGCGGAGGTTGGAGACCGGACGAAAGTTATTTAACACAGCTGGGTCCAAGGCAGGCTTCTTGAGGAGAGGTCTCACCACCGCCTCCTTCAAGACGGCGGGGAAACTACCCTCACTCAAAGAAGCAGATATAACCTCCTGGAACCAGCCTCGTGTCCCCTCCCGAGCCGCATAAACCAGCCAGGAAGGGCACGGGTCCAATAAACATGTGGTGGAGCTCAACCTCCCCATAATCCTGTCCACTTCCTCCGGAGTCACAGGATCAAACCCCTCCCAGATAACATCGACAAGACCACCTGTGTCCTGATCGTCAGACTCTGCCCAGTCGGAGTCCAAACCGGTCCGAATCCGAGCGATTTTGTCCGACAGATGTTGACTAAACTCCTCGGCACGACCCTGCAAGGGTTCCTCCCTCACCTCCTGATTAAGGAGGGAGCGGGTCACCCTAAACAGGGCGGCCGAGCGGTTATCTGCGGATGCGATAAGGGTAGCGAAGTGATTAGACCTCGCCGCCCTTATCGCTGTGAGATAAGACCTAATATAGGTTCTTAGTCGCAATCAGTCGGATTCGGATTGGCTGGATCTCCAACAGCTCTCTAGGCCCCGTCTCCGACGCTTCATCTCCCAGAGCTCCACGGAAAACCATGGAGCCCGCTGGGATCTGCACCAGGTCAGGGGCCGCAAGGGTACAACTCGGTCACGTGCCTCCGTGGCAGCCCTTTCCCAGGCTTCCACTAAGGCATCCGCTGAGTTGTGAGCAAAGGGGGCAGGTGTGGACCCCAGCACTGCCTGGAACCTCTCAGGGTCCATTAAGCGCCTGGGGCGGAACCATCTAGTTGGTTCCACACACCCACGGCGGGGAGTGGCAAAACGGAAGACCAGCCGCAGGAGATGATGATCGGTCCATGACAGGGGCATAACAATTGGGGAGCCCCCACCAAGATCATCCAGATAGAAAAACCAAGTCAAGGGTGTGGCCTCCCACATGAGTCGGTCCATGAATTACTTGCGTCAGGTCCATGGCCGTCATGGAAGCCATGAACTCCCGAGCTAACTCAGATGATCCTCCCAGGGATGGTAGATTGAAGTCACCCAAAACTATAAATTTGGGGAACTCAATCACCAACCCCGAGAGGATGTCGAGAAGCTCAGGCAGGGCTGCTGCTGCGCGACTAGGCGAAAGGTACACCAGCATCAAGCCCAACTGCGCCCTAGGACCATATTTCAGGAGGAGAGACTCACACCCGACTATCTGGAGAACGGTGGCCTCCTGCGGACACAAGGTCTCCCTCATAACTACCGCCACTCCCCCGCCCCTACCCTGAGCCCGAGGCTGGTGTAGCACCCGGAAACCTGGTGGGCAAAGATCAACCAGAGGGATACCACCCTCTGGGCCCAGCCAAGTCTCCGTGATGCAAGCTAGGTCCGCATGCTCACCCTCAACCAGATCCCAGATGAGAGGAGCCTTATTAACAACGGACCTGGTGTTCAAGTACACCAGCCGGAGCTCAGGTGGCTGCACATCCTCACTCCCGGGACCTCGGGGCGAAAGCAGAGGGTCGGAGCACCTCACCGCTTGTAAATAGCGGAGATGCTCTCCCGGATGTCGATACGGCCCTCTGTTCGTACACCTGCTGCCATTCCCTAACGTTGTGGGAATAGGTAATCCCACGACCCGCTCCAGAGCTCCGGAGGCAACCGACCCCCGCTCCCCCCCTACGCGATTGATCCCGGAGCTGGCCTGAACAACGGTTGATGGACTACCCCCCATTTCCAAACAACCACGAAAGATTCCCACCCCCCTCCCTAACCCCACAAAAAATTTAACTAAAAAACTAACCAGGGGCCTCTTATTAAATTTATACCGGAGGCCCCTGCCCCTGCCCAGCCATCTCTCAGGGTCCCAACAATCGGGCCCTTCATCAAGATTAGAAGTGGAAAGAAAGGCGGGTCGCACCCAGGAAGGGGGGCACCCCTGAGGGCGAACAAGTCTGTGCTAGTGTAACAAAGGTGAGGCATAATTGTCCGAGCAAGTCCAGGGGAAGGCAGTCCCATAATTAATTAGTCAGGAGGATCTAAGACAGAGGGTAAGTGGGTGTCCAGACCATCAACCCAGCTCCACTGCCACTCAAGCTGGGTGAACCCCCAGAACAGGCCAACCACCATCCTCTCACGACGGTCACAGCTCTGATCCCGGGGGTGGTCTGGAGTACACACCCAGGGTAGGGCATACCCCATAGATCTCTCACCTCTAGGGGACAGCAGATTTAAGTCTAGGCCACTCTCTCACCGTGGCTTTATACCCGGGTCCCTCTGAATCCTTTGGGGGCACAGCAGACAAGAGAGTTAGGCAGCTGTTCATCCAAGGCAAAAAGCCTGATAGGTCATAAGGTAGCAAAATCCTGGCTGCTAATGATCTTCTCCGTGGGAGGAGAGGGTCAGGCAATAAGAGGGTCAGGCAATAAGTGGGCAAACGGGAAGAAACCAAAATCCCCGCCGATCTTCCGCTAGGCCGCAAATTCCATTCCACCGGTCTCCCAGGGTATGAGCGACATAGAAATAGTCTGTATAACCTAACCGTCCGCGACACAGACCGACCACACTCCGCCACTGGGCTGCAGGTCTCCACGTCTGAGCGGCCACAGCACTCCAGCTCACCTCCACACCAGCCGCTCCAGACGCCGCCGCAATTCCTCCGCCGCTCCACCATTCCAGGCGTTGTTCCCAGCCGCAACTCCATGGGCCCCAAACATCAACTGGTTGGGGCCTTCCAGAGCGCCGCCTTTCAGGGCGCGGCTCCTCCGGGCCTTCTAGACTCTTCCAGGCCCCGCTGGGCTCAGATCGGCACTGCTAAGCTAATAATAGGTGCCACACAGAGCCCAGAGCACAGCTCTTCCGGGCTCCTCCGGTCTGGCCAAACTCTGCTGGGCTTCACCGGGCTTCACTGGGCTTCACCGGCTCACCCGAAGCCCCTCCGAGGGCCGCCGAGGCCACTGAGGACACCTGAGGATTATGCTGCTTTTGTACGTTTATATGTGGTTACATCCAAGCCCTTTATTGCTTTTAAGCCGTTTTATGCCTCTTTGAAAGGCTAGACAATAGTTGCATTCAGTATATGAACAAACAAAATGAAAATGAATTAAATATAAATATGAAAATAAGAAGAATTAAAGCTTCAGCATCATGTTAATTATTTGTTCATTCATTCATTGCATGTATAGTACATATATAACTTTTTGAGAGAGAGAGAGTTGTAGGAAGTAAAATTAGGGTTTCTCTTTATTTTATTTCAGAAATCTGAGTGACTTTATCTTGTAGTCAACCTGTATTCAGGTAAAGTTGGGGTTTGCTCAGTTCAATTCAACAGTTTAAGGACCGCACAACCAATGAAATTTTAACTCATCCCTTAAAAAGGATCAGAATGAAACTAATCTGATCTCCTGGCTGCTGTCATAGATAAACTCCATTAGTTAAAGAGATAGAAAGGAAGGCATTTTACAAGAGCAACCTTCTCATATGAGCCATCTTTTGACTTTCTTGACTCTTCACTACTAGATCTACAAACAAACAAATTGGATCAGTATGACAATAATACTGTCACTTAGAAAAGGATTTGCTCCACATACAGTATTTTGCACCAGTTGCAGTTTCTGAACGATCTCAAAATCCTTATTAGGAACATTGGAGTACTCTAATTGGGCAGATCTGTGTTCTTTAGGATGGGACACACCTGATTCATTGCTATATGTGATGATCACAGCTGCTCCCTGACCATCCTTTCCCATGCCACAAACCTGATTCTTTAAAGTAGCCCTCAGATACTCAAGGCTCACCCCAACAACCACTTTGTCCTGGCTCTGGGATGTCCTTCTTATATTTTTATGGAAGGCACATCCTCACAGCACAGATTCCATCTACATGGCAATCCATTGCAGACTAGAGGCAAATTAAAGTGATCCACCAGGAGAGTGATGCTTTCCATTGGAAAATAGAAGAAAGCCTGCTATGAAAACTTTCTTAGTTGCTGGAGACGGAACCTGAGGCAGATTGACAAATTGAAGAGCTCTGATTGGGTCACTGCAGGTCCTTCCTCTCTACTCCAGCTCCAGTGCATGGCTATTACTGCTTTAGTGCCAGAGGTTTGTACTTTGCCTGGTGACCAAATTTTTCTCTTTTCTCTTTCACTCAGAAAAACATTGACCTTGTGAAATACCCCTTTGCAGCCTACTGTCACCTTCCTCTATGCTAATAACAGAATAACCGACTTGGAAGGTCCAACCCCATGCTCAGGCAGGAGATCCTATACCATTTCAGACAAGTGGCTATCCAGTCTCTTCTTAAAGCCTCCAGTGAAGGAGCACCCACAACCTCTGGAGACAAGTAGCTCCATTGGTTAATTCTTCTCACTGTTAGGAAAGTTCTCATTCTAGGTTGTTTCTTTCCTTGATTAGTTTCCGTCCATTTTTTTTTTGGTCTTGCCTTCTTGTGCTTTGGAAAATAGGTTGACACCCCCCTCCCCCTCTTCTTTGTGGAACACTGATATCATGTCATAGTCCTTCTTTTCACTAGACATACCCAATTCCTGCCACCACTCTTCATGTGTTTTAGCCTCCAGCCTTCTAATCATTTTTTTGCTCTTTTCTGCACTCTTCCCAGAGCATCAACATCTTTTTTATAACATGGGGAGCAACACTGGATGAGGTATTCTAAGTGTGGTCTCAGCCTCTTTTTCCTTATCCACCTCATTCATCTCCTGCCTGCCTGTCCCCTCTCCCTATCATCAGGCAGCTGGATCAAGTGAAGTTCAGAGAAGGGGGACCATTCATCTCTGCTCCTCTCTCTGTCATTGCCCTTTCTTTCTCTCTGCCCTTGCTGGAGAGCACAACTGTCAATCCCAAAAGCAACAGCTGCAGTTTACTGCCGTTCTTGGAAGGATCCCTGCTTGGCCCAGGTGCAGCCATGACCTGCTGCTGCTGATGATGATGATTGTGGTGGTGGTGACCACAATGATGATGATGGAGCCAGCTGTGGTGCTCTCCAGAGAACATGGAGATACAGAAAGGGAAGGGACAGTGAACAGATCAGGGAAAGTAAAAGAGCTTCACTTGTCCTGGCTGGGAGACAGAGGCAGACAGCAATAAAGGAAGACCGATTAATTACCACTCTGTTGTAGGGCAGCAAATCTACCAGCCTTGTTGTTATGTAGTAAGAGGACTACTGTGATGGCGGTGGCTCTTATTCAACAGAGTCTCCTCCTATCTCAAGAACATGAAGGTTGTACATCACCAGGGATGTGTGAATGGAGACTTAGGGTCCTGCAGATTTGTCTACTCCTCCCATTGTGGTACAATTTGCATTCTCTTGCCCTCATGGCACAAGCTTTACTTCCAATGGGTAACACATCTATCTACCAGTCAGGGATTACTGTGTCTTCTCTTGGGAACTGACAGTCATTTACTAAATCCAGGGAGTGGTTAGGTGTTCCTGCAGAAGAGCACTTAATATTTTGGGAGGTGAAGCACTGCAACTGTCCCTTGAGGCCACATTTTCCAAAGTAGTGGAACTGATTTTACTTTAATTTACATTTAATTAAACTTAAACAGAATGAGTATGATTAATTTCCAGTCATAAATTTAATAATTTCCTCCTTTTATTACAATAAAAATTAGAATTTGGAAAGAACTTTGGGGGTTTGGGAGGCTGCAACCAAAGCTTGTCTGGGGGAATGGAGGTTTGCGTAAGTCTTTCAGACTACATTTATAGACTTTTGTTCTAGACCTTTCCTGGCAATTTCTAATAGGGAAATTGACCTACTAATGGGTGTTGGTCCCTGGATTCTAGATAACATATCTCAGGAATATCTTGATATTTAGAAGTTTGGGGATAAATGGTTGAACAATAATCCTTCAACATCATCTTTTGCCAAGGAGAACTGAACCATCATAAACACCGTAACCAATTACTCCTTCAAACATTGAACTAGACAAATGTTCCAGAAAAACATTACTAAAATGCTGCAGAGATCATAGATATAAAAGGAATTTAGGGTTGATTCAGTTGATTCATAAAAGGAATCTATGATTTATTAAGTTCTAAATATTATGATTCATGAAAACAGACAGTGGTAAAGTTGGAGGTGACCACAAGAATCATCTCATTCAATCTTCTGCATTGTACAAGACATCCATTTAAACCTTCCATTCCCCTTTAGAATCCATCTTTCAGGGTATCCAAACTGTTTAATACTCCAAAGTAAACTCCTTAAACCCAGACTGGAAAGTAGACTGCCTTAGACATACCTGTTTTGACAACTGAAGCCCCATTTAAAAAGATATATCTAAGTTTGTGTGGCAGGGGAAAACAAAAGTTAAATAAAAGGTATTACAAGATGCAAGGGAAAGACAAGGATTGGGTTTACCTGATTTGAACTTGTATTTTGAAGCTTCCAGTTTGGTTTGGATAAAAGAGAGGGAGATGCTGAGAAAGCGAAAGCTTTTGGAATTAGAAAGACATGGCTTGAGATGGTATGGGTATCTATGCTATGATAAAGACAAGGTTAATATGGATTTTAGAAATCGTTATATTAGATATGCCATATTGAGAATATGGAATAGATGCAAACCCCGGTTTTGTCCCAAAACACCGTTGTGGCTCTCAGCAGAAGAAGCATTTTATAGATGAGAATTAATGGGAAAATACAAATGGCTAACTTACCATGAGATATTGTGAAGGAGAATACAACATAAAATCAAGTGAAGAATGGGTGGCAGAGAGATACAGTTGCTAATAAGTTTCTTATTTAAAGTTATTAGAAATATGTAAAGTAGGTAAAAAAAGTTCATGGTTTTAAACACTGTGAGGCTGAATGTGAAATGGAAGTGTGTACAAACGATGAACATGTAATTGCTAAAGCCATATACACTTTTATTGAGATTTGAAACAGAAAAAGACAAAGTGAAAGAATGTATGATACAGTGGGCTAAAAATTTTGGTTATAGTATTTAGATGGAACTATGGGGAAATATGTGGTTGAAAAGATTAAAATTAATGTTATAATCTTAAAATATTTTTTTATAAAATGATGGATTGCAGATATATGATACCGGAGAAGTTATCTGAAATGTATAATGATCCTTAAGGTTTACGTTGGAAATGTGGCAATCGGAGCAAACATTTTATCAAGCTTGGTGGATGTAAAAAAAAGGAAAATGTTGGATTCAAGGATATACACTAATTCACAGAATTTTAAAGATTAATATAAATTCGAGACCAGAGATCTGTCTTTTGAGATTGATGGATGAATAGTTTGGAAAAAATATTGCAACTTTGTTTTTGCATATAACTGCAGAAAAAAAGAACAGCCTGCAGGTAGTTCTTACTTCATGACCACAATGAGGCCCAGCATTTTGGTTGTAAGTCATTGCAGTCATTAAGTGAGTCACCATGTGACCTGCATCAGTTATACGACCATTTTTATGACAGTTATAAAACAAGTATTGAAGTCATTAAGCGAATCACATGGTTATTAAGTGAATCACATGGTCATTAAGCAAATCTATTCTCTTGAATGGGGATTTTTTTTTAGCAGAAACTGGCAAATGTTGACTGCAGGATGCCACAACTGGTCATAAATGTGAGCCAATTGCCAAGTGCCTGGAATGTGATCATGTGACTGTGGGGGTATATGCAGCAGTCACAACTTTGAGGATGGGTTGTAGGCAACTTTTTAAAAAATCTGTTGTAACTACTAATGATTATTAAGTGACCAGTTGTTAAGTGAAGATGACCAAAATAGAGGAATGGTTGGCAAAGATGATGGAAGTTGCTGAGATGGATTAATTGACTTCTTTGATCAGACACAGGACAATATCTATATTTATTACTGATTGAAAATCCCTCCTGAACTTTTTCATAGAACAGAAAAACTGAACTTATGATGTGTGGTTTTGATGATTAGACAGAGGATAGATTATAGAAAGAAGAGAGTCATGCTGTAACTTTAGAAAAAGAGTAACTTTATATAATTGTACTTATAACTGCTATAAAGAAAATTGGAATCCAATTCTTTGTATCTTTTTGCTTTCTATTCTATTTTTCTTTTTTTTCCTACCACTTTTAGCATTTGGTCTTTCGCTCCAGGTATAGAGAGAGGCTAGAGCAGATGCATTTTCCTTCCTGATTCCTTTGAACTTATCAAAACAAATAGTTCTTGGCTAGAATCACCTAACCAATCTCAGACAGTTTAAACAGAGTCACACCTAGATAGGTTATCCCCAGAAGGTCTTTTTGACTCTCCAGTCCAGCCTTCATCCAAGCAGTATGACATTATCAGGATATTGACTAGCTGGAAAGCCAAGAAGATAGCCTGGAAGAGGGCAGTGGCCAAACCACTTTTGTATTGTTTCTGAAAAACCGTACATAGACATGTTAATAAAGTATATTAACTTAAGGAGAATAAGACTTTACTTTAGAAGACCACAAGAGAAAGAAGCCTTAGAAGGGGAAGGATGATGTAGATTGTTTCTATCTTCATTTATTGTGCAGACTGATAGAATAGAATAGAATAGAATAGAATAGAATAGAATAGAATAGAATAGAATAGAATAGAGTAGAGTAGAGTAGAGTAGAGTAGAGTAGAGTAGAGTAGAGTAGAGTAGAGTAGAGTAGAGTAGAGTAGAGTAGAGTAGAGTAGAACGGAACAGAATAGTAGAGTTGGAAGGGACTTTGGAGGTCTTCTAATCCAACCCCCTGCTCATGCAGGAAACCCTATACCATTTCAGAGAAATGGCTGCCCAGCCTCTTCTTAAAAACGTCCAGTGTTGGAACATTCACAACTTCTGGAGGCAAGTTGTTCCACTGGTTAATTGTTCTAACTGTCAGGAAATTTCTTCTTATTTCTAGGTTGCTTCTCTCCTTGATTAGTTTCCATCCATTGCTTCTTGTCCTTCCTTCAGATGCTTTGGAGAATAGCTTTACTCCCTCCCCTTTGTGGCAACCCCTGAGATATTGGAACACTGCTATCATGTCACCCCTTTCTTCTCTTCTTCTCTAAACTAAACATACCCAATTCCAGCAACCGTTCTTTATATGTTTTAGCCTCCAATTCCCTGATCATCTTAAATAAATGTTAAATAAATGTGCTGAGGTAAATATTTATTTCCTAGAAAACATTTTATCTCTGCTTTCTTTTTTCATTGTAGAGATGGAAAGAAAATGGAACAGCCAGTCATAAAATCCACCAAATTCAATGTTTGGGATTCAATGGATGGCATTCTGAAAATATTGCATACAGTGTGTGCAAGGAAGAAAGGATTATACCAACGGAAGGAAAGGGAGAAGCTCTTCTTTATATTCACCCTTTCCAACTTCCAACCTTTTTCAATCTAATTTAGATCACACCCCCAAGTTGATCTGAACCAACTTGACTGTTTGCAGATCTATTCTGATCTCATAATCCAGTAAACAGAGTCATGTTTATAATGTTGCAAGTCTAGAGCTAACAGAGAACTACAAGCCAATCTGGTCAGTAGCTGAGTATGGCTCCCCTAATGGCCAGCTAAATGTATTACCTGCCAGTCCATTAGTGTTTATTTTATGTCTTTTTAAGCTGGCCCAAACCTGGATGTCTTGTCCAATGCCTTTTAAAGTCTAAGTGGAAGGGAAGGAAAGAGGAGAGGAATCCTTTCCTTACTTTGCAAACAGGAGAAGCTGCCCCCTTTTTTATGCTTGCTTTGATGAACAGATTTGATTTGCAATAAAATGCAGGAAGCTATTTGAGATAAAGCTATGTGAAGAAAATTGAAATGCTAAACATAAAAAAATACCCTCTATAAATTAACCCCTGCAAACTCTTCCCACTCATGGAGGCTACCAACACTTAAAACTGTGTGCTGATCGTTCGCTTCCTAAGGAATTCAACAGGCAGGTATGACAGGATGCCAGGAGCTGAAGAGTCTTCTCCAATGGAGCACAGAAGGCCCCTTCAGGCCAGGCCACCAGTGTTTCTTCTTCAGTAGTGGTGTTCTCTGCCTTCAAATGGCATTTTCTTGTCCATGGATCACTGCCATGGTGTTGTGATTCAGGGTCAGCCTGTGGGTTTGGCAGTTGGGTCGGACGACTCAGAGGAGGAGGAGGGGGTGTTGAAGAGCTTGCCGATGATGGCCTTGAGGCTCCGCAGAGCCCTCAGCCAGGCCCCTCCCACCTGGTCACGACGGAGACCCAGCTGTGTGAGCCTGACAGCGTGGATGAAGATGACCCACAGCTGGCCCTGTTCAAGGACGCCCGACGCAGGAGGCAGTCAATCAGGAGTAAACAGAGGAAGGCAATGGGGCACCTCGGAAGGAGGCAGAGAGAAGCCATGCCCTGAACTGTATAAAAGGGGAATGCGTGGGAGGGCTGGTTTGCTGAAGGCAACCGCTTGAATAGTTCCTGTTTCTTAGCTCCTGTTTCATGGTTGGTGTCTTGTTTTGCTCTGTTTTATGTTAATAAATTTGGCAGGCTTAATTCCAGCCTCTTGCCGTTTGTAAAGGGGTTGTCCCTGCCTTTTCTGCAGGGCCGATAGCAGGCTGGTACAGAACACATGGGGTAACATTAATGTTGCTGGCAATTACAAGCTCCCAGTTATATGAGGGTGATTCAGAAATAAACCTCCGTTTGGTTATCAATGACAGGCACTCACAGATACAGAACTTTTATTATACATGTTAGAAAACTACATTACATTACTTTTTGACATAATCGCCATTCAAATTGAGGCACTTGTCATAAGGCCTTACAAGGTTTGAAATTCCTTAGCAGTAGTCACTCGGCACCAAATCTGGGCTATGGGGTGGGGTGATCAAAAGTATCTGAACGGATGCTTGGGTGTGTCTAACGGTGTGCGGGCAAGCATTATCGTGAACCAACACCACACCGGAAGTCAGCATGCCCCCATGCTTGTTATGGATGGTTCGTCTGAGTTTTCATAACGTTTCACAGTTGACTTCTGAATTGATGGTCAAACCACACTCCCTGAACTTCACTAGCAATAATCCTTTGGCATCTTCACATTTGGTGGGATTTTCTATGGTACCACTTCCGGTGTGGTGTTGGTTCACAATAATGCTTGCCCACACACTGCTAATGCACCCAAGAACTTTTGAAGCAGTTCCATTGGGATATTTTTGATCACCCCCGTTATAGCCCAGATTTGGCGCTGAGCAACAATTACTAAAGAATTTCAAACCTTGTAAGGCCTTATGACAAGTGCCTCAATTTGAATGGCGATTATGTCAAAAAATAATGTAATGTAGTTTTCTAATGTGTATAATAAAAGTTCTGTATATGCGAGTGTCTGTCATTGATAACCAAACGGAGATTTATTTCCGAATTGCCCTCATATTATATGCTGGAGTAGGTCTCTTCTCATCCTGTTGTCTTTGTCTGAAAGATCTCAAAGATCTATTATTTCATCCCTCAAACAATTACAAAAAGAAAGAAAGCAAATCTGATATAATAATTTCAACAGTTCACTCATGTTTGTCACAAAGATGGGGAACTTCTCCATCTTGTACTATCCTGATTTGACTTTCTCAAAATGGAAATATATATGCAGTTTCATTTTATTTAATGAGAGTAATAAATTTGATTATTCTGATTCTGCAAGACAGATGAACATTCTAGGCCTCCTTGTCTACTAGGATAAAAACATGTCAATTAGACAAGAGCTATAAAAAGGAATAGGAAAGTTGCTTGCAAGACACAAACCTGTATGTGCGTGTGTGTGTGCGTGCACGCACGCACGCGTGCGTGTTGCAAAACTCTAGCCTTTTTCCCATGGCCAAAGGTTGTAGTGAGAAGGAGCAATGACATCATGACGTAATGAGAAAGGGAGTGAGAGATTTTCAGTACAGGTTTGGATTTTGTTTTGTTTTTAATTAATTAGGGTAAGTGCTAGTTTTGCTTTAGGTATGTTAAACCTATTCAAAACCTAACAGGCCATTTTTCTTTCCTGCTAAACATCAGTGGGAAATTGTTTTGCTTTTTCAAAGTGGTTGGTGTTTGTTTGTTTTTGCAGCATGATCTTGAGGGAGTAAAGGGAAGAAGCAAAGCTCCTTTTTAAACAAGAGTTAAAATAAACAAAAAAAGACTGTAACTTACCCGGAAGAAACCATAGTTCATATTCTGAATATCCCTGATAGATGGATGGTTTCTTGGAGCTCTTTTAGTCTTCTTGTTTATCTCCAAGCTTTTAAAATACTTTTTTTTAACTCTGCAATTTCTAGAATGTTTTCCCACCTAAATTTCCTTTTTCAAACCTTTAAACCTGCCCTTCGTACAGTTAAGCAATCGTCTTAAAAAATGTATCACATTATCCAGAATTACTAATTGACTATTTATCATTCTGAAATGTTTAAAAGTTAGCATATGTCTTTTTACCCACTCAATGGTTAATTATACATTGCCACTCTTCTGGGGTGCACATTGAAATAATACTAAAAACTAGAAACAGCATGAGACAATATATCGCAATTGCTAAGATGGTAAAACTCTGTTCCTTAAGTTAGGAAGAGAGAGAAACAGAGAGATTGATGGATTACAGACCTTCCATTCTGCTTGATGGTATCCCCTGTGGCATGGGACAGAATTTTTGAAAACTTCTAGAATACTACATTTTGCCCCACCACATGGTAGTGCCAAGTAAAGATCAGGAAAGACTAAGCAAGACCTCCCCTCCTTGGTTCTTCATTGGGAGATCACTAGGAAATACAGAGGCCAGAGACTAGATTAGGAAGTAAAAAAAACATCATGAAAGAAGTTAGAGTCAAACCACTTTCTTGTTTCCATGAAATCAGCAGCTACGTACGTTCAGCTTGATGGAAACTTACCTTCTTTTTCTTTCTTTTGTCCTTGTATATTTTACTAGTATGTAAAAGAAAGAAAAGAAGGCTGCTTCAAGAAGTTTTAAATAATCTTATTTTGGAAAGAGGACTTAAAGTACATTTGCAGCAGGGATATTAGTAGTGGAAGTTTAGACAAAAATGATAGAACAGGGAAAGCCTGGGGGGGGGGAAGGGAGCAGAGATAGTTATTACAAGTTGGCAGAAATCAGTAGGTTTGTGATAACATTTCTTAACTTTGAAATTCTCTACCTTTAATCTACACATGGCAGTTAGGGATCTTCTCCTATTCATCATGGGTTCAATTGGCACAGGGCTGCTCTTGTGAGTTGTTATGTATTGGGCTCAGTTGTAACACCACGTAGTAAGCTGGAGCAGCTAACGGCTCTCCAGCAACCCAGACTCCCTGTCTCCAGTACGGCTATTGGCTGCCCCTAGGCAGCAATGGGTTGCTTCAAACCTATTGGCTGCCACCTAGGGGCCAGGCTATAAATTGCTGCAGGCTGCAGCCCAATTCTCAGTTCAGATCCTGCAAGCAATAAACCATGAGCTTTGCTGAACTCACTTGCCTCATCTCCTTTCCTGTGCAACGAACTCACTACACAACACTGGCGACGAAGGTGGGATCCTGCTTCTCTGGAAGAGCTGAAGTTCACTAGGGGAGAGGCAGCGCACACCTGGCGAGAAAAGGCATTTCCCCCCCCTACGGTCGGCTAGCCAGACACGCTAGTGACCATGTGCTCAGCGGATCAATCCTTGGGCCTTGGAGAAGCAGGATCAGAAGACACAGGAACCAGCCGAGAAGACCAGAAGAATGCCGAAGGTTGGAAGGCTGCGCGAGTTTGATGTCAAGCATCCAGAGGGATGGCTATCCTACTTGTCCCAGGTAGAAAACTACCTCCGGGCAAACCAGGTCACAGAAGACGGACTGAAGGCCGCCACGCTGCTCTGTGTGTGCGGCCCAGCCACATTCGACCTGGCCAAAAATCTCTTCACCCCGATGCTGCTGGAGTCAGTCTCCTACGCTGAGCTTAAGAAGAAGCTAGGAGAACATTTCCAGCCGAAGATGTCGGTGATTGCTTGGCATTACGCATTCGAACAGCAATTGCAGCAGCCTGGTGAGACAGCGTTAGAATACATTGCGGCCTTAAGGCAGGCCGCACGCCTGTGTAAATTTTTGGACGTTGAAGAGCGACTGCAAGACCAGCTTGTCTGCAGCCTATGGAACCAAACGCTTCA
This sequence comes from Vipera berus, assembly GCF_964194415.1. Lineage (NCBI taxonomy): Eukaryota > Metazoa > Chordata > Lepidosauria > Squamata > Viperidae > Vipera > Vipera berus. The sequence goes on along the minus strand of NC_138202.1, from coordinate 129,179,543 downwards.
GCAAAGATTTTTTGCCAGACCAAATTTAACCTTCATTGAAGCCCAGGATGAAGTCATGGCAGACGAAGCCACCAGGGGTGCAGTCCAAACAGTCCAGCCCACCAAAATGACGAAACACGAAGAAACAGTCCACCACAAGGACGCCAAACGCTCAGAGGAATCTTCAGAGGAAGAAGACCCTGAAGTCAACAAGCTTCGTAAGCAACCTGACACACAGCACCGCAGCAGCAAGCAGCAATAGACACATTACAAAGCAGTTCTCTTACCTAGATGTAAAGGTTGTGGTGGCAGCCACCAACACGCTGATTGCAGATTCTGGTCAGCCATGTGCAGGGCCTGCGGCAAAACAGGCCATATCACAGCAGTTTGCAAAGCTTGCCAGAGGGACCGGTCACCAAAACACCAGTCAGAAGATCTGACCAGGAGAGGTACCAGGGCCCAGGGACCATTTAGTGTGGGCTTTTGTACAAGCCGCAGAAGTGTATACCACACTGGCGCCCAGCACCCCCTCAAACCAAAATTTAAACTGCAGGTGGAGCTACAAGGCATCCCCTGTAAAATGGAGTTGGACACAGGCTCTGCTGTCTCCATTATTTCCCTGGACACGTTTAATTTTGTGTGCAGTCACAGTAGAAAATGGGCCAAGCTAAGGCCCTCCGACATAATTTTAACTGATTTTCAAAACGCTCAAGTCAAAGTTAAGGGGGAAGCCACCTTGGCTGAAAAATTTAAAGGGTTTTATGGGCACCTGGATGTCATAGTAGTAGGGGGCCAGAGAATGAGTCTAATAGGACTCAATTGGTTTGATGCTTTAGGCATTCAAGTAACCGGTATCAACCGGACACAAGCTGCAAATCTAACGTCAGTTTGCGAGGACTTTGCAGACGTATTTGATTCAGCCCTAGGAACATACACAGGCCTGCCTATCTCATTCAAGCTAGATCCCAACGTGGTCCCCATTAGGATTAAGCCTTGAAGGGTTCCCTTTGCACTCAAACATAAAATTGACAAGGAAATAGACAAGCTTGTAGAACAGGGCGTTTTACAACTAGTTGATGGTGGGGAGTGGGAAACTCCTATAGTCACACCACTTAAGGCCAATGGAGAAATTAGAATTTGTGCAGACTATAAATGTACTATTAACAAAGCCCTTAAGCAACACGCATACCTGTCCCAGTGGTGAACCACATTTTAGCTTCTTTGCAAGGGGGCATTATTTTTGCAGAATTAGATTTGGCACATGCCTATCAGCAATTGCCGGTCAATGAGGCCACAGCCACAGATCAGACGATCATGACTCACAGGGGGGCTTTCAAAGTGAAGCGTTTACAATTTGGAGTTAGCGTTGCTCCAGGCATTTTCCAGCGAATCATGGAACGCACACTTAAAGGCATTCAGGGTGTATGCCCTTATTTTGACAATGTACTTACTGCTGGGGAATCTACAGAGGTGTTAGCCAGCAGGCTCAGGGCTGTCTTACAGAGGCTTCGCAAAGCAGGCCTCAAATTAAAAAAAAAGTAAATGTAGTATTGGGGTTTCTTCAACTGAATTCCTGGGATTTCGAATTGATGCTAACGGCATTCACCCTGCTGAATCTAAAGTGAAGGCCATTCAATTGGCTCCTAGTCCTAAATCCAAAGGAGAGCTACAAGCATTCTTGGGCCTCCTCAACTTCTACCATGCATTTCTGCCTAACAAGGCCGCATTGGCAGAGCCTCTTCACAGGCTCTTAGATAAGAAAGCTCCATGGAAATGGACCAGCATTCATGAGAAAAGTTTCCAGGACCTAAAGGCACTATTGTCAGTTAAATCTACTGTAACTCATTTTAGGGAGTCTAAACCAGTCTGTTTAGCATGTGATGCATCTCCTTATGGGGTGGGGGCAGTATTGAGTCATTTAGAAAAGAATGGAATACAAGTCCCTATTGCATTTTATTCAAGGACACTGTACTCTGCTGAGTGTAACTACGCTCAAATTGACAAAGAGGCCTTAGCCATTGTAGCAGGAATAAAAAAAATCCATGACTATTTATATGGCAGGGACTTCACGGTCTTCACAGACCACAAACCACTGTTGGGACTCTTCACAACAGACAAACAAACTCCCCACATACTTTCCCCAAGAATGTTGAGATGGTCTATTTTCCTTTTTGCATACACATTTAAGCTGGTTTACAAACCCGGCAAAGAAATGGGCCATGCTGATGGCCTGAGCAGACTCCCACTGCCACTAACAGAAACAGACCCAGCCCCTGCAGCCAGAATTCTGTCCATTCAGGACCTGCCAGAATTTCCCCTCCACACTGGGGACATAGCTGTAGAAACAGCTACAGATAAAACACTTAGTAGAGTGCTTTCATGGGTACACATGGGGTGGTTAGATAAAAGCCAGAGGCTCTGAGTTCCAGATTTATTTTGTTAGAAGACATGAGCTATCACCCCTCACAAGGGGTGCATCCTATGGGGGAACAGAGTCATAATTCCCTCTTCACTGAGAGATAGAGTTTTACACTCACTACATGAAGGCCATCTAGGCATTGTCAGAATGAAAGCTTTAGCTAAAAGCTACCTTTGGTGGCCTGGTCTAGACAAGGACATTGAGGCACAGGTACATGGATGTTACACATGCCAGCAATCAAGGCCTGAAATGCCACAAGCTCCAGTTCACAGGTGGGAGGAAACGCACACTCCCTGGTCTAGAATTCACATAGACTACACTGGGCCCTTTCAGGGACAGGTCTTCGTCATAGTGGTGGACAGCCACTCCAAATGGCTTGAAGTAATCCCAGTTGCAAACATGACTACTGCTAAGACCATCCAGGTGTTGAGAAAACTCTTTGCCACACATGGGTTGCCAGATGTCTTAGTTTCAGACAATGGGGCCCAATTCACTGCTGCTGAATTTCTGCGTTCCTAAGAGCAAACCTCATCAGACGTGGAACGTCTGCCCCTTTTCACCTGTCCTCTAATGGTGAAGCTGAACGTATGGTGAGGACCACGAAGGAATCACTTAAACACATAGTTACAGGGGACTGGCATCACAGACTGGCAGATTTTTTACTTTGCCAGCATTCTATGCCCTGCACTGCTACAGGCAAAAGTCCTGCAGAACTTCGTTGGGGGAGGCAACTGATCACTAAACTGGACAGGTTGCATCCAGATAGAGTGGCAGCAGAAGCCTCTCGACCAAAACCCCCAAGGGGGCTGCAAGTGGGCGATTGGGTATGGGCCAGAAACTATGGACATGGGAATCTGTGGGTTCCTGGTAAAATTACCAAATCATCTGGTCCCCTTTCTTACGAAGTGGGGCTGGAGGGAGGACGAGTCATCAGACGCCACATTGATCAACTCAGAAAATGGTTTCCAGAATGGCCACTAAGTGAGGACTGCGTCATAAGTCTCTCCCAAAGTCCCCAAACTTGCAGCCAAGCCAGCCCATACATGGACTCTCAAAACTCTTCCTTCATAAGCAATGAGGAATTGGGCGTAGAGGAGGGGAGTCCAGAATTGCAACATGGATCCCCTGACAGAGCAAGCCAACTGGATTTTAACAACTGCTGTGCTAGCTGTGCTGATCAATCTGACTCTGGGGTGGGCCAACCAGGACAGGCCAGTCAGAGAGCATCTAATTCCTTTGACTCAAGTACATCAAGGGACACCTGTCTGCCTGGCCCGATGGGTAAGCTGGTAGAACAGAAAGTGACTGGAACTCTGAGGTGTTCCACAAGAGCACGCAAGCCTCCTATTTATCTAGCTGATTATGTTGTAAAATAAAAGAACTATAATGTTGTCTGTACTGTTGACTTGTTGCTGTACTGAAACAATAATGATGTTAACTGTCTAATGTGCTGTTAATGGAAGCCTATTCATTCTGGTGTTAAAATTGTGTAACTTGGCTAACTGATGCTATGATGTTAAATCTTGTATTGTTGTTAATAGTTGCTATGATGTTAAGTCTTGTAACTTGTATTGTTTGCCAATTGTTGCTATGATGTTGTCTGTTTTAAGAGGGGACGGGTTCTAATGTACTTAAAGTACATTTGCAGCAGGGATATTAGTAGTGGAAATTTAGACAAAAATGATAGAACAGGGAAAGCCGGGGGGGCGGGGGGAAGGGAGCAGAGATAGTTATTACAAGTTGGCAGAAATCAGTAGGTTTGTGATAACATTTCTTAACTTTGAAATTCTCTACCTTTAATCTACACATGGCAGTTAGGGATCTTCTCCTATTCATCATGGGTTCAAATGGCACAGGGCTGCTCTTGTGAGTTGTTATGTATTGGGCTCAGTTGTAACACCATGTGGTAAGCTGAAGCAGCTAAGGCTCTCCAGCAACTCAGACTCCCTGTCTCCAGTACGGCTATTGGCTGCCCCTAGGCAGCAATGGGTTGCTTCAAACCTATTGGCTGCCACCTAGGGGCCAGGCTATAAATTTTCCAACTTTACTATTATGGTTATGATTACCTTTGCAGCATTTATATTATCACAACAATTGTAAATATTACTGTGGCCTTGTAGGCAGTGAAGGAAATGCACAACACAAAGATAGCAGTGTCCTTAAGGCCTCCAGGAACTGTGGTTCTAAGTTGGTTTTCACTAAAGGCTAACACAGAGAAAAGAGTACATTCTGAATTTATGGGTCTTGTTTCCAACCCTAGTACTGTGAATTCCTCCCCCCCCCCCCAATACTCCTTGGATGAATAAATATTGATGCCAGTTTAATTTTTTTTTAAAAAGACTCATGCCTTCTAGGTGTTTTAACCCTGAATATACCTCACCCTCTTCACCATCTTACCTCTGTCAAGGAGATAAATCATGTTTTCAGTCATATGTAATATATTCCAGATTGGTTATATTGTTTATAGATTGATTCTGTCACTACCTGGGAATTCTCTGGTGTACTTCAGGATTTATGTTCCTTTGCTCTTCATACACAATTGTTCTTATTTGTTACTCTGTACAAAATAGATAGATAGATAGATAGATAGATAGATAGATAGATAGATAGATAGATAGATAGATAGATTTCGGCCCCAATACACAGTGGAACACAGCTAGGTCATTATCTAATGAATTATTATGTTGCAAAGAAGCCATCCCTCATTTCTGTGTGACCTAGGAAGATGCAATTGAGATGTCAGGTAATTTCTGGAGTTCCTTTTATGGGTATCAATTTTTCCATCAGCAGGTGACCTTTGGGGTTATTGTCCAAAAATGGAAAGATAGTGTTTGGAATGTGTGTACCTAATATTTCACAAATCCATTCTTCTTTATAGCTAGGGCTGTGCTTTGATTTTTATATTTGATGGTGTTATTAGGCTCTCTTCTTTGTTTCAGGATCCAATCTGGGTCGGTCACTGGGACCAGAGGTCAGTCTTCCAAGCTTTCGGACTCATGCTGATGCCCATCCTTGGAGAACTTCTCTCTATTGAAACATTCTGGTAGAGACAAGTTCCCTGAAAATAGGCTCCAGCACGTGTTCGAAAGCTTGGAAGCAATACCAATAGCACTTAGACTTATATGCTATTTCACAGTACTAAGCGGTTTACAGAGTCAGCATATTGCCCCCCAACAATCTGGGTCTTTATTTTACCAACCTTGGAAGGATGGAAGGCTGAGTCAACCTTGAGCCAGTCAGAATTGAACCACCAAACTGCGGGCAGCCAGCAGGCAGCAGAAGTAGCCTGCAGTACTGCACTCAAACCTTTGTGCCACCACGGCTCATGACTAAGCCTCTGGTCTCGATGACTGATCCAGATTGGATCCTGCAACATTATCCAGGGACACGTATATTTGCCCTCTCTTCTTTGTATTTCCAATAGTAATCTGAATGACTTCACTTCAAATGGCCAATATATTTCCTTCCTCCATTCCCAATTATGCACTTGGAAGCCAGGATTGTCTGATGTCCAGTTCTAATGATGGCATGGGATTTCATCAGTGCCAAAGAGACTGTATGCTTATAGGAGGCTCTGTGAAAATGCAGGGATCTCTATTACTGTGAGGTGAGGTCCAGCTCTAAAGCAGGGTAGATATCTACTTAATGGCTGGGGACCATAGGAAACATGGGCAGAATTTGTATATGTAGAGGCAGAGAGACAAAAAAAAGGAGCCTTGGTGGAGCAGTGGGCTAATGCTTTCTTAAGTAACACCAGCTGCCTGCAATTAGTGCAGGTTCACATCCCACCAGGCTCAAGGTTGACTCAGCCTTCCATCCTTCTGAGGTAGGTAAAATGAGGACCCAGATTGTTGGGGGCAATAAGCTGACTTTGTAATAATGCCGCTTGGGGGGGGGCGAAAGCCCTAATAAGCAGGCATATACTTAGAATGAAGGCTATTGCTAAGCACATTGGTTGGTGCTTAAATTGTAAGCCGCCCTGAGTCTTTGGAGAAGGGCGGGATATAAATGGGGTTAAAATAAAAATAAAATAAATAAATAAAATCCCCCTTTTCCAAGTTGTGGAGGGTGAGGTTAGAAGTGCTCTCCAATCACTGCAGAAAGGGGACCCAGGGGCCACATCCCTGCTTTAAATAAATGCTTACGTCTATTTTAGGGAAGAGGTCCCAGCAAATGGCTTTTGGTGTTACAAGAATGCTGTTCAGTAGTAACTGCTTTATAATGGGATTGCATCTCGACTGTGTATCTCACCTCCACTGGGAAATCATCTTCTTTCTCTGTAGGGTGGATCATCTGCCACTATAGAACTATGTGACATTATTCAACAAGATTGAGAAAATATACTAAAAAGTTTCATTTAGCATTTGAATAAGTATTAGTTTTATATGATGTATTATCAGTTATTCATTATTGGTTAGTAATTTAGTTATGTTTAAGGGGAGTTAAAGCGCGATAGAATTTAATATGTTTTTTTTTAGTTAGGTAGCATATTTTAGCTTAAGTTTGTAAAGTTAATACCCTGCATTCAGCTCTGGAAAGTCAGGGGGGGAGGGTTAGGGAGGGCAAGGGGGAGGGGGAGGGAGGGAGTTTATGTTATTAAAAAATGTATTTTAAAATTTTTCAATAAAAAATAAAAAAATAATTAAAAAAGATTGAGAAAATATATAAGGGAATACACACACACACACACACACACATATATACATATATATATGTTTTAAATGTTTGTTAAGCATTCAGACTACACTTGCTTGGTCCCAGACACGGGACAAATCTTATTTCCTATTTCAGCCTAGCCGAAGACCATCTACAGGCAGTAGCCACAGCAGTGGCAGCTCATATTTGTGTAAATTTTAATTTTTTTTGGCTTGCTAACAAAGAATAAAGGGAGACCGATATGATCATTTGAAATGATCATATCGGTCTCCCTTTATTCTTTGTTAGCAAGCAATATATATATATATATATATATATATATATATATATATATATATATATATATAGCTGACTGATGAAAACAAATAAGTTTGAAATGCATATCGGTCTCCCTTTAATTCTTTGTTAGCAATCTAAAAAAAAATTTACACAAATATGAGCTGTCACTGTTGTGACTACTGCCTGTGGATGGCCTTCGGTTAGGTGTATATATATATATATATATATATATATATATATATATATATATATATATATATATATATATATATATATATATATATGTCAAATGTTAACTATTTAGATTACCTTGCTAGGCCCCAAACATGGGGCAAATCTTTATTTCCTGTTTTCAGCCTATCTTGAAGGCCATCGAACAGGCAGTAGTTACACCAGACAGCTCGAATCTCAGAAGGGTATGGCTGACTGATGAAAACTAATAAGTTAGAAATGCATTTCAGTCTCCCTTAATTCTTTGTTAGTAATTGTAGGCGCAATGTTTCGACGGAATCCCATCCGTCATCATCAGGCTGGTGGCTTCTGCTTCCTTCTTCTGGGAGAAGCATGTGGTAGTGGCTTCTTCTGGGAGAAGCATGCTTCTCCCAGAAGAAGGAAGCAGAAGCCACCAGCCTGATGATGACGGATGGGATTCCGTCGAAACGTTGCGCCTACACCTCCATTTCTACGCGGGAAAAAACCCGAATGACCAAAGGTCCACATATATATATATATATATATATATATATATATTTGCCCCACTTTGATGACATGATGCTATCTGGATGTTTTTTTTTTGGGGGGGGGAGTTTTATTTACTAAAAAAAGCACTGTCCAGAGTTGCTTTCACTAGAGTCACTCTGTGAAGGAGATAGGTCATGTGTATGTATGTACATATGTATGTGTATATCTGTGTGTACGTGTATACACACAAACACACACAAACACACACACATACGTACAGGAGAGAGAGAGAGAATAAAAATAAACAATTGGTTGCATCAAACATTATCATGTAATATAAGGTGCAGTTGGTTGCCTGATTAATGTGAAGAAATCATAGATAGTGGACTCTAGTTTTATTTATTGAACCTGTGCCAAAACTGGTCCTGAAACTAGCTGGGCTGATGCAAGAACCCAAGCAACCAGTGGAGCTCATGGAGCAGAGGTGTCACAATGGTGAGTGAAAGCAAGACCATCACTGTCCACACCATCACATTCTGGATCAGTTGAGCTTCAAGGGCAGTTTCACAGAGCCCCAATGAATCTTTGTTTGAGAAGTAGCAGCTGCAAGAACTCAGGAACTAGGATTGTTCAAAGGAGTTCAAGTTTATTCGAGGCTATCCGTAAACAAGAATCTGAACTACTAATGATCAAGGCAACTTGGCTGTAGGGAAGAGTCAATGGAATTCAAGGGGGGCTGGACTTAGGTCTCTTCTGTGTGTGAAGGGACTCCCAACAGAGGATGTTTGACCCCTCCCTCAGGCTCAGCCGGTCTTCTCCTGCGTCAAGCCTGATCAGGTTGTATGAATGCTATTGGTCAGGAAAGAGCATAACATGTCTTCTGGGCTCCCTGGTACTTTGCTTAAACAAGGACTACCCAAACTTTGTTATTTTGCTCTTGCTCTATAGACGTGGCCTGTTCTTAAATCCCAACTTCTGATTTGTGCTTTGGACCTGACATATTCTTGGCTCTGGAACCAATCCCTTTTATTCAGTTAAATAAAATGGCCACCTCAGGCAGGAGATTTATAGCAGTAGTCAATAGGTAATACATTTTTAGTTATTTAAAGATATTACCAATGCATTATTTCCTGTCATAGAATCAATGTTATGAGAGATGCATTGGGGATAATTGGCCTCAGGGTGCACAACACCCAGCAACAATGGCATAGCTAGCATATTTAACATCTGCAGCAGATCAGTTTATAACACACAATCACAAGTCAATTTGGTGTAGTGGTTTCAGCATCAGACTAGCTCTAGTCCTGCCCTAACCACAAAGCCAGCTAGGTGACCTTGGACCAGCAAGGACCTGTAACTGGGGCACAGCGCTCCCCCCAGCCCTCAATATGCCATTGCTTGGCACCTAGTTTCAGAGATTAAACACAATGAATTGCATAGGGAGGATGCCCTTTGCTACTCTGTCTCAGCAAAATCTCTTGGCCCATCCTTGGCCCATCCTCAGCCTTGGCAGAGTTCTTATATCTTCAAAATAGACGTTAAGTCTAAAAAGTTAACAGTAATCATTTTTTCCTCTACTTTCTTCTTATTTTTTATTTTTTAATTCCATTTATATCCCGCCCTTCTCCGAAGACTCAGGGCGGCTTACAAACATAGCAGTAGCCTTCATTCTATGTATATGCCTGCTTATTAGGGCTTTCACACACACCCCAAGCGGCAGCTTAATTGCCCCCAACAATCTGGGTCCTCATTTTACCTACCTCGGAAGGATGGAAGGCTGAGTCAACCTTGAGCCTGGTGGGATGCGAACCTGCACTAATTGCAGGCAGCTGGTGTTACTTAAGGAGGCATTAGCCCACTGCTCCACCAAGGCGCAGTATGTGACTATTTAGGGAACTGTCCTCTTCTTTGCAAATCACTTTTTTTTTACAAAGAAGGCATAATAAGAAGTAGATTTTTATTTATTTAAGGAAAAAAGATCTGCATTTATTGTACATCTTTCACAGACAGTTCACATCAGAACCAGACATGAATCTCTGAGCTTCCCAAATCAGACACAAGTGTTTCCATTGGGCAAAGGTGGTCGTCGGTGATGAAGCATCTTTCAAGAAGTTTGTTTGTTGCAGCTCCCATAGCATATTAATAGCAGCGGAGATCAATTAAGTTCTAAAGAGGTTCTAATTAGCATCCTTGCAAACTGTTAAATTCATTATACAGATGTCAGAAGGGGAGAGGAATTCTACCTTGTCACAGCAGTGATGATAAATCACTGCCAATTAACTACAGAGCTAAAAGGCACATGATAGTGAACATCAGACGTGGGAAAATATGGTCTTGCTAGAGGAATTACATACTTCCTACAGGTTCTAACACAAATATGAATTGGTCTTCTCCACCTGTTCTCCTCAGATACATTATTCTCTATTGTCTTATTTATTTTTTCTTACGGGATATATCCTCAACTATATAGCCAATTAGAAATATTTTATTAAATAAGCAATTCTTATCACCCATAACTAATTACAGTTTTATAGGCCGGCATCTCTGGAAAGTTTCAAGTTGCAGATTCTTGTTACCAGTCCTGATATGTGGCAAATTTACACAGCTAGCTAGCCCCGCTTTCATCCCATGTTTTTGTTACTGAGAAACCTTGATGCCTTAAATCAGCCTTCTTCCAGAGCGTGCTGTTGTGGTGAAGGCTAAGCAGTCTTCTGTGTCCTGCTGTCCACTCAGCTTTGTTGTGCCCCAGTCCAAGAGCTGTGATTGATGGCCAAAGAAAACCAGTGCACGTGAAGCCATCGATCACATGCTGCAGGCTCAGTATCCTTCAAACTCCAGTGTTTTTCAAGAGAGTAGTAATCTGACTGACCAATGACCTTTTTCATTAAAGGAAATGTGGGTGTGGCTACTGGGAGTCTGGTTGCCTTTGCAGCAAAAAGAAAATTTAGGGATAAAGAGCTCAGGGACCATATGGGAGGATGCAGTCCCACAGGGAATTGGGAAACCAACTGGAGTCTCAATATTCATTAACACGGAACACATCATTTTAGACTTCTCTTGGTATGTTGACTGCAGATCCTGAAGCAGAATAATTGTAAGGACCTATCTCAGCTAAGCCTCCCAAGAAAGCAGAACTCTTGGAACAGACATTGTCTCAAGAGGAAATTTTATTAGGGGCTATTGACAGTAGGGAATCAAGGCGAAGCAATATATTAAAAGCAACATTCAATACTCCTCCCCCCAGAGTCTCCCAGCCAATCCACAAGTGGCATCATGTTTTGGTAACTGGTCATTTTGGTGGGCTCCTCAAGGTCTTTCTCACTTTTGATTTCTCCTGGCTCCAAGCACAAACCGTCTCTTGGATAAGGGAGAGACATTCCATCCCCTGGGGGAAAGGCATCCTGCAGACAGTGCAAGCAATCCCCAAAGCTCCCCTCTCCCAACAGAATGGCAGACCATAAAGAAAAGCTTCAGAAAAGGGAAAATAGGCATAGGGTTAAAATACATTTCTTTGGGGACCTGACATATATACCCCCCCCCCAGAAAAATTGGTTATCCACCTGTGAAGACATAACAAAGGAATGGAAAGAAAGCAGAGAAAACAACCACATTAATCAGGTTTATCAGGATACTTAGAGAGAAAACGCTTTTGTAACTTGGGAGCTCTAACCTGTTTCTTATATACCCATTCATTATGAGCAGAGGGAAAGTTTTTCCAAGCTACTAAATATTGGATGGAAACATGGTGTCTATGGGAATCGAGGATGTCACGTACTTCAAAGTGTTGCTCCCCTTCCACCCATACTGGTATAGGCACAGGAGGGGCCAGGAGCCTAAAGGTAGACGTAATTTCAGGATTGAGCAAACTACAATGAAAGACAAGATGGATCTGTCATAGGCTTTTAGGAAGCTCTAGTTCCACAGTTACTGGGTTAATAATGCATTTAATGGGAAAAGGTCCTACAAACTTAGGACCTAACTTCTTAGAGGGTTGCAAGGATTACAAATATTTTGTAGAGAGATAAACTTTGTCTCCAATCTTGAAAGGTTTCTACTCTACCCTCTTTTTATCAGCTTGGGCCTTATAGGCGTCTCTGGCTTCATCTAGTGTTTACATAGTACTGGTAGGTATTTTGTAACTGTTTGATCCATTCTTGCAAAGACGGAATGTCTGGTTCTTTAATAGGCAATTTTAGAATGGGGACAAATGTCTGGCCATTGCCAAACTGAAATGGGGTATAATCAGTCCTTGAATGTACAGCATTATTATATGAAAATTCTGCAAAAGGCAATAGATCAGTCCAATTATCTTGCTGGTAGTTGATAAAGCATCTAAGATACTGTTCTAGAACTGAGTTCAGTCTCTCTGCCCCCCCCCCCATTCATTTGAGGATGATAACTAGATGGTAGTCCCTGACTAGAACCCAAGAGATCCAGAAAAGCCTTCCAGAACATAGAAGTGAATTGAACCCCCCTGTCCAAAATGATGCATTGTGGGGTCCCATGGAATTGGTAGATGTGTTGCACAAATAGTTTAGCCAATGTTTTAGTGGTCAGGATCTTTGGGCACGGGATGAAGTGGGCTTGTCTAGAAAACAAGTCTGTGACCACCCAAATAACTGTATTTCCAGCACTTTCAGGAAGCTCCACAATAAAGTCCATAGAGATCTCCCTCCAGGGTGCTGAAGGGCTCGCCAATGGCTGTAAAAGTCCTGGCGTCTTCCCTTGCCTCCGCTTACCTGCAGCACAAATGTGACAGCTCACTACATAGCTTTCTATGTCCTTTTTCAAAGAGGACTACTAAAATTGCCTTTTTAAAAGATGTAGGGTTTGACAAATCCAAAATGTCCAGCAATCTTTGAATCATGTCCAGCTTGCATTATTCTCAGTCTTAGAGTTGCTGGAATGTATATTTTCTCTCCAACCCAAGCCAGGTCATCTTTAATTAAACACAGATTCTTAGGTTCCCTGGAACCACTCATCAGTTTCCAGTGCTTTTTTGAACTCCTGGCATGCTAGCTTGTCTATTGGCATCAAGGCTTTGCTTTGTGCTCGGGTAGTGACAGGTGCTGCAAATTGTTTAGGAGTCATAAACGGTTTAACTACTTCAGATTTTGCTCTATTATATTGTGGCATTCTAGATAGGGCATCTGCTAGAAAATTCCTCCCCCAGGGAGGTAATGGATTGTAAAGTTAAATTGGTGGGAATGTTGGGACCACCATGGTTGTTTGGGAGATAACTTCCTAGGTGTTATCATTGCTTCAAGGTTCTTATGATCGGTCCATACTTGGAACAGTATTTTACTCCCCTCTAGGAAATGCCTCCAGGTTAGGAGCACCCATCGCACAGCGTAGGCTTCCTTCTCCCAGGCTACCCACTGCTGTTCAGTTTCAGAGGTTTTTAGAAGTATATGCACCTGGTTGCAATTGGCCCTCTTCGGTCCTCTGGACTAGGACTGCTCCTATAGCCACATCACTAGCATCAGCTTGAATGACAAAAGCTTTCTCTGGATCTGGGTGCTTTAAAATCAGCTCCACAGAGAAAGGCCTCTTTAGTTTTTCAAATGTGGCTTGACACTCTCCTGTCCATTTCAGCGGCTGGCTGGGCTCTGGCTTCTCCCCACCCTTAGCCTTTAATAGATTTGTAATAGGGAGTGCAAATGAGGGAATGAACTGCCAGTAAAAGTTTGCAAAGCCTAAAAAGCTTTGTAATTGCTTTCTGGTATGGGGAGGGGCCCACTCCAGTACAGCCACCGGGGGGGAGGGCATCCTGCAGACAGTTCAAGCAATCACAAAAGCTCTCCCCTCCCAACAGAATGGCAGGCCACAAAGAAAAGCTTCAGAAAAGAGGAAATAGGCATAGGGTTAAAATACATTTCTTTGGGGACCTGACAATAATACTGAAACCACACTTTCTAGAATGTGCTTCTGAAATTATATCTGAGCTTCTCCAAGTTGTGGTTACTCTTGGGTTGCAGGTAAAGGCATAAGGGCCATATTCAGAGACAGGTGAATAGGGCATGTTCAAGATGGAACAAGAGGCTGAGGGAATCAGCCATAGTGAATCGATCTACAAAATATCATTGATGATTTAAACAGAAACATAATATATCCAGCACATTTTTAAAGAATGATAGGTCACCCTATATGTAATATCAGTTTTAAGGTTCTGTGAAAGGATCCCACCTATACTAATTCATAACTACTGAAGGCATGTGAATATATGACAGACAAGATGACAGTGGCAAAAATCCATGTAAATTCTTGTGAGATTATGTGTGTATCAGTGGTGGGATTCAGCCAGTTCACACCACTTTGGCAGAACCGGTAGCTAATTTTTTGTTGCCCAGATCCAGAATGGACTTCCAGAAGCAGCATCCAAACAGAGAACCAGTTGTTCACATATTTGAATCCCACCACTGGTGTGTGTGTGTGTGTGTGTGTGTGTGTGTGTGTGTGTCTGTCTGTCTGTCTGTCTGTCTGTGTATGTATCACACATATAAAACCTATAAATAGAAGTTTTACTTTTACAGGATGCTGAGCTTGTCGATCAGAAGGTCGGCAGTTTGGCGGGTAGAATTCCGAGTACCGTGTAACAGAGTGAGTGCCTGTTACTTGTCCCAGTTTCTGCCAACCTAGCAGTTCGAAAGCACATAAAAATGCAAGTAGAAAAATAGGGACCACTATGGTGGGAAGGTAACAGCATTCTGTGCGCCTTTGGTATCTAGTCATGCTGGCCACATGACCACGGAGACGTCCTCGGACAAGTGCTGGCTCTTCGGCTTTGAAACGGAGATGAGCACCGGCCCCTAGAGTTGGAAACGACTAGCATGCATTTGTGGGGGAACCTTTATTTTTACCTTATAAAACAGAATCTTCATTAGAACTAGATTCTAAAAGGCTACTTCAATAAAAACAGTGCTTTTTTCCTCCTGGGAAGCCCTTCTATGGTACATGAAAACATGAATAAAGGACAGCAGCTGTGACACTTCCAGAAAAGGACACAGACAGAATGGAATATAGAAGTTTTAAGTCTGTAAGGAAGTTCTGATTCAAGCTATCTTGAAACAAAGATCCCCTGCAGAACAGGATTAGCTTCTATCCTGGATAAAAGAGCATTAGAAAAACAACTACTCTTTTAGTTCTTCACAATCTAAGTAATCCAGGACAGAGTTAAGAACAATTATAGCAATAGTACACTTACATCATGAAAGTCTAGATCATCTTTATTTAAATTTTATCTACCATCTATCTATCTATCTATCTATCTATCTATCTATCTATCTATCTATCTATCTATCTATCTATCTATCTATCCATCTACTTTAGATTTTCAATTTTCAGTTATTCTGTTCTTCTACTAGGTTGCTGAATGACCAGGAAAAATAAAGTCTAATCTTGTTTGTTTTTGTGATTTTTATTACTGTGCATAATCAGAAATTGTTAAGGTTTTCATCTTAGAAAAATGGCAAAGTGCTATAAGCTCCTGCTGAAGGCAAAGAGGTAGAAATAAGTAAAACTGGGACTTTGGGACTAAAAGCAGAAATTACATAATCCCATTAGAACTAGCTAGTCTGGGGGACTTCCGGTTTGCAACACAGCAGAACAGATACAGGAAGTTAGGGCTCTGCCTTCCGCGCCCAATTTTGCCCTGCTAGGGGGCCTAAAAACAGCCTAAAGTCACCCCAAAGAAGCAGTGAACAAGGAGGAGTGTCTCATTGATCATGAAAAGATGGCGGTCTTTCTGTTTGATCTGAGAAAAGCCCTCCAAACCGGCAGGGGAAAGACTGGCTACATTCCTGTGGCCAGCCATTAGCTGTTGACAACCAAAGAAGAGAAGCATAAATGTACACATCATAAACAGCTCCATATGTTTGGAACTGGGTGAGAATATTGATTACAACCATGCCTGACTGATAATTTTTGGATGCCTGAGACAAAGGATTACTATAAAATATTGCTTTTGGGACCGGACCTGTATTCTGGAACCTATTGGATTACAAAGGCTACATATAAAGACCAGAAAACTAGAGGAAATTTTGTTCTACTCTTACTGAGACTGGTGATATTAGAGAATCTCCAGGAATGATGCCTCAAGAAAAAACAAACACCTTTGAGAAGGAAATATATTCTATGCTACAACTAATTCACCAAACAATTGTTACATACAAAGAGGACATAAAAAGAAATCATAATGAGATTAAAAATAATCTAGATAATATAAATGACAAATCTCCAAATTAAATCTACAACTAGAAAGTTCCCAGACAACAAACACAAAGTATGAACAAATAAACCAGAAATCAGAAGATGAAGCAGAGGAAATGGACCTAGAGATGGAAGAGACAAAAGAAGGGAAATATAAACTACCATATACAAATAAAATACTGCAAGACTTGCCCATAACAATGAAAATGCAAAAAACCTTTTACCCCTTAAGTCTGCAAAATATACCTGATGACAAGGAAGATTTTTAAAAAGACGACATAGAGTTGTCAGGGGAAATGTTACAACTTGGGAGACAAAAAATGAAAAGAGAAACTGAGGAAGAAGGAAAATGGGAGTTGCTTAAGGAATATAAATGGACGGAATTCCCCCCCAAAAAATACCCTACCTAAATTGTCTTCCTCATTCCAAGCAATTTTCACAAAAATAGAAAGAAAATTCCTGGGTGATTCAATTGCCTTGGCTTGGAAAGCTAGTTGGCAAAGAAAGAAATTGAGAGTTAGATCTAAAAAATACAAGATTTGACCTATTAGAGGGGGCATTATATGTTTAACTACTTGTTTGAATATGATTAAAAGAATGGATGATCCTTAGATATTAGACTTTTATAATGAAAGATATGATTTAGAATTAAAATAGCATTTTTTTCTTTTTTGATATGAGAAATATGAAAATAAGGGGAGGATTGGAATGAATAAAACTTTTAGCAATATAAATGTAATTAATACTGAGAAAATCATAACTGACAAATATTTCAAATACTGATGTGAAATCAAACTTTGACAAGAGCACGAAAAACAGGAGATTGATCTAGGAATTGATATTATTGTTATTTGTATAATATTAGTAAAATATGATGAAGATGTTTATATCTAACTTTGTATACATCAACATTACCAAGAATTGTAACTGTGTAATGAGGGGAAAAGGGAAAAAAATATGGGGAAGAAAGGAGAATCAGGGGAAAAATACTGGATTGTGCAGTACTGAATAGATTTATATCGAAGAAGTTAATGTTAAATATGTGAACTCAGGCACCATGTTGTTTACTAAGCACTAAAGATTGTAATTCTTAAAAATTAATAAAACATTAAAAAAACCTAGCTAGTCTGAACTGATACTTGAGGTGTCAACCATGGAATGAACAGACTTTGAAGGGGGTTCTTCAAGGTCTTCAAATCCAAGCTATGCTCAAAGTAAGGCTACTCCAAGTGACTTGGATTAACCATGCTCCTACATTTATTCTATTTAATACTACCTATTTATTATAAATAAATAACAACAAATTATGAACTAACCACAACATCAGCAGGTTTTGCAATCTTAAGAGATACTTTTAAACTGCCTTCTACCATTTTAAATGGTTCTTTTTCAATCTAGATCAGGGGTGTCAAACTGCCAGCCCGCGGGCCGGATGCATCATAGCGAAACCATGCCCATCCCATTGCCGGCAATGACAAAAAAGTCACGACACATCACGACACGTGACTTTGTGAGTTTGACACCCCTGCTCTAGACAGTTCTGGTGGTCTATCATGCAAGTGCTACCCAGGGCTGAGATTTTCAGATCAGCCAAGGCTCTTCTAGGCTGTTGTGTGAGCATTACTAATGTGTGGATTTAAGAAAAAGTAAAGTGTTCTTCACTGTTGGTCAGCCTATTTCTTTTTCTCTATTCCTTGCTCAGTTTTAAATCAATAACAGACAACAAGCCTTTTGCCATTTCCCTGCAAATCCCAGAGCATTGCTATTGCCTTAGCTGAACCTCAAAATAATATACTTTTTCAGTTAGGTTGGATACTTAGGTTCAACCATTAAATTTTCCTTTAATTTATAGCTGGATAATTTACTTATTTGTACTTGAAACTTCTTTTTAACATCTTGAATCTCTATATTCATGGAACTATTTTATTCATCTATCCCCACATTTCTAAATCTAAGTATTGAGCTATTATCATAATCTGCCATCTAGTGGGGAAGACGAAGTATTTCAATATTATGCTTAAAAAAAGAGGAAGCCAAGAATCACAAAGGTTCTTTTTCATGAGGCAACTGGACTATCTTGTTTTTCTTTGAAGACGTTTCGTTTCTCATCCAAGAATCTTCTTCAGCTGAAAAAGCACCTTTGGGATAACAATGATTTGGATGACTGAGAATCTCCATAGACAGGAAGCCAAGAGGTTTGCTGAAATGTTGGAGAGATTAGAAAACAATTCTAACTTAACAGAACAAAAAACTTGAGGGACTTTCCTCATGTTGGGGCTCTGTAGATATATAAGATTATGACATCCCTCATCTGATGGTTATGCTGCCTGGGAATGAGGGTATTATTATAAAATTCAGTTGCAGAGTGCCAAGTTGACTAAAGGTCATAGAAGATGCCAAGCTGAACGTGGGACTCTCAATGATAGATATCTCAGAGATTCAAACTTTCTCAAAGTAGTATATTTAAACAAGATAAATCCTCTGAGAAAAATACGGTGGGTAAGTCAGAGAACTGAAAGCATTGTCCACTCTGGCATTGTTTCAGAAACATGGAGGAGCAGGGGTGTAGAACAAGTACAAATTCCCAGAACATCCACCTAATTTGGCTGCACAAAAGGTTCTGAAGTTTCAAGATGCTTAGAAAAGTTTGTGCTACCTATTCCTTAGAATCAAATGTATTCGTATGTTGTGTCCAGGCAAAGGTGACTTCTCTAAGTCAGGATAACAAAAAAAAATTACACTTGTGCAGTGATATCCAATATCAAAGTACATATGAAACTTGTTTTTTGTTTTGTCAGTGTATCTCTGCCCAAAGTCAGGTCAGAAAAGAAAACACAAATGGAGAAGTGAATCCATCTTACCCCAGGCATTTTTTGTTACAATGCTAGGAGGTCAGTGATACTCAAGAGATTATTGGAGTGCAGTTCCTATTCTCTCTGATTAATGCCATGATAGATGTAGTTGACAGAGTCTAAGCAAGAGCACACACCACTGTTAAATTACTCCAATTACTTACACTATCCTTTAAAGGGAATAAAAGGTTTCCAGAAGGTTTCCACTTACTCAAAGCAATTTTACTCTTCATCTACAAAACCTTGAGTAAATAAGAGTTTACTGGAAGAAAAGGCCGGTTCCTTCCCAAATATACATTTTTGTGTTTACTTCATAGGATTCTCCTATTTCTTGCTCATTTGTTGTATTAGTAACTGCTGCAGATTTCCCCAACAGGAAAGATGACTTCCTCTTTGGTCAAGGAATGAGAGACTTGCACCCTTGATAGAGAGAGGATGGGGATGAGCAGACCAGTCTTATCGCTCAATTGTCTGTGGAAGGTCCCAAATTCAACATCTCCAAACAGAGCAGAAAATTCAGGTTCCAGGTTGAAGTTCTGAATCAACAGTACTAAGCAACATGGGCTACAGAGGGGGACTTCCTATTTTTCCTAAAGTAACCTAGAGGGTGGACATGGAAGAACAAGCCTATAATTGTTCTAGGCATGATTGTTCTGTCTTGCCACATGGTCTTGTGGCAATCTGCTTCCTCAATAGCTTGTTTCCAGTTCCCAGGTGGGTTTGCAGCACTGAAATCCCAGTGCTAACTAGAGGGTCATTTCCAGGTCAGCCAGATGTTAACAACTAAATTCAGTCACAGCCCATTTCTCTGAATATATGTCATGTACTGGGGAACATTTCATATGCTTTCTCTCTCTTTCTTAGAGCTCTACAGAAATCTAAGATTGCTTTTGTCCAGATGTAGGAGTTATTTTTGTCCCAATGAATTAGCAACATATGAGCTGAGCTCCTGGGTAGCCTCTTCAGAAGAGCTTTGGAAATGACTGCATGTGCCAAAGGATTCACTTTCTTACCTTGATTTCCAAAGGTTACTTTCTTTTTGACAGAAACAGTCTTGCTATGCAAGTATGTAATGGCACTGCGGCTGCTGCCTCCTAATGGATCAGGTTTAACACAATCAACATTGTTCCAGATTTTTTAAAGAAAAATAATATAAACATATATTGTTCCAGTTAACACATAACTGTTTAAGGTACATCCTAAAATGAGTTTTAAATGAAAAGTTCAGGTAGAAACCTAAATAGCAACTTGGGATGAAAATTGTCCATTAGGAAACAGAGCATCATTTTAAGAAAACAGAGCAGATATTTAGCAGATGAAACTTTTCCTGGTACCTTAGGAGGGGGATGCTAAACTTGCAGCTTACGAGTGCCTGGAGGTTGCAATTTCCTCATTCCTGCTTTAGCCTCATGCTTCCTACCAAGTCTTGGCTTGCATCTAGTTTTCTGATGTTTTTCAAATGTTCAAAGGCCTCCAATATTATAAGTCACTAACAGATGGCAGTACTGATGTGGTAAAAAAACTGTGATACATTCTTTAGCATTTTATTTCATTCATAGGAAGTTGCTGGGAGAAAAGCTAATTTCAAGAATAATGTTGCTGCTCAATTTATTAAAATATCATTATTTAAAATGTTATGGAAATGGAGGCATTAGTTTTCTATTAATATGCACAAGAAAATGCACAAATTTCAGTCTAGAAGCATTTGCTGGTGAATTTAAAAAAAACTATATATAGGTCCCCTGAGCATAAGTGTTATAAATCTTGGCCACTACTATTAATAAAATATAATAATGTATGCAATCAAAATATCATTGTTTCAGAAACTATAGACAAGCTCTTTGCTCCAAGAACTAATGCTCATCTGCCTAGGTAGCCAATTTTTACTTTCCCTTTCTACTGCCCTTCATTACGATCTCAATTTGGGCAAGATCAAAAGTCCCAGGACTTATATAGATGATGCCAATGGAGCAGATAGGTTTTTTCCTAAAATTATTGGATCTATAGGCAGCCACGCTGTGTGATGAACTATTGACCCATAAGCAGAATCTTGTCACTTTACAATCTAGTGAACCGACTCCACTCAGCTGGATTCTTCAAAATCTATCTGGCATATTCATAACAAGCTATGAGGATGTCAAAATGACAACTCATCTGTTATGACCTCATCAGGTAAAGGCTGTCACTTGTATCACCATAATGTAATGACACAATATACCTTTTTTAAAAAAAATCTATTTATTATTTTTTCCCATAGAATGAAAAACAAATAAAAATCAAATAAAAGAATGAAAATAATGCAAGAAGGAAAAAAGAAACTAAGATTAAGAAATATATAAGACTTCTGACCTTCTCTTCAACTAAAAATTTTAGTTATAGTGTCCCTCTTCCTGTATGGACCCACCTCAGCTAACCACCCAAGAAAGCAGAACTCTTGAAACAAGCATTGTCTAAAAAGGAACTTTTATTAGGGGCTTAATGACAGTAGGGAAGTCAAGGCAAGGTCTGGCAAAAAGTCCACTTAAACAGTATAGTTAAACTAGCAATCTTCCTCCTCCCACCAAAGTCATAGTTGTTAAGTAGCGGGTTCTTCGCGCAGGAAAGGAGACGAAGCAAGTGAATTCAACAAAGCTCGTGGTTTATTGCTTGCAGGATATGAACTGAGTATTGGGTTGCAACTAGCAGCAATTTATAGCCTAGCGCCTAGGTGGCAGCCAATAGGTTTAAAGCAACCATTGCCACCTAGGGACAGCCAATAGCAGCACTGGAGACCTGGAGTCTGGGTAGCTGGAGAGCCGTTAGCTGCTCCAGCTAACCACGTGGTATTACAATTGAGCCCAATACATAAAATAGTGTCCATTTGAAATCCAGCCAATCCATAGGTGATACGATGTTTGGGTAACTGGCACAGTTGGCGCACATCTCAAGGTCATCTCTGTGTCTCTGTAGCTGTCTCCCTGATAAGGGAGACACAGTCTTTTCTCAAGTGGATAGAGGCAGGAGAGGAAAAGCAAAAAGCGAAAGTTATCCCAAGTGAAAGCAAATTTCCACCCACCAGCAGAATGGCAGGCCCCAAACAAGAGCACATATGCAAGGAAAACAATAAGGGTTTGGGGACCTGACACTTCCCCTTATAAGTCTTTCAGCCTCTCATTTAATCTACATCTTTCTTAATCTTCAGATCCATAAATCATCATGTTGTATCAATCTAAGTTGTATCGTGACATTATGATCGAGGTGTCAAGGTCTACCCTCATTTTTCTCTATAGATACCAATGTTATTTGAGTAAAAAAAACTGAACAAACAACCATCTGATCCTCTATCTTCATTTCAGTAATAGACAACCTAGTGCTGTCTATCTAGATCAGGGGTCTCCAATCTTGGCAATTTGATGACTTGTGGACTTCAACTCCCAGAATTCCTCAGCCAGCAATTCTGGGAGTTGAAGTCCACAAATCGTCAAGTTGCCAAGGTTGGAGACTCCTGATCTCGATGTTATTCTTCATGAAAATATGGAATTTGCAGCCAACATTATATGCAGCCAACGTTACATGCTTTTTGCTGGAAATATTGTTTGATCCTCTCAATAAAAGAATGGTTAACCAAATTGTAGAAGTGGGCTTCACTGTGTAAAATAACCTCATATCTTAAGTGCAAATCTGACACAGAATACAATTCAAACTGGAAGACTTTCCAAGATGGCAATTTAATACATGGATTTATATCACACCCAACATTTGGGTTTCTCTATGTATAGATTCTATATTTTAATTTGACAGGGTATGAAAAACTGAATAGATGTTTATTAATATGGATTGAATTTTTTGTAACTTGTAATCTTATTTGGTGATGTATACTCTGCTGACACAGTTCTCAATATGAATTCTTACTTTAGAATTTAATGATGGTTTTTGGTGATAGGATATATTCTGTTAATTACAATATCTATGTTCTAATGGAAAATTATGAACTTCATGATGTTTCTTGTTTATTTGTATTTACTGTTTGTCCTCCCTTCTTGTCTTCTTTCTATATTTGTTTACATATTTTCTCTAATGTTCAATTTTTTAAAAAGGGCAAATGGAATTTGCTGCCATCAGATGTGATTTTTGGTATAAGAGAGGTCCTGATTTTTTTTTAAAGTCATGCTGATTTCCTGATTTTGAAGCCACCTTTTCTTGAGATTTAAAGTGACCACTTGCCATGTAGCACCCCTATTTAATATGAATAAAATAAATTTCTTCTATTTTTTTAACCTGTGAAATAGCCACAAGATGGCAGTGCTACATAATCATGGCAAGAGAGAGAACCAGGTACTGGAGAACATCAAAAGATTTTCTAAAGAAAATCTACAGTATAATGTCCTGCCTTGTTTAAGCAATTGCATGGAGGTAATTGCCAACTTATTATTCCCTATATTTTCCCACCCCAATTCCACCTATTCATTTTACCTTTCTGAGACTTAATACAAGAATTAATACAAGTTTAATTTATTTTGTAAATGACATCGTATGGTACTCTACAGAATTCTGAAGCATTTTGAGTTGCTGGCTCAAAGACTATTACTCAGCATTTTTTGCAGATGATAGTCATGTTGCAACTTCTCTAAGAATATAAATTCATCCTCTAATCCTTTTAATTGATTTAATGGTACTCCACCCACATTTTTCCAACAAAAGGATTGCCCTGTTATTTTCAAGTGTGGATTCCCCCAGAATATTAACTTGGTCTGCTTGTAAGAATGAAACCAGAGCCTGGCATGCTTTTTACACACCTCTCTGACAGCTAATATAAAAGGACTGGGAATCCTATATTTTTTTCAAAGTAATAGCCGTAATGGCTTCTAAAATATAAGAGGCAATCAAATATGTCAATTCCAAGGTAACCCAGGAGGGCAAGTTTCCCACTGGCATTCATTAATGTGAGAAAGAAGAAAAGCCTCATGCTGTAAACTTAAATTTGGACAATTAAAACTTCTTCTCTGGGACTTTCTTTACTCCTGTTAAATGTTCTCTATCCATCCTAGTGTGGGCACAAAGAAGCCCAGCATAAAATGTGCTCTTTTCATTGTTAATTCCTATCCTTCCTCTGTTGTCCAGTGTTGTCCTGATTTTTATGGGTGCCATTCATTTTAGGCAGGAAAATTGGCTTTCTCTTCTGAATTGGCTCCCTTCCTTTTCAGAATATTACCAGCCAGCTGTGAAAATATTCACCCATCAGGATGCTGCCTGACCTTCTCTAGAATGGTAGGCATGGACCTCATTCCGTACCATATTGGACACTTCCCAACTTAAGGCAACATGAAATAAAGGGAAAAACTCCTGGGCAGAAATGCCTCCTGGGAGAGGGAAACTTTTATCATGACTGCAAAACGAGCTTGTGCAACTACCTTTCTAATTTCACGAAGAGAAAAGAGAGAAACTGATTAAAACAGCAATAAACTTTAGCCCATCCTAACCCTTCATTATTCCTGGGAACTGCAGAGTGTAAAAGCTGGGCTGCTGCATCTAAAGATGAAAATACATTTCAGGATACTTTTAAGGGGGAATAGCACTAATATAACTTATCTCCCTTCCCCCAAAAAATACTTTCCAGCAGGACTACCAGATTCTGCAGCAGCTTTGTTTCCTATGCCATCCGTCTGGTAAACTCACAAGATTAGTTTTTCTCGCCATGTACAGTACATGCATACATCCAAACTAGACTGTGTTGTTTCTCTGTGTCATAGAATAGATGTGGGTATGTACGCAATTTTTTTCTGTCATATTTATGTAGTGTATATTGGAGTTGGTAACCCTTTGAGAGCTGTATGCAATGAAATTTCTTTTTAATGTATGCTGATTAAACATATAAGTGTTATTTATTAGACAATAAATTGATTCTAAAATCAGAAGTCTAAAGTCTTTACTTCCCTTTTACCTTTCTTGTTAAAAGCTTGGGGGGGAAAGTGGGTGTAAAAAACAGGAAGGAGAAGAACATTGGTCACAGATGAAAGAAACATAGGAAACAAAGTATTAACAGAAACACAGGGAAAGAAATCACTGAGGTAGTCTCCAGAGTGAAGGGAGCATGCCTTCAGTCCCCAAACACACCCTGATCACACCCATATTGTCATCTAAACTTCCTTCCAAATTATTGGGTGATAAAGTGTTGAAAGATTCTACACACCTTGGAAACTGTGATGGGATAATGTTGGCTTAAGCTCTTTCCACTCCAGTAATGTGCTGGGGATGAGGTGAAGGAAATGCCATGTGACCATTTATATAAAGCAATATACGTTACATCAGCACCAACTGCTGGAGAAGATGCTATTAGTCATTAGTGGGGATCCTGCTTAATTGCATTTGT
Source organism: Vipera berus (assembly GCF_964194415.1). Lineage (NCBI taxonomy): Eukaryota > Metazoa > Chordata > Lepidosauria > Squamata > Viperidae > Vipera > Vipera berus. Next base: position 129,154,120 of record NC_138202.1, on the reverse strand, counting down.
ACTCCTCACCTCGTTCTGAGTTTAGCTTTCCCAACTCAGTTCCAACAGGGCTGAGTACGCGCTAGTGTGAAGTTCTCTTTTAGCTCTGCTTCCATGAATTCATACACCACTCTTACAACTGTCTCCATTTTTTCCTTCTTGCAGGGGTTGTTTATACCTGTGATTTCAGCAGTTTGTGCTTTGGATTCTTCCATCCCTCTTAATTCATGTATCTGCAGCATTTCAATCCATAATATGCTGCCCACTTTGAGCTTAAACGCTTCATACATGACTGATTTCTCTCTAGTTTTGCTCCCCAAGATATGATCACTTTCCTCTATATGCCTAACACCTTCGGTTCATTAGCAAATCCCTCTCTGCCAGCATTAAATGCAGAATAGTGGCCACCATTGATTATTACTTTACTTTCCCACAAACTGCGACCTTCAGAAACAGAAATCATTAATCTGTTGGACTCCTAGCTGATATCAGGGTAGGGCAGGTCTCCCATTACCACTGTAACTTGCTCTTTTGAGAATTTGGGGGGTTTATGCAGATAGGCATTGTCCTCACCTCCTTAGATGAGGGACCTATAGGAAACCCCCCACAGTGTTATTGCTGTTGTTTCTAATCTTACCTAAATTTAATTTTAATCTTATCTAGATGCTTTCAATAGAATTTGCATATTCAGGAGCACAAATGTCTTCACTGGAATATGACTTCATTAAGTATAATCCTATTTTGCTGGCTCTGTTTCTTTTGAACATGCAACACCTTTCAGGTTCTATGTTCTATTCAAGCCTGTCTCCCCTACCAGGTTTCTCTGGGGCCTATCTGTTAGAACATATGTGTTTTCCTGATTTGTTTTGCAGTTCTAAAGAAAAAAAAATATTTATTTGCGTGCTTGCATCACATCCCCTTGCTTTGACCTCTGTGAACAATTACATACAGTAAGCGCCACATATTTACTAGTGTTTCTAGTTGCAAACTACTCAACTGCAGTTTAATCATCTGAGATAGGTCTCAGGCCAAGATTAGTTATTGCCTCTGGGCATCATCGAAACCTTTTCGGATCTGTAATTAGATAACATCGAGATAGGGAATATTCACCATTCTAAAATTCTTTTTTCTCTTTCCAGTTGTGGCTTCCTTTTTTCTTTTTCTTTTTAAATGCGAAATGTAATGACATTGCTACTGTGAAATTTCCCTGCCTTTGATATTCAATAATTTGAGGTGTGGAGGACAGAACAGTACAATGATGTCACTTTTACTGGGAAGAAAAGCAGAAGTTAGACAATGTTTGCTCTGAAATTTCTCCTTAGATCTTCTGAGATAAACTTACTGAGTTCAATAAAGTTGACACTTTAAAATGAGCTTAGGAGTGCAAATGTAAGGTATTAAGTAAGCTAGAATTTGGTGGTAGATTAATTATCATTAAACTGGGCATGCTAGCTGGGACACTGAAGTTTAACCATTTTGCTATCAAATTTTGGTGTCAAGATTTCTTGCCTTTTTATCTTTAGTCACATTGATTTGTGTCCCCAAAGTTTTCTGCATCTACTTTTATCTTTAAACATCTGGCAGAGGACTATACTTCTTCCCAGTGATATAATGGCTTCCAGAAGTTCAAATGCTTGAGCTGTAGCCCCCAACTTCTCAAAGACTACCCCGTCTTTAAGGTGTCCTTCTTTCATTGGGGTTAATTGGGATCATTTATATTCTTCTCTTCTTGCCATGCTAGTCAATACAGAAGTCTATGTACTGCTTCTATTCTTACATGGGCTTACATTAATGTTCATAGCTATGAGCACACATTGCTATTTTTTTTACTTCAGGAGAAAAATGTAGACTTTTTCTTACCCTGACAAACATCCTATTTATTTTAATGTATGAAAAGCTCTTACTTTAGATGAGGAATATAACTGTCATCTTACTATGGGTCAGTTGTACTAGTGCTGACCTGTCTTGAATCATGTGTTCAGGGAAGAAACTGCTGGTGATCCCTCATTTCCAAGAAGTACAAGGAGCTGAAATTCATAGTGTTTTATAGTGGCCACACCTATATTATGGAGTAGCCTGCCCTCAGCAATCAGGCTGGCTTCTCCATTGTTCACTTTGTGGAAATGATGGAAGCCTGAACTGTTTTATGATGAGTAATGGGACTTTCTGATTGATGGATGCTTTATTATGGTTTTATGGATTTGTTTTAGTTCTTGCTGTGCATGTTGTAACAGAAATTGTACTTACACTTTTAATTACTGTGCAGCACCAAGACTCTTGTTTGATTGTGGCAGGTATAAATTAGATAAATAAATGATAGAGATATATTTATTTATTTATTTATTTTTATTCCATTTATATCCCGCCCTTCTCCGAAGACTCAGGGCGGCTTACAAGCTTAGCAGTAGCCTTCATTTTATGTATATGCCTGCTTATTAGGGCTTTCATACACCCCCCAAGCGGCATTATTACAAAGTCAGCTTATTGCCCCCAACAATCTGGGTCCTCATTTTACCTACCTCGGAAGGACGGAAGGCTGAGTCAACCTTGAGCCTGGTGGGATGCGAACCTGCACTAATTGCAGGCAGCTGGTGTTACTTAAGGAGGCATTAGCCCACTGCTCCACCAAGGCTCATATAGATAGATAGATAGATAGATAGATAGATAGATAGATAGATAGATAGATAGATAGATAGATAGATAGATAGATAGATAGATAGATAGATAGATATAGACAGACAGATAGATAGATGACAGACAAGCAGGTAGGCAGAATAAGGGTGCATATCATGCATTCTCTGAAGCACGGTCCGTCGCCCTCTACAAAGGTGATTTTTACCTTGACATTTTGGTATCGAGGATGGTTTGATTTATGTTTTTGGAGATGCATGTTTCTGCGGCTGTTATCAGTTAGTGCTAGTGAGGCAGCGGTGATTACCTGCTGAAACATGTCAGGAAGGAAGCCACGGCTAAAAAGGAGTCTTTCTATGGGGCAGCTTCCTTCAACTTTAAAAACTCCGATAGCTTCGGCCACACACCTTGGAGAAGACGCACCTGCTCCTGTCTACGATGCAAGGTCAGTCACTCCTTTTTCTACTTTTCCAAGCTCCCTGGCAGCTGCTTTTGAAAATGTTCACACTCCAGGGGCTCAAGATGACTTTCAAAGGCTTGGAGCGAAACTTAAAGTCCAGCCGAAGAAAATTCCTTCTGCTCCCTCAAGCCCCAAGCAAACTATGCGAGATAGGGCTATGCAAGGCTACTGTGAACTAATTGGGGTTTTTGAAAGGCATTTGCAGCAGGCAAAGAAATATGTGTCAATGGTTCAGCAATATGAGAGGAATTATGAGCATGAACCGGCCATATTGCCACACCCACAAGGAGAAGCCATATTGCCTCCTTCTTCCCCAAAGCCTAAGTCACGCCCATCATTGAGTGTCATGCAAGACGATTGGGAACCGGAGGCTCCTATGTCACATGATTATGGGCTGTCCCAAAGGCCATACAGAGCCACAGTGATGCCTGAAGCAAATGTTATAGCACCATCTACTGGTGAAGCTGCATTAAGACATGAATTGGAGCTCTCACTCTCGCAATTGTCTATGGAGGAGTCTTTGCTCAGAGATACAAGATTTCTGCCGTTATCTGAGGCTCCAGCCCCTGATGGTGCTAGGATTCCTGTTACTGTTGCTTCTCCTGTTAATATTGCTTCTATGCAAGCCCCTCTACCTGGCAGAACACAGCCATATTTAACCCACATGCAATTGCCACCGGGTTCTTATATGCGAAGGCCAGTGTCATCTGCAGATTATGCTAATGCACCAGTCCAAGCGCCAGCGCCTCCTGCTGGCCAGGGTGGAATAGCAGCTCAAAGACAGGCACAGCCAGCACCAAGACTACCGGCAGCTTCAATGCAACTGCCGCATGTCCAGGCACAGACGCCACTGGTGCCCACTGCAGGTTATGGTCGGATTGCACAACCTGCACAGCCAGTACCTCAGTTGTATATTCCTCATCAAACACCTTCCATTGTACCACTGGCTGGTGATTCAAAATTAAAGAGGTCAGGACAGAATTACAGGGCATGGGTCAGTGAGGTTGGACTTTTGTTACGCAGAGAAGGTACTCACATGATGGTGTTTAATCCTCCTGCCCAGCCATGGACTCCTGACATATGGGACTTGGATAATAGAGCATGCACAACATTATTGATGTCAATGGACATTGAATTGCAGCTCACGTTTTCACAAGATGCAACTGCCCAACAAATTTGGACTCAGTTAGAGGCATGTTATCGGCCTACATCAATTGAGTCTACATGTTTGCTTTTGTCTGAGTTCCATGGTTCCAGATTAAAACCTGGTGAACATATTGGAGCACATTTGACTAAAATGAAAGGTATTAGAAAAGAACTGGGTGAAAAAGGCTATCCTATTGATGATTTTCAAATGATCAGCATTATCATCAATTCTTTGAATCATGAGTGGAAAGATGCTATTTCCAAGATTAATCAAGTGCCTATTGCTCAACGCACAGTGGATCATGTATGCAGAATTTTAGCCGAAGAAGAGGCACTTATGCATGCCGCGCCACATTTAAGGGAACCACCTGCATCAAGAGCTTCAGCGAGGCGTGCCTTCCGTGGAAGGACCTACGTTCCAAGAATGCCAAGATGCTACATCTGCAATCGTGTGGGACATGCCACCCGGGATTGTCCCCAACGAGTTCCAGCGCCCGTCACGTACCAGCCCAGAGGAACAGATTCCAGAGGAGGCAGAGGTAGAGGCGGACGACAAGGTCGTGGTCGTGGTTCCAGGCGTGATCCACAAGCTCCACTTGTCACATTAGTTGTGACCAACGATCCACAGCCTCAACCAGAGTACGACAGACGACTTCTTTGGACTTTGGACAGTGGAGCAGCGTTACATGTTACCTACAGAAAAGAGCTTTACACAGAGATGCACGAGCCTGAACCTGAACTTCGTGAACTTTACTCTTTTTCCAATCATCCTGTTCAGGTCATGGGAAAAGGAACTGTCTACATTGAAGAGCTCGGTGCTCTCATTCCAAATGTTTACTATGTTCCGTCTGCCAGTAGTAATTTGCTTAGTCAGAGTCATTTGTCTAGGTTTTCTCATTTTCAGGTCCACCATCTTGAAAAAGCAAGTTATATAGTCAAAGACGGAGATATTGTTGCTGAAACCGTGTTGATTGGTGGTGTTTATTATTTAAAACCAAAGTCTAAGCAGCAAGAGCAGGCAAGTATACACGTTCCAAAAAGCACGGGCCCAGAGAGAGACGTCCCAGAGAGAGATCCTGTTGCTACTCCAAAGGTTCCTAATAATGATAAAAATACAAAAAAGACACAGGTTGCTCACAGCAAGCCTGGGGTTCCTAATAAAAATGCTAATGTTGAGAATTCACTAACAGGTAAACCTTTGCATTCCAGGTGTATCCATAAGTGGCACAGAAGATTGGGTCATGCCAGTTTCCATGTTCTGAAGAAGATGCCAGAGTTCGCAAGAGGTTTGGATCTAAAGGGGTGTAAGGTGTTCTTGGACTGTGCTGTCTGCAAGAAAGCCAAATCCAAAGCAGCAGCAATTCCAAAACGCGCTACACGCCTGTCAACACGCATTTTTGATTTGGTACACACTGACATAGTTGGTCCTTTTGCACCAACACTTGGTGGTAAAAGATATTTCTTGACAATCGTTGATAATTATTCTAGATATGGATATGTATATCCTATGAAAGAAAAATCTGAGACCTTTCAGATCTTTAAAGACTTTGCTAGTCTTGTCTATACCCAATTCGAGGTCAACATTGCCAGAATCCAGAGTGATCGCGGTGCTGAATTCATGTCTCAGCGTTTCCAGGACTGGATGCGTGAGAATGGGATAGTACATCAGACATCCGCTCCTTATACTCCAGCTGAAAATGGGGTGGCAGAACGCAGAAATGGGGTTTTGCAAACCATGATGCGTTGCCTCCTTGAAGATGCTAACCTCAGTCTTCCATACTGGGGTGAAGCTATCAAATATGCTAACCATATCATCAACCGCACTTGGAGTAGTGTGATAAATCAGACCCCTTATTTCATGTTGTATGGACACAAGCCTGATCTCTCACATCTCCATATTTTTGGTTCCTATGCTATGGTCAATATTCCTTTAGCCCAAAGAAAGAAAGGGGGTCCTGCAGCAAAAAGGATGAGATTTATGGGCATTGATGATAATTCAAAATGGAGCAAATACATTGACTCTCATCATGTTATTGTGGTTTCACAATCTGCTACTTTTGAGGAAGATGCTGACTGGTCCAGGATTCATTCTAACGATCCTGGAGTTTATTTTCCTAGAGATGATGTTGCTGATGCCACGCAACCTGATGATCAAGATTCACAGGATAATGTTCCTTCCACGAGTTCTTCTCAACCTACTGTTCCGTCTTCGCAAGCCGCCGATGTTGCTGCTGGCGACGATGAAGACGAGGACGACACAGAAGAAGAATGGACGGTTGGCCCGAGACGTTCCAAGAGGTCCACAAAGGGAATCCCTCCAAAACGGTATTCGAGGCAAGTAACAAAAACACCTGTACCTTTGATTTGTAATGTTACACTTCCACCTGAGAAGTTCACACAGATCAAACATCTTCCTGAATCAGAACAAGATAAATGGTTTGAGGCAATGCAGGCTGAAATGGACAGTCTAAAGAAACTTCAAGTGTTTACGCCTGCAAGCCCTCCAGCAAACAAGAAAGTTATTGGTACTCGATGGGTCTACAGGATCAAAAAGAAGCCGAATGGTGAGTCGTTGTACAAGGCCAGACTCGTAGCCCAGGGTTTCGCTCAACGTTATCCTGAGGACTATACAAATACATACTCACCCACAGTGCGGACTGAAAGTGTGAAAATTGCTTTAGCCACTGCAACTATCCTTGGCCTAGAGGTTTTCCAGTTCGACGTTGAAACGGCTTATCTACACGCTGATCTTGATGAAGAAATTTATGTCAAAGGTCCTCCAGGTTTCAGACAGCAAGAAGGGGATACCTGGTTTCTACACAAAAGTCTTTATGGTCTGAAACAGTCTGGTTTAATGTGGTACTTATGTCTTTCTGACAAACTAAATTCAATGGGCTTTATTAAGTCCGAAACAGATGAATGCGTGTTTACTAAAAGATCCGGTAATAGGTATGAGATAATTCTTGTTTATGTCGATGATATTGTTTATATTGGTCCAAATAAGCAGATGAGTGAGGTTTTTGCTAAAGCTTTACAAAAGTTTTTCACGTTGAAGTCTTTAGGATGTATTAACACTTATTTAGGTGTTCAAATTGCCAAAACTCAGAAGGGGTTTAGTCTCACACAAGAAGAGAAGATTGAACAACTGTTACATCACTGTAACATGGAGGACGCTAAGCCTGTGAGTATACCCATGCAAACTGATTTTCACATTTTGGCACATGAACCAAGTCCTGAGTTCGAAGATCAAACACTATATCGCTCAGTCATTGGGTCGCTGCTGTATATTAGTAGTTGGACTAGACCCGACATTGCACTTAGTGTTAATCTGTTATCACGACACGTAGGCAAGGCAAAACAGTTTCATTGGACATGTGTTAAGAAGTTATTGAGGTATCTAAAACACACCAAAGACATGAAGTTGTTGTTGGAACCCACACATACTGACTATGCAGAGTTATGTTGTTTTGCAGATTCAGATTGGGCGAGTGATAAGAAGTCACGGAAAAGTACATCAGGTTACATGATGTTTTTAAATGGATGTCCTGTTTACTGGCATGTGCGTAAACAGAATTTTGTTTCTTGTTCCTCTACAGAAGCTGAGTATGCTTGTGTGTCTGATGCATGCAATTCTTTAACCTGGTTTGATGCTTTAGTCACAGATATCTGGACACATCCGATTCGACCAATCACAGTGATGGAAGATAATGAATCTGTGGTTTATATTTCTGAAACACGTTTTACAGGTTCAAGGTCCAGACACATTGACATCCGATATCAAAACATAAGGCAACTGGTTAAACAAGGTTTTGTGTCATTACAGTATGTGCCTACACGTGATCAAATTGCTGACATGCTGAACAAACCACTTCCTACAGCCCAGCATGAGTATCTGCGTGAGAAGATGTGCCTTACTTGAGTCTTCACTTTGCTGACGAAAGAAGGGGAATGTCACTGCACGTTTTTTTTTGTTCGTCAGAAAAGTTCATTTCTAACTGTACATTTCCCCTGCTCTCTGCACCTGTTGTGATAACTTATCTGGTAACCATAGTGAATCTCATATGACTAGGTATGTTATGGTTTCAGCCCGTTTATTGCGCATGTCTAGAGAAAGTTCTGAGTTGTTATCTGTATTGTTTTCTTCACTTTGCTGTTACTGACTGTTACGTTAGGATGTAGCCCAGCTAGCTCTGTATAATATATATTTAGTTTTTATATTTTTGTAAGTAAAAGGTATTTAGTAAGATTATGCGTCGTGTTTTTCTTGCCTTCCTGCAAGCATATCATGCATTCTCTGAAGCACGGTCCGTCGCCCTCTACAAAGGTGATTTTTACCTTGACATTCTAACACCATGAAACCATCCATTCTGAAGATGTAGTGGTCACCAAAACCTAAATATATTCCAGGACGGTGCATGCATTTAAGTAGCTTCTTGCACAGGAAAAAAGAATCTTACTTTCTTCTTTTTCTTTACGAGTTAAAAAAGCAGGCAATAATGTATCTTCCTGATTGGCCAGAACTAGGGAAGAAGGCAAGAACAAAAATAAAGGCTATTGAGAAAGGTGAAGGTGCATGCCAGGTGAAGGTGAATGCCCTTTCCTCTGAATTTGTGTCACCTTCGTTTTAAGACCTCCTTGCATGCAAGAAGCACCCTCAGCAAGTGATCCAGGGGAATACACAGAACATTTAAGTCTTGATAGTCTGATCTGTTATTGTTCAGCTATGCCGCAGGGACTCAGAATTACCATTTGCTTAGTAGGAAACAAACTAAAGCAGCTTCTTTTGCTCAGCTGTAAACCAAATCCCTGAACAAGGCTGGGTGTCATTGAAAATACTTGGAAGTCCAAGTGGTGACGTTTGCAAGGCATTCCTCAAAACGGGAACCTGGTTCCCCCACCCACCTGGTCTTCTGAAAGATCTGTAAATAATTCCAACTGAGCTGAGTTTCTGAGATTAGAAGTGGGAAAAAAACCTCACTTTGGCTTTGTAATTTAATAGGGGAGAAAAGGAAGTCACACACTTGTAAGGTGCTAACAAAATGGCCTGTGGGAACTTTCCCCCCCCCTTTTTTTAGCAATGACTAGCCTCACACAAGTATAGCAAAAACATGTTAAGAACTAAAAACGAAGAGCCTGAGGATATGTGAGCTCTTTTTTATTTTTTTATTTTTTTTTACATTTTGAAGTACATTTGGAACACTGACATTTTCATGGCTATTTCAGAGCAATTGCATCAAATGACTTGGCCAGAGAGAGTGTGAAACTATTGGCTGTAACGTTAGGTGGCTGCAGGAACTGGGAAACCAATACATTTAAATTTATAATAATTCAGTAGTTATAATGATACAAGGATTAAAAATCTAGAAGGGCAAAACCACAGCGTTGGAAGCATCTGCTATAATCCAGTCAAAGAGCATAAAACGTAGTGATAACTTGTGGCTTTCTTTTGAGAAACTGAGTTGTAAACCCAACCAATACTGTATGGCAAACACCCAGCATGCTCCATCTGTTTTCATCTGATTGTTTTCCTCCTGTCCATTTTAACATGACACAACTGGCAAATTCTGATTAACTCAGTGGAAATTGCCCTCAAATGATGATTTAGGCTTGAATTACTTCACTTAGGGAAGATTTCTCTCTCATTGATGAAGATGCCAAGCAGCATCACTGTATGCTATGGTTTTACTCAGAAACTGGAACAGTAGTTTAAGGACTTGAGCATAAAGAGTTGACCCCAATGAAATCCACTGATCTTTAGAAGGGGAGTTACAGTGAGTTGGGATAACACAGCTCATCTAAGCCAGCTGTTGCAATAAGAGGTTTGCACACCTGGTGCCTTTTGACATGTGCACTTCAACTTTCAGTTCCAAATCAAGACTCCCAAAATTGGCTTGCTGGGAAATTCTGAGAGTTGAAATCCACATGTCTTAAAGTTGCCAAGCTTGAGAAACAATGATTTAGAGCAGGGGTGTCAAACTCAATTTCATTGAGGGCCACATCAGCATTGTGGTTGCCCTCGGGGGGGGGGCTGGGGGGTATGGCCAGGGTGGGCGTGGCCTACTGGGTGGGCACAGCTGGAGTGCGTATGGCCTACTTGGGTGGGCATGGCCAGCTCTACATCATTGGCATCAAGGGTGCCTATGGGGGCCTGGGCAGGAGTGGGACAGATCTGGGGGTCTCTGGCAGAAGGAGGGTCTCTGGGCCAGGGCCAAGGCAGTGGGGACCGTTCCTTCACTGTTTCCAGGATGGCTTCGGGGGCCACATGAAACCACTTCGCGGGCTGGATCTGGCCCCCGGGCCTTGTGTTTGACATGTCTGATTTAGAGGAAAGCCTTGCTAGTACTGTATCATCACTTGGAGTTCTGGCATTTGTGATAACACTCCTTACTTCTTTTGTAAACTGTTGTACATGCGTTATTTCCAATAACTCCAACATGCGCCATCTAGGTATTTTGTGCTATAATTCCCATAATCCCTTGCAAACTGTGAATTAAAGTCCAGAACACTTGGAAGATTGGCTTTCCTACAATCCACATTACCTGAGTGTAAGCTTATTAAAACTCCCTGAGGGTGTGTTGGCACAAGACATTAGTCCAGAGGATCTTTAATGAATTAACTCAATTTTCTGCACTTGCTACGTTTGCCGGCTATGACTGCAGAACATGCCAACTATGTTTGCAGAACACACTGGGTTAAAGTAAGTTTTGCAATTCAGTGGATTATATGAACACAGCCTGTGAATTACTTCTATTTACACTGCATATCTGTGTAAAATTGCATTGTTATTTTGGTGAGCATGAGCTTTCATTTGAGACTTGTCAAGGAATATCTTGGCACATGCTCAGGAATGTGCCTGATGAAAGAACTGATTTATATAGCCAGGACTCTTCCCTTCACCTCCTCCCCCAGTCCCAAATAATTTGTACATTCCTAATTACCTTTATTGGACAATATTAGATACATTATTGGGTGACTAGCAGACTCCATGTATATAAGGAGGTCTTCCTTAGTCATTGGATGGTGAAAATTACTTGCTAATTCTCTAAATGGTATGTTGATATCTAAGTACCACCTTCAAGGGAGAAGAAAGCAGGCTAGGAAAGGCTGCTGTAATAATGTCAACATTTTAGGTGAACAACCTGGGCCCAATTTATGACGCTCAAGCATCCAGAACCAGAACATCTGAACTTTTTAAATGTAAATTTTATTGATTTTTATAAGGGTGGGGAGGAAAATGAAGGGATAGGGAGTGGGGTTGGGATAGCGGGAAAACTCCTAAGTTTTCTTTCCATTTTGGAGCTAAAACACTTCCCCTCAATGGCCTAATTCCAGTTGGAAGCTTTCACAAAAAAGGCACCATGGAACTTTTTTTCCTCAATAATTTTTTTTCTGGCAAGTCTATAAGCATGAATGAATTTGGAGAGGTTATGAATGCAAAACTTATGACCACAAATTCTGGGACCAGAATTTCCATTGCTAAGCAAAGTAATTGTTAAGTGAGACATGTCCATTTTTATGACCTTTTTGCCATGGTTTTTAAGCTAACCATTGCAGGTTGGTAAATGAATCACATGGTTATTAAATGAATCAGGCTTCCCCCATTGACTTGGTTTGTTGGAAGCTGGCTGGGAAGGTCACAAATGGCAATCACATGTAGTTAGATCATTGATCTTTTCCCCAATCTCACATATTTAATTCTTTAAATAGGCCCCTGCCCCAAAACAATTAAGTTTTAATTGCCCCATAATCAAAATACATTGCAACTATGCAACAACTTAATTAAACAGGTCTCTGCTCAAATATTTGTACTTCTTTTAAACCCATACCATGAATTACAAAACAAGCACAGTGTGTGCATGATAACAGGAGGTGGCCAACATCAGAGAAGTCTGAACTACTAATCTATCTGCTAATTTTTCTGTTTGCTAAAGTGATGTTAAAATTAGAGAGGGAAAATGCTAACCAAAAGTACAAGGAATGCTGGGATGGTCTTACTGCCCTACAATAGTTCTAAGTAAGACTTGCCCACAGGTTAAGTCTATTTTAACCCAACTTTGTGGGGTTGTTGTTGTTGTTAGCTGCAAAGTCGTGTCCGACCCATCGTGACCCTATGGACAACGTTCCTCCAGGCCTTCCTGTCCTCTACCATCTTCTGGAGTTCATTTAAGCTCACGCCTACTGCTTCAGTGACTCCATCCAGCCACCTCATTCTCTGTCGTCCCCTTCTTCTCTTGCCCTCAATCTTTCCCAGCATTAGGCTCTTCTCCAGTGAGTCCTTCCTTCTCATTAGGTGGCCAAAGTATTTGAGTTTTAGCTTCAGGATCTGGCCTTCTAAAGAGCAGTCAGGGTTGATCTCCTCTAGGACTGACCGGTTTGATCGCCTTGCAGTCCAAGGGACTCACAGGAGTCTTCTCCAGCACCACAGTTCAAAGGCCTCAATTCTTTGGCACTCAGCCTTTTTTATGGTCCAAATTTCACTGCCATACATTGCAACTGGGAAGACCATAGGCTTGACTATACGCACCTTTGTTGACAGGGTGATATCTCTGCTTTTTAGTGTGCTGTCTAGATTTGCCATGGCTTTCCTCCCAAGGAGCAAGCGTCTTTTAATTTCTTGGCTACAGTCCCCATCTGCAGTGATCTTGGAGCCCAGGAAAATAAAATCTGTCACTACCTCAATTTCTTCCCCATCTATTTGCCAGGAATTGAGAGGGCCGGATGCCATGATCTTAGTTTTCTTAATGTTAAGTTTCAACCCAAGTTTTGCACTCTCCTTCTTCACCCGCAACAAGAGGCACTTTAGTTCTTCACTTTCTGCCATTAGAGTGGTATCATCTGCATATCTTAGGTTGTTGATATTTCTTCCGGCAATCTTAATTCCAACTTTTGATTCATCAAGCCCTTTTGTGGGGTTATTTCTTATTAAAATTAATATCCCCCTCCAGTTTCCTGCAAGCCTTCAAAATCTGCACTGGGACAAAAAGGATCAAAGGGATACCAAGCCTCCTTGCATAAGATGTCCGCCTGAACTTCATCTTTATGTTCATTCCTCAGTGCTCTTTGTGGGAATGTTGTGGAATAAGGAATGGCAGCCTGAAATTAAAGCAAAGAAGAACCTTCCGGAAAAATGTGAAAACAAGGCTTGGTGGCCTCACTTGGGCAGCGCAGAAGAGAAGGCAGTCGTAGAGCTGATTAGCATCCTGAAAGCCCTCCTCTCATCTTTCAATTAGCTAAATTAATCAACTAAATGTTAAACTTGGTTTTAATCATCCTTGTCTGTTTTTACATTTTCACTTTCATACACTGTTTTTATGTTTTTTGTACGCCATCCAGAATCCCTCTGTGGAGGAGATGGGTGATTCAAAAATGTGATAAATGAATAAATAAAATAAAAAGAATGTAGGCAAGTATTGATGTAGGCAGGCAGTATTGATTCATTTGTCCTCTCTCAAACAATATTGCTGTGGACTCACTCACACCTTTTCAGGTCAGCATAGTATTGCAAAAACTTATTTATTTCTGCCCTGAAGTAGAATTAGATCCAATTCCTGGAAGTCACTGACTATGTGCAAACTGCCTCACTGATATTTATGGAATCTCGTGCGAAGGTGGTCTGGTTGTGAATGGTGTTGGGCTGTAGGTTTATCTCATGACCTCATTCTGACTCATTCTTCTAGTAAAGTTATTTTTAGAATGTTACATAGGATCTGCTGCTATAGAAAGACGGCCTCCTGTGATCCTGATTTAGTCTCAGATGATATGAGGCACAAAAAAGGAAAGGGGAATGGTCTGAATTGCTCATTGGTTTTAGTGATAAAGAAGCAGGAAAAGCAAGATGCCTTTGAGCATCAGCACCACAGATACTTTTGTGGGTTGGGGAGAGGTCCCAGGCACAACATCCTCCATGGGATAAGCCAAACCTAAACACTGGGCGCTTGTCTTCAGTATTAAGGCTTTTCTTATTTTAGGACTTTGACCAATACCTGACTCTGCCCCTTTGAGAATGGACCCCTGAACATTGAAATCTTGGCCACCTTAAGATTCTTCCATATCTGGAGGAGGGGGAGGAAGAGGAGAAGACAGCAGGAGAAGACAGCAGGAGGAAGAGGAGAAGAAGAAGAGGTTTTTTTCAGTTCTAGCATTCTTTGGCAATAAAAACATCCACTATGTATGAAAGTCAGCTCCCCCAAACCACTAAGTGAATGAGGAGCTGTTTCATCAAGTGCCTTTCTGTGCATCTCCTGGTTTTTTCCAACCTTGCACCAGTATGTTTCTGTTTTACTACAAGGGGGCTTTACTTTACTTCCTTCCCTCCCACATAGACTACCATTGTTTCCCATCAAATCTCTCATGGCAGCTTCCTAAGATGCCCATAGGATACCCAGACCAAATTCAGCACTCACCTCTGCAGTAGATGTGTGCACATCCCCATCTGTTTTGCGTATGCTGAGTGTGAGCGTGCGAGGGTCTTGATCACTATCCCCTGATTTGGGATTATTTTTCTGCCGCATGCGTTGCAGCAGAGTCTTTGCTGCAGATGCTCCAAAAATAACTCAAAGACCTTCATCGTGATGAGACCCTAAGATGGCCATCAGAATTGACAATTCCAAGGGCCCAGTCATCATGTTCAATGAAAGGTGCCATCTTAAGAGATCTTCATCAACTTTTTAATTCCTTCATCTAGTATTCCATATTATTCCTGGCCCTTTGCATGTGGCAATTCATTCTGGTACTCAGACTGAATGATTTTGCTGTGTCTCTACTATCCACATGGTTATGAAATCCAGTCAGTCTCCATTTCAATCTACAGCATGGATCAGGCCATTATTAGCAACTATGATCACTTAAAGTAGCTGGCACATGTTGACTGTAATAAAGGAGCAAGCCATATATAATGCTAGAAACCCATTAGTCAATTCTAAGGAATTACTTTAAAACAATGAAATGTAGGTATAGAGAACCTATGCTTGATCATGTCCTGCTCTAATCTACACTTCCAGCATTTCCTGTTGGTCTCCTATCCAAGTGCTAACTAGTCTAATTGTGTTTCACTTTTTTGAAATCCACAAAGACAGTCCTTAATTTAAAATGATTCTACTGGCAGTAGGTGAGGAGTGTATTTTAGGAAAGAAAAAGTAAGCTTTCCTGCACATTACAATCTCAGCAAAAACCTAACCTTTCCTTATCTGTGCCCCAATAATATTATAATAAAAGACACTGCCGTGTCCCTTGTAGTTTGGCTCACAGAAACTAGCTCTAATGGATGAAAACATTTCCATCTTTACAATGCAAACCTGAAAATATTTGTAATACATCTATTTCTTGAACAAGGCCCAGATTTTAGAATGCCTTGGGCTAAAGCAGAAACTGTCCCTCAAGGAATGTGCCTCAGTCTGATCTGACAAATCAAGCGTGTGTTCAGTCTTCTGAAGGAAAAAAAAGGGCTACAAAATAAAGCCTCTTTATCTTCTTAACATTATGCAGTCACATTTTAGTCTTTCTCCTAAGAACTGGAGTATAATTAACA
Source organism: Vipera berus (assembly GCF_964194415.1). Taxonomy (NCBI): domain Eukaryota; kingdom Metazoa; phylum Chordata; class Lepidosauria; order Squamata; family Viperidae; genus Vipera; species Vipera berus. The sequence goes on along the minus strand of NC_138202.1, from coordinate 129,138,377 downwards.
GTGGCGTAGCGTGGGTTGTCAGCACCCGGGGCAAGGCAAGTAATTTGCGCCCCCTAACCCATGGATTTTAGCACTCGAGTCTCTTCCACTAGATTAGTTAAAGAAACCCTTACCCCCTAAGCACATGTATTGTTTGTTATGAAAATACTGATGTAATTAAAGTAAAATGCATCTAATGCGCCCCCCCCAGATGTTGCGCCCGGTGCGGCCGGCCCCCCCTGCACCCCCCACGCTACGCCACTGATAATTAAAGTAAATTGATTGAAATGTCAATGTTTATTTAACCAAACAGTTCTCTGGTCAATTAGGTCAACTTCTGGTGAACTTTGTGGATTCCACCACAGAGGGGCAGAAAAGAATTTCAAATAGGCCTCTTCAAAGCCACCATATTGGAGAGAGGCCTTTAAGGTGTTGTTAGGAATTGAATATTGTTTTGAAACCATTTTTTTAAATTAAAAAAAAACACCAAGTCTATATGAAATTATTGCTCACGTAAAGTATACCTGAAAACAGAAATAACGACAACCACTGAACATAATCTTTCAGAGATCCTGGAACACTGGGAAACTACTGGAAAAGAGCAGTTATTATTCCAAAGTCCAAAAAAAAGGAGGGGGGGAGTGGATCCAAGAAACTACTGAGCAATCAGCCTGATATCAATACCTGGGAAGATCCTGGAAAAGATAATCAAGCAACGCATTTGTGAGCATCTAGAAATGAACAAGACAGTTAATAGAAGCCAGCATGGGTTTATTAAAAACAGATCATGCCAGACAAACCTTATTTCCTTCTTTGACAAAATGACTAAATTAGTGGATAAGAAAAATGCTTTGGACATAGTTTACTTAGACTTCAGTAAGGCATTTGACAAAATAGACCATAGTCTACTTCTTGATAAGATAGAACAATGTGAGATAGATAGTACCACCACCTGATGGATTTGCAATTGGCTGACCATCCGTACTCATAGTCCTCAATGGAACTAATGGAGGGAAGTATGCAGTGGGATACCTTAAGTTTCTATCTTAGGCCCAGTAATTTTCAACTTCTTCATAAATGATGTAGATGGGGGGATAAAAGGGGAACTCCTCAAATTTGCAGATGACACCAAGCTGGGTAGAATAGCTAGCACATTAGCTGATAGACTCAAGATTCAGAAGAACCTTGACAGACTTGAATATTGGGCCCCATCCAACAAAATGCAGTTCATTAGTGAGAGAAGAAAGGTCCTATACTTAGGTAAGAAAAACCAAATGAACAGATATAGAATAAGTGGTACCTGGCTCAATAGTAACAACTGTGAGAGATATTTGGCTTCCTAGTAGACCACCACTTAAGTATGTGCTGCAGCTGCCAAAAAGGCTAATGTAGTCCTGGATGGCATCAACAGAGGGATAGCTTCAAGATCACATGAAGTGATAGTACCATTTTATACTATACCAGGGAGATCACACTTGGAATACTGCATTCAATTCTGGTCACCATGATAGGATGTGGAGACTCTAGAAAGAGTGCAGAGAAGAACAACAATGATGATAGGAGATCTGGAAGCTAAACCATATGAGGAACAATTGAGGGAATTAGGTATGTCTAGTCTAACAAAGAGAAGGACTAGGGGTGATATGATAGCAGTCTTCCAGTACTTGAGGGGCTATCACAGAGAAGAAGGAATCAACTTATTTTCCAAAGCAGGACAGGAAGTAATGGGTAAAAGATCATTAAAGAATGATCCAACCAAGATCTAAGTAGAAATTTTCTTGACAGTGAGAACAATTAATCAGTGGAATGGCCTGTCTCCGGAAGTTGTGGGTACACCATCACTGGAGGTTTGCAAGAAGAGACTGGAGAGCCATTTGGCCAGAATAGTATAGGATCTTCATGGGTAGGGGGTTGAACTAGAAGATCTCCAAGATCCCTTTCAACCCTATTATTCTATGTTCTATGTTTGACCTACATTAGCTAAAAAGCTTCTGATAAGAGGTTTGGGGTAATGAAGGAAAAGTTTGGGAAGCACTGGCCTACAGCATCAATATTTTGTGGTGGACTCCCATCCACATATTAATATGGCCTGACCCAGGTTAGCTTTTTAGAACAGTCAAGGGCAGCTATTGTCATTTAACCTGAGAAAACTCAAATGCCTAAATTTAAGCTTGACTCCTAGAAATTTATGTATTTTTTCCTGGCAACAGTGCAGAAGTGGTATACTATAGCTTTCTTTCTTTCAGGATTTTTTTAAAGTTCTCACTCTAGCCTACATCCCTGGATTCACTGGGGTTCTTTTCCAAGGCTCAACCCAGCTTAACATTTGAGACCCGAGTGCTCCTGTATGGCAGGGTGAGTTCCCATCATTCAATCCAGCTCCTTGACAGGGACATGAAAGGAGCCCCCCTGGGCATCTCCTGGGCAACGGGGATGTCAACAGCTAATCCTTTCAACCCGGAAGTGCCTTAAACAGTGCTTCCCACATGAACAAGATGGGGGGGGGGGCAACTCAGCTTAGCTTCTGAATCCAGACAAATTAAATCATGTCCTGTCACCTGCAGAATGTTTTTCAGTAGTTCCTAGGACATTTAGCAGAAGACGCTCAAAGAGGGCAACCATGTGTAATAGGTATGGCCTACCTAGGATTTTACCTCTCTATGATAATGCTAGAATCCAAAGACATCCAGTGTGGTGGAATGGTGAGTGACTAAAGGAGTATTTCTTCTCACAGCACGCACAAATGACAAAGTTTGTTACCACAAAGTGTAGTGATAGCCACCCACTTGGATGGTTTTTTAAAAAAGGATTAGATAGATTCAAGGAGGATGAGAAAATGTCCAAATCAATAGCGCCTGTATTCCTATTGCTAGCATAACAGCAATGAACTGAGGAATATGACCAGCTTGTCCTTATGGCCTTAAAGACAACTGATAGGCCATGGGAGGTTCATTTGTGATCGAGAGTCACTTTATATATTTCTTTACTTTTTCTTTATTATATGCTTTCTTTTCTTTTTTCTTACACTTTTGTTTTTTTCCCTATTCTCTTTTTTTTCTAAGTCTAATTTGAATTAGTTTTCTTACTATCATAATCAAATTTTTTAATAAAAATAAAAATACATGATTCATACATGCATGGACGGACCTACCCTGATGTTTACCCTATGGAAAAAAAAGTGAGGGGAAAAACAGCATCCAAACTTGCATTGTACATTGTGCTTCTGGGATGCCAAATATCAAACATGTCATTAAACAGGATTTTCTGAGATTACCATATCCCACATTTTACTGATTCATTCCCTTGTAGCTTGACAATGAACTTGATAAAATAAGCAAATGTCAGGCCATTCTCCATGATTCATACCCCAGTACGTGACAACAGACAGCATAAACAACCTCCCCAAACTCTTAACAACAAAGCTTTTAATCTTGAATGCCAGACCCTTAAGGAGGTATTTTAGATTCCTGTAAAAGTAATGTCACATTGTTTTCTTTGAAATAAAATCTGGAACTTGCCATCCTCTCCCACCGGACTCTTAGGAATATAGGTACTCCTTGACTTTCAACCACAACTGAACCCCAAATTTCCATTGCTAACCAAGGCAGTTGTTAATTGAGTTTTGCCCCATTTTAATGATCATTTTTGCCACAGTTGTTAAGCAAATTGCTGCAATTGTTAAATGAATCATGCAGTCGTGAGGTGAATCTGGCTTCCGCCATTGAGGTTTGCTTGTCAGAAGCCACCTGGGAAGATTACACATGACCTAGGACAGTAGAACCATCATAAATACAAGCTAGTTGCCAAGTGCTGGAATTTTGATCACATCACCATGGGGATGCTACAATGGTCATAAGTGTAAAAAACTGGTCATGTCACTTTTTTCAGTGCTGTTGAACGGACACTAAACAGATGGTTGTAAGTCAAAGATTACCTGTACACTGACAGATCAGCTTTATCAGAGACCATTTACAAGGATGTCTCATATGTTTCATGGGATTTATAGATGCCTTGGTATGTGTGGAAAGGCGACGTGATAACCCTTGTTCCCTTTCATTGGTATGTAGGGAGCATTTTCAATTCTTCCAAAGGGCAGCTCTCTGTCTAAAAAGTGTACATCCCAAGAACTCCATAGGTTAGGATCACACTAATTCCATTTGTATCAATCTGATAAATCTCCCCAAAAGATCAAGTTGGGACAGGATTATTTCTGGTCATTTGTGGGTGGGGGATGAAGATGATGGCCTATTTTTTTCTTGTCTGTGAGAAAGATCCTTACAAGAAGGATTTTAGGTACACAAACAATAACCTCTGGAACCAAAAGGCAAGGCTTGGTGAAAGTTTGGCATTTTGGTATAGTATGCCAAGGCATTTCTGGTTTTATTTGGGGGCTTCTGTAAAGGAGTTCATATTAACACACTGATATCTAGGGGCTTGGGTCTTTTACAGCAGGGGTCCCAAACACCTGGGGCTGTGGACCGGTACCACAACTGGAGATGAGCAGCAGGCGAGAAAAATTGCACATGTTCAGGATCTAGGTTGAGTGTTCCCCCCCCTCCCAGTCCACGGAAAACTTGTCTTCTACGAAACCAATCCCTGCTGCCAAAAAAGTTGGGGACCACTGCTTTACAGTACATAGTTATATCCAAGAAGCAATGGATAGAAACTAATCAAGAAGCGAGCCAACCTAGAAGTAAGGAGAAATTTCCTGACTGGAAGAACAAATGATCATAGGAACAGCTTGCCTTCAGTGCTTTGGGTGCTCCATCATTGGAGGTTTTTAAGAAGAGATTGGACAACCATTAGTCTAAAATGATATAGGGTCTCCTCTTGAGCAGAGGGTTGGACTAAAAGCCTTCAGAGATCCCTTCCAACTCTTATTCTACCAAGTCGGAAGATTTTTCAGAATTTGCCTTAGATTCCTCTTAAGATTTCTGGCTCTCATCCAGCTGCCTCCTTCAGATTCTCATCCGAGCTTTGTCAGACTCAGTTTCATATTTGCTTTAAGTGATGTGCAAAAATGTGACTCAACAAGAAGCTGTTTGCCTCAACTTAACAGTCACTCAATGTGTTTGATGTTTGCTGGTATACCTGTTTCCTTAGTTTCTTTGAAATATCTGTGGCTCAGGATAGGAATTGATTGAAATCTCTTTTGGTTGATTTGGTTTATGTGTGTGTGCGTGCATGCGTGAAGCATCTCCAGGTGATATACAGCATTAAATAACTTTTATAGACTGCAAAAGACAAATTCCATGCAATGGATAACATGAAATTAAACATGTTATCAGGAGTAGTAGAATAGTATTATAAGATATTGAATGCCAATGTGAATTTTTTTAAAGTGCAAAAAACCTTTGCTGACCCACAGTACATATTTGAATCTTAACACAGAAAACGTCTGCATGCAGAAAACAAGCATCTAAACTTAGCTGAAATTTAACCCCAATTTTTCAGGAGAAATATTTAAAGGCTGATTTTGCTCCATCTTCTGTGACTCTACAGCTGAATTTCATTGTTTGATCTTATCTTTTAATCATTGACATGCAATAAAGATTTGAAACATGATAATGCAACGTCATTTGGGATTTGACTATTATGGTATGTTTGCTGATTGTTGTTTTACGGCATTCGAGAAATATAGTAATTGTTCAAATTCTTCAAATATTTGAAAAATTACTATATTTTGAAGACTTGCAAATGTTGGTTCAGTCTGTACTGCTGCTGTGCCACATATTTCTTGGGAAAATTATTCTATGCATTTCTGTCTCTTTCCTTTTGACTTAAATTGGCCAAGTTATGTTGTTGGGGGTGAAAAAGGGAGCCTAACTGCCCAAAGTATTATTTATGATTGCTATTATTATCTGAGTCCCATACAGATAAGACACAGGGGTCTCAGGGCAGTTTTATGGGATTGTATAAAACCAACCATTGCTGTTATCAACAAGGGAGGAAATAGACTTTTCCAATGAAGTGAGAAGACTAAGCTGGCTCATAAAAAATTCTGTCTACTTAGCAGTATAAGTCTGGGAAACATTTGCCATATTTATGCGTCATCTAGTTGCTCAAGTGGTTGAGACAGATTTTATTTTTCCTTCAGTCTCATATCTTGGACATTTCTGGATGGCTGTTGGAAAGAGCAGGTAAACAGCAACCAAACTGCTGAAAAGGGATTTGATTCTTTGGGGGGGGGGGTTCCTTCCATGACAGCTGAAAAGAGGAGTTTGTCATATTCTTTCTATTCCACTAAATCAAGTTTGATTAAAAAGAGAAGACAATTCATGATAAAATATGTTAAAGGAAGGAAGGGAGGGGAGGGAAGGGAAGGGAAGGGAAGGAAAGGAAAGGAAAGGAAAGGAAAGGAAGGAAAGGAAAGGAAAGGAAAGGAAAGGAAAGGAAAGGAAAGGAAAGGAAAGGAAAGGAAAGGAAAGGAAAGGAAGAGAAGGGAAGGGAAGGAAAGGGAAAGGAAAGGAAAGGAAGGGAAGGGAAAAGAAAGGAAGGAAAGGAAAGGAAAGGAAAGGAAAGGAAAGGAAAGGAAAGGAAAGGAAAGTTAAAGGAAGAGAAGGGAAGGGAAGGAAAGGGAAAGGAAAGGAAGGGAAGGGAAAGGAAAGGAAGGAAAGGAAGGGAAGGGAAAGGAAAGGAAGGAAAGGAAAGGAAAGGAAAGGAAAGGAAAGGAAAGGAAAGGAAAGGAAAGTTAAAGGAAAGGAAAGGGAAGGAAAGGAAAGGTAAAGGAAGAGAAGGGAAGGGAAGGAAAGGGAAAGGAAAGGAAGGGAAGGGAAAAGAAAGGAAGGAAAGGAAAGGAAAGGAAAGGAAAGGAAAGGAAAGGAAAGGAAAGGAAAGGAAAGAAAGGAAAGGAAAGGAAAGGAAAGGAAAGGAAAGGAAAGGAGGGAAAGGAAAGGAAAGGAAAGGAAAGGAAAGGAAAGGAAAGGAAAGTTAAAGGAAGAGAAGGGAAGGGAAGGAAAGGGAAAGGAAAGGAAGGGAAGGGAAAAGAAAGGAAGGAAAGGAAAGGAAAGGAAAGGAAAGGAAAGGAAAGGAAGGAAAGGAAAGTTAAAGGAAGGAGAAGGGAAGGGAAGGAAAGGGAAAGGAAAGGAAGGGAAGGGAAAAGAAAGGAAGGGAAAGTAAAGTAAAGGAAAGGAAAGGAAAGGAAAGGAAAGGAAAGGAAAGGAAGGGAAAGGAAAAGGAAAGTTAAAGGAAGAGAAGGGAAGGGAAGGAAAGGGAAAGGAAGGAAGGGAAGGGAAAAGAAAGGAAGAAAGGAAAGGAAGGAAAGAAAGGAAAGGAAGGAAAGGAAAGGAAAGGAAAGTTAAAGGAAGAGAAGGGAAGGGAAGGAAGGGAAAGGAAAGGAAGGGAAGGGAAAGAAAGGAAGAAGGAAAGGAAAGGAAAGGAAAGAAAGGAAAGGAAAGGAAGGGGAAAGGGAAAGGGAAAAGGAAAGGAAGGGAAGAAGGAAAGGAAAAGGAAAGGAAAAGGAAAGGATGGGAAGGGAAAGGAAAGG